>NC_135542.1:81189198-81522532 GCF_045843805.1 Urocitellus parryii | reverse complement strand
AAAAAAAAAAAAAAAAATAGAGTTTCCACTAAAGTGTTTGACCCACATGGTGGTGCACACCTGTAATCCTGGTGACTCAGGAGGCTGAGGCAGGAAGATTGCAAATTCAAGGACATTCTCAGCAACTTAGTGAGACCTTGTCTCAAAACAAAAAATACAAAGGGCTAAGGATATAAATGGTTTTGAGTGCCCCCTGAGTCTGATGCCCTAGCACTACACACACACACACACACACACACACACACACACACACACGGTAAAAAATAAAAGCAGATTGCAAAGTCATATACGCAGTGTGATTCTCATTTTTATAAAGCTAAAGCTACAAATCCCAACTTCACCAAGTCCATGGCTCATATTCAATTCAAATCAATATCTAATCTGTAGAAGGGAATGGGGCTACATGTTTGTAAACTGTGATTTTTCCCAAAACAATTCAGAAACTTGAGTTATGTCCCATGTCCTGAAATGACCCTCTCTGATTCCTCTGTGTGAGACATTTTATTCAGGTTCCTCATCACCTATTACACTGTTAATGGTTATGTAAATTGGTACATTGGAGAGTTATTTGGCAATATATATCACTTTTTTTAAGAGTGCATGTGATTTACAAAATTTCATTTAAGGTTTATCACAATCCTATGTCATTAATCTATTATTAGATGAGAAAGTAAAATAAAGGAGGTGAAGAATTTAATTAACTTTAATAAGCAAAGAGATTAGCCAAAGTCTCCAGCAGAGGCACAGAATTCTATCCTCTCAAACCAAGTAGAAAAAACCCCCTAAAAACAGTTACCATAAAAATTAGGTAAGGATACAATTTGTAATGTTTTTCTCTCTCTTTTTGGGGGGGGTGATGGGGTAGACAGGTGCAGGGGATTGAACGCAGGGCATTGAGCATGTTAGGAAAGTGCTCTACCACTGTGCCATATGCCCAGCCCCAAATTTGTAGGATTTCTAAGGGACTGTCAATGTCCTAGATTGTGAAAATAAATCCCAGCAGAAATGCATGGACATTGAAGTCCCACTAAATGGCAGAAGATCCAAGCTGTTACAAGAACTCAGTTTGTTAACTAGCAGCCCAGATGGAATTCCCAGGAGGTATGCTTTCCCCTTTTCTCTTCCTACACCCAAGAGGACTATTTGATCAATAACCCTAAATCCATAACTCTAATCTCAAATCCCTGACAACCCTGAACATATAACATCAGGTCAACAGTCCCAAAATAAATCTGTTCCCCTCCATTGGAAAATGACAACCTCAAACAACCATGATGAAGAAATTAATATGGTATTAATCGTATTTAACAATACACAATAACAAAGTTTTACTCTCTTTGCTGAGTATATAGTCTCTGTGTTTTAGATAATTTAGATGTTTGAAGAATTTACAGGTTGGAAAGATAATCTGACATTTTTTATTAATTTTTTAGTTGAAATACTTAGGATGTGACCAATTAGGGTATTCCTGTAGAAGTGTTCCTAGTCCCTGAAAGGCCATTGGTTAGCAGCATGGACTCCCAGGCAGATTGCAGGTTTAGAAGTGCCTGGCAGGCACTAAATCGGGAAAGGCTCACAAAAACTGTGCTGAGGTGAGTACTACTGCTATCCCCATTTTCAGATAATAAAAACAGAGGCACAAAGAGTCACATGACTTTCTCAATGTCACACAGCCAACTTGTGGATGAGTCAGAATTTAAACCTTAGTATCCTGGTTGGGAGCTCACTGTTATAGTTTGGATCTGGAATGTTCCCCAAAAGGTGCATGTCCAAGCCTTGTTCCCCAGACTGTGGAATTATTGGGAGGTGGTGGAACCTTTAGAAGGCACAGCCTAGTAGAAAGAAGTTAGGTCATTGGGGGTGTGTCCTTCAAAGAAATATTGGGACTCCAACTTCTCCTCTTCTTTGCTTTCCAGCCACCATGAAGTGAACAGCCATCCTTCATATGTTGCTACCATGATATACTGCCCCAACATAGGCTCAAGGCAAGACAGTCAAGTGACCATGGACTGACACCTGTGAAACCATGAGCTAAAATAAACCCTTCCTTCTTTTAAGTTGATTAGCTCAGGTATCTTGTCAAAATGACAGAAAGCTGACCAATAAACCTACACTCCAAACAAATCAAAGCCATTTCAGTGAATTGGAAGACTCCTACAGGCCTACACTAAAGGCTAAAACTGGGCTGAGAATGGGCCAAGGTGATTTACAGAGTATAAGTATGCCTTGTTATTGTTAGAGATGTGAAATATTGAGACAATCAGACACAGCAATGTGTGGATTTTACATATTCAAGGAATTTAATAAATGGAGTCTATAAAGTTTTAAATATAAAAGGAATTTGATTTGTTCAATATATATGCTTTTGTGATTTTAATATGCAATGCTTAAGAAGTCTATTACATTTATAAATAGTGCTTAAATGTGAAGTTTAATAGGTCAAATTACTGAGCTCACTGAGTATTAATCAAAGAATAAATGAAAGTTTTTTTTATTTTAACATAAAATTGATAGATTTATAAGTAAACTTGAGAAATGTGGTTAAAAGTCTAATAACAACTAGGTTTAAAACATATAGCCATAATAAATCAAAGTGCAAGCAGCTTCCTTCTTGAGCACAAAAAGCCCTCTTACATTTAAAATCTCAACTGACAATTGTTTTAGATATAGCCCTATTTTGCAGATGGGGAAATTGAAGTAAAGAAAAATAACTTCCCAAGATGATAGAGCTAAGAAGTAGTGGACCCTATATTCCAGCCCAGGTAACACCAGATGTCAAAGCCAGCACACTTGACCATATTCCTATACCACCTTCACGATATGGAAATTCCATTCCTACAGAAAACAATGTCAGAAACTGAAACTGTAGCTCTGTGGTAGAACATACTCAAGGTCTTTGGTTTAATCCTCAGCACCCCGCAAGAGAAGGAAAAGTCAGTCAGGAATATATAACCTTGCAGGATACACTAATATGTTAACACCAGTCTTCTCTGCAGCAGGAAGTACTGGAGGGCCATTATTTTTATTTCTGTAATGTTTGGGATTTTTGGCAATAGCAGGGATTGAATGCAAGGCCACTCTACCACTGAGCTATATCCCCAACCCTTTTTATTTTTTGGTTTTGAGACAGGGTCTCTAAGTTGCCCAGGCTGGCCTTGAACTTTAGGTCCTCCTGAATCAGTCTCCCATTAGTCTATAATGTTTATGATTTGAGGTAAAAGGAATTATCTATCTTTTCATGCTATTTTTCAACTCTCTTTTTTGACAATTTAAAATGAAGGGAATTCTGCACATTTTACTTTCTTTTCTGTGTTGTCAATGAGCACTCTGCATTAACTTAATAATATCTACCTCATGGGATTTACCTCCCTTTCTCCCTTCCTCCTGCTTTCATTTCTGTTTATGCTTCGAATACCCTCTCAGAAGGGCATCATTCTTGGGTAATATCTTTCTTTAGGTTCCCATTCCTCACACCCCACAGAATTAGAGTCTCTTCACCTATATTACCTTTGTGTCTAGAATATGCTTTTATTATTAAACTTGCAATAGAAAACTACAGTTGTTTTCCTACTCATTCATCTTCTTTTTTTAAACTTATTTTTTAGTTGTAGCTGGACACAATACCTTTATTTCACTTTTTATTTTTATGTGGTACTGAGGATCGAACCCAGTGTTTCGCACATGCGTGCTCTACCGCTGAGCCACAACTCCCCCCCCACCCCATTCATCTTCTTTAAGTATCTGTGTCGTATTTGTCTTTGTTATTCCAGGGTCTACTACATAAACTGGTTGATTAACCAAACATATTTTTACTTAGGGAATCTGAAGTACAATTTGCACAGTTATACAGTTTTGTTTTGTTTTGCTTTTGCTTTTTTGTGGTGCTAGAGATCCAACCCAAGGTCTTGCCTATGCCAGAAAAGCATTCTACCAATGGGCTACACCCCTTGTCCTCTCTTGATCCTTTACCACTGATCTATCATTGGAATACATGACACAATCAAGATGAGTTGAACTCAATGTGAAGGAATTCTGCTTTAGATGGTGTCACAAAACTAGCAAAAGTGTACAGCCTCTCTGGGGGAAAACAACAACAACAACAACAACAAAAACACAATGAATTATTTTGTAAGGAGGAGCTGAGAGTCAAGCTATGTAACAACAAATGAGAGGGAGGCAGAATTTTGTCTCTGCATCCCACGGTGTTCTGTTGTTCGGAAACTAGACAAGTCGCTACACATACTATTTTCCAGGGTCCGATTTTTTTACTTAAAAGAAAAATAAATAAAATACAAAAAAAAAAAAAAAAGGCAGTGAACTCCTTCATTAGAAAAATGTTCTTTTATAGATGGGGCCTAGGAATACTTTAGTTATCCTGATCTTGGTGTATCCTCATCTTGTCCTGGACTGGTTTGGTGGTGGATAGTGTGTTCTACCTGCTCGCAGGACTCTGCCCCCAGGACCTTTGCCACGCGGCCACTTCCTCCCCCACCTCAGCCGGACTGGGAAAGTGAAAATGAAAACAAAAACTGTCCTGCGTGCCCCTTCTCGGGAAGGTCACCGACACTAGTTACGCGCGTGCTAGGAAGGGCGGAGACAGGGATTGGCTGCCGGGAGACTCTCCTCAAGGATTGCCTCCCACTTTAGGACCCAGCCCCGCCCTTGTGCCCCGCCTCTCCCCCCCTTGTGCCCCGCCTCCAGCGCGCTCCTCCCCACGAGGCTCCGCCCTGTCCCTGCATCTCCGCCGGCTTCCGCCCTGGGGCCACGCCCCGTGGACCTAACCCAGCCCTTGAGGCCCCATTGAGCTCCCGCCTACGTGGGGAGGGGCCTCAGGGACCGTGCTTCCTCCTGGTTGTATAGTTACACGGGTGTCTCAGTTCTTTGGGGTCGCTGTGCGTTTCAGAGTCGCTAGATCTCTGGAAGAGATGGAGAAAGGAACGACACGAACTTGGGCTTGTTTTTCACTAGGGACCTATCCAGGCCTAGGGATTGGGCTGTGGCGAGCAGCCTGGGATTCAGTCACCTTCTCTCAGGAGCATCTCCGCGGTGAACCAGCCGGGGAGGGTGGACCCTGAACTTCCATTTGGGAGTTTCTTGCTCCTGGCTCACCAGGCCCACCTAAGTGGAAGTGATAGGAAAGGAATTATTGCAGCCGAATTATGAGTACTATAATTGTTTGAGGTGAATTCATTGCCAGAAAGTAGAAATGGCTAGAATCACTATCTATCGTCAATTTCAAACTGCCTTTAAATTATAATCCTATAAGTAATAGGCATCCTATTATAATTATAATAGGATGCCTATTACTTAGTGTAAATGCATGACCTAGTACTTGCAGGCCAAATTTAGCTGGCAGTATTTAGAGAAATGCACTATGAAGCAAGAAAATGGAGTGTTGGTGTTTTCAAGAGTCTCTTCAGGAATCTGAACGATATTGGGAGAAAAAAAAATGAAAGAATATATAGCTCAGACATAATAACAAATGGCATGAAGCCATTACCAACTTGGTTCTTCATGTCTGACATCTGATTGCATTCACAGCAAGGATTAATTGGCTGGTATAATTCCTTGTGATCAAAATGAAGCCAGGTGATTTGGCCCGCACAGTTGATTGCCTCTGTTCTCTGAAACTAAAGAGCATTGCCTTCTTGCTTCTCATAAAAAGTTTAAAGGTGGGGAGAGGGGAGGGGAACCCTTTACCTTCAAAGTGCTTAGCATTGCACTAGAGTATTTATAGAATCTATTCTTCAGCTTCTGTGAATTTTTGCCTAAGAAAATGTGTAGTTGTGAGACATTCTTCGTAACTAGTTATTTATAGTGAAACCTTGTCCTTTAGAATTAATAAAGCAGAGCAGAGCACAGTGATGAAAGCCTGTAATTTCAGATACTTAGGAGACTGAGGCAAGGGGTTTGCAAATGGCAGTCCAGCCTGGGCAACTTTTAGCAAGATCCTGTCTCAAAATTTTTAAAAAGGGCTGGGAATGTAGTAGCTCAGTGGTAGAGTGCTTGCCTAATAAGCATAAAGACTTGGATTCAATCCCCAGTACATTGAAAAATAAATATCATGCAGAATACAGGTGTGTACTTTCATCTAAATGTATTAAGCTGTACAGTTAAAATGGGTGCATTTTACATAAATTATACCCCAGTAAACATTTTTTTAAAAATTATGCAGGATGAATTTTAAGTTTTTTATCATAAAACTCATCAAAGAAACTATGATTTTACACATGACAGTTTCGGGGAAAAAAATGATTGGTATATATATATATAGTGTGTGTGTGTGTGTGTGTGTGTGTGTGTGTGTGTGTGAAGATTAATGCTAGAGTTTGAATCTTGAATGTCACCCAAAGACCTGTGGTAGAAGCCTAGGTCCCCTACTGGGAAGTGGTGGAACATTTAGGATGTGAGGGTCTAGTGGAAGGAAGTTAGAATACTGGGGGCATGTTCTTGAAGGGATACTGGACCCTTGCCCTTTCTTGTTTCTCTATTTTCTTCCCAGCTGCTTTGAGGTGAACAAACCACTGCCACAAGTTCCCACCTGTACTACCACATGTCCAAAGAAACAGGACCAAGTGACCATGGATTGTAATTTCTCAAACTGTGAGTCAAAATAAACCTTTTATTTTAAGTTGATTAGCTCAGGCTTTTGTAACAGTAATGGAAAACTAACACAATTAGTGTTGTTTCTGACAAGGTTTGTTCGTTCAGGAGACCCCAAACTTCAGATATGTGGAAATTTTAGGAATATGGATATATGTAGGGATATGCAAATCTGTGGTGGAAATCAACAAATGAATACAGAATTGGAGAAGACATCTGAAGTATGTGATATCATAGCTACCAAATCATCAAAGTACATAGTACTAAAAAGATCAGGTACTTTTGTTACTGTGAATACATTAAATTCACATTTTCAAATTTTAAAAAAGTCACATTTTCTGCATGTAATATGGTCTGTATTATGCTAAACATTGTGATTGCGAGTTATGCAGAACTTACAGACTTTTATTTTCTATTAAAATTTATTTGATGCCAAGCATGCATGAGAATTGATACCCAACACCCTCCTTCCCCCCAAAAAAAATTTCAAAAGTTTGTCAAAATAAGCAAGGCTCCAGTTTTTAGTATTTTTGTATATTTTAAGGCTGTTTGGCTGTTTAAAGACAGTATATTGACTACTGTTTCATTTTATGGTGTTCCTTTTTTTGTACTGGGGATTGAACCCAGATGTTCTTTACCAATGAGCCACAAACCCAGCCTTTTTATTTTTTATTTTGAGACAGGTCCTCACTGAGTTGCTCATGGCCTTACTAAATTGCTGAGGTTGACTTTGAACTCTGATCTTCCTACCTTAGCCTCCTGAGTTCACTGCGATTGCAGGCATGTACCACCATGCCTGGAATTATGGTGTTCCATTTTGGAGTTTCACCAATTTCAAAATTATTTTTAATTTATTTATTTATTTTTTTTATTCAACTATCATTTTTTTTAAAGAGAGAGTGAGAGAGAGGGGGACAGAGAGATAATTTTAACATTTATTTTTTCTTAGTTCTCGGCAGACACAACATCTTTGTTGGTATGTGGTGCTGAGGATCGTACCCGGGCCGCACGCGTGCCAGGCGAGCGCGCTACCGCTTGAGCCACATCCCCAGCCCAAAATTATTTTTAATTTAAGGATTTTTTTCAAGTACTGGGGATAGAACACCGGGCCTTATATATGCTAGGAAAGTGTTCTACCACTGAGCTACATACCTAGCCCTGAATATAAGTTTTTAATGAAATTTCTGAATCAGATATTTTGTGAGTTGAATATTATTGTTTTAAGATATGGTGTCTCACTATGTTTCCTAGCTTAGTCCAAACTGCTGGAATCAAGTGACTTTCTGCCTCAACCTCTGAAGTTCTGGGACAATAGATCTATACCACCACACGGGGCCCAGTTGGGTATTCTGAATAATTTCTGAATAATCATGATTGACCATGTATATGTAGAAATCAGGCACAAAATAATTCAGTTTTTCCATGAAT
This sequence comes from Urocitellus parryii, assembly GCF_045843805.1. NCBI lineage: Eukaryota > Metazoa > Chordata > Mammalia > Rodentia > Sciuridae > Urocitellus > Urocitellus parryii. The sequence continues at coordinate 81,514,501 of NC_135542.1, read as the reverse complement.
AGAAAAACTAGTTCCACTTATGGAAAAACTGGTTTTCTTTTTTAAAAAAAAAATTATTTATTTATCCTAATTTGTTATACATGACAGCAGAATGTATTTCAATTCATAATACACATATAGAGCACAATTTTTCATGTCTCTGTTTGTACGCAGAGTCACATAATTTGTGTCTTCATACATGTACTTAGAGTAATGATGTCCATCTCACTCCACTGTCTTTCTTATCCCCATGACCCAAAACTGGTTTCTTAGGATGTTTAAGCCCCTGGGTTATCATTTTCTTCACCCAATACATATGTCTGTATTGGTCAGTTTAACAGTTTTCCAATAATATCAGATTCCACAAAGCCACAGAATAGGCTATAATGGCTGGGCTTGGAGGTGCACATTTGTAATCCCAGTGACTCAGGAAGCTGAGGTAGGAGGATCACAAGTTTAAAGGCAGCCTCAACACTTTAGCAAGGCCCTAAGCAATTTAGAGCTTATCTCAAAATAAAAAGAAAAAAGGGGTGGGGATATGGCTTAGTGATTAAGCATTCTGGGTTCAATCCCCGATACCAAAAAAAAGGGAAGGGGGAGGGGGAGGGGAGGGGAGGGAGGGAGGGGGGAGGGGAGGGAGGGAGGGGGGAGGGGAGGGGGGGAGGGGGAGGGGAGGGTATGACAGATTAGATTTCATTGTTAGAAATTCTGTGCAGGGCTGGGGATGTGGCTCAAGTGGTAGCGCGCTCACCTGGCATGCATGTGGCCCGGGTTCAATCCTTAGCACCACATACAAAAAACAAAGATGTTGTGTCCGCCAAAAACTAAAAAATAAATATTAAAAATTCTCTCTCTCAATAGTCTCTCCAACAGTAATCATGAATAAAGTAATGTATCTTGAATGAAAAATAAAATAGTGCTGGGAATGTTGGCACATTCCTATAATTCCAGCGACTCTGGATTCAAGACCAGCTTCAGCAATTTAGTGAGGCCATAAGCAATTTAGCAAAACCCTATCTAAAAATTAAAAAAAAAAAAGGTGGGGTGGGGTGGGTATATAGCTCAATAGTAAAGCACTCCTGGGTTTAAGCCCCAGTGCCCTGCCCCCACAAAAAAGTAAAAGAAAATAGCTGTGAAAGAAAACATGAGTCTTAGGGAGGTTTGTTCAGTGCACATACCCTTTGAAATGCAGGAGGAGACAGATCAGCTGTTTCCAACAACAAAGTTCTTTTGCAAGTTTGAGCATAACAACAGAAAATCGCTAATCTTGATAATTAGAAATAACCAGGATAATCAGGGAACAGCTTGAGCTGAGACCTTAGTGTGAACACCTTAACTTTCTGCTGGTGGTTACTCTCTTTACTATTCTACCTGTTTAGATTTTCTTAAATATTAGTGCAGCTTTCTTAGTCATAAAAGCAGCTGTGTCTTCTCAGACATGCATAAGACTATAACAGGGACAAATAAAAAAGTTTCAACTCTCTCACTAATTTCTAGTAGTTTTTCTAAATTTATTAATAGAATTTATAGTGATTCATTCCAGAAATGTACTTATTTACTAGAAATAATTCTGAACAGATGGAAGCAACTTTAATACATGGTGTGTTTTTCATAACAAATGCATATTCGCTTAACCAGTAGCATATCACATTGAGCTCCTCTATCTGAATGATAAAAATCGAGATACAGCCGGTCATGATGGCGCACACCTGTGATCCCAGCAGCTTAGGAGGCTGAGGCAGGAGGATTGGGAGTTCAAAGCCAGCCTCAGCAAAAGCAAAACTCTAAGCAACTCAGCAAGACCCTCTCTCTAAATAAAATACAAAATAGGGCTAGGGATATGGCTCAGTGGTCAAGCACCCCTGAGTTCAATTTTTTTTGTGGTACAAAAAAAAAAAATCGAAATACAATTTCAAAACTATACTTCAATTTCTTTTTTTTTCTTTTCTTTTCTTTTTTTTTTTTTTTTTGCAATATTAAGGACTAAACCTAGGATCTTGTACATGCTAGGCAAGAGCTTTACTACTGAGCTATAGTCCCCATTACCTTTTAAAAAAAAATTTATTATTTAAAAAAATATTTTTAGCTGTAGATGGACACAATACCTCAATACCTTTATCTTTTACTTATTTATATGTGATGCTGAGAATCGAACCCAGTGCCTCATACATGCTAGGCAAGCACTCTACCACTGACCTACAACCTCAGCCCCTTTAAATTTTATTTTGAGATAGATGCTTCCTATGTTGCCCAGGCTAACCTCAAACTTGAGATCCTCCTGTCTTAGCCTTCTGAGTAGCTAGATTACAGGTGTGTGCCAACATGGCCATTTTACTTCAAATTCTTTTTTATTTCGGGGGTGGGTGGTGATACCAGGATTGAACTCAGGGGCACTCGACCACTGAGCACATCCCCAGCCCTATTTTGTATTTTATTATAGACAGGGTCTCACTGAGTTGCTTAGCACCTCGCTAAATTGCTGAGGCTAGTTTTGAACTCTCTATCATCCTGCTTCCACCACCAGAGCCACTGGGATTACAGGCATGCACCACCACACCTGGCCTTACTTCAAATTCTTAAGATAATTTTTGGCAAGGTAATATTAGGAACCTCTAAAAAGTTTGGGACCTCTTAGACTTCTACAAAAAGGAAACAGAAATTTAGCTAAGATTTTATATATAAAGATATTTATTACAATAGCATATATAATGATAAAATTAGAAAATCTAATCTAAATCACAATTATCAAAAATTTTAAATAAATGCATATATCAATTTATGGTTATTTAAAAAGTTTATCAAGTTCATTTGATCTTATGGAGTATCATCCCAACTTTGCAAAAATATGTGCATATGTATAGAAAAAATAAACTAGAAGAAACAGCATCAGAAATTTAACTGTGGTTATTGCTGAGTAGTATATTATGGATCATTTAAATATTCTGTCTGTATACTTTAATATTTTTTTCATATTCTCAATAATTAGCAGTTTGCATTTTTTAAGAATATCTTCCCCACCCTTCTTTTTGTTGTTGTTGTTGTTGTTGTCCTCCTTTTTTGTTTGTTTGTTTCCAGTTCTGAGGGTCAAACCCTGGGCCTCTCACAGTTTAAGCAAGCACTCTACCACTGAGCTACACCTTTAGCCTAGCAATTTTTTTATAATCAAGAAAATAATAAATACTACTTTTAAAAATTATTAGAGGGCTTAATAAACACTTGATTTATTGATCATAGCTAATAGAATAAAATCTTACTGGTTATACATGTTAAATAGCGAAGAAATAACCCTAATGACTACTTGAAAAATCACCCAGTCTCACTCTGCCTCTTCCTCTCTTTTATTCTTATCCTTAACTGGTTAGAAATGTTTCCAGTGGTTGAAGCCTATTTGTACTAAAGTAGATTAGAAAGCCTGTTTATACTAAAGTAGAATAGTATAAAATGAAAGTCTAAAAGCTTACACCAAATAAACCCAAAGTGTTAAAATTATTTTTTTAAAGATTAATAATACAGGGCTGTAGATGTGGCTCAAGCGGTATCGCGCTTGCCTGGCATGCGGACAGCCCGGGTTGGATCCTCAGCACCACATACAAACAAAGATGTTGTGTCCGCCAAAAAGTAAAAAATAAATATTAAAAAAATTCTCTCTCCCTTAAAAAAAAAAAAAAGATTAATAATACAAACCCAAAAGCAAGTTTTGTGTTTAATGACATGTTTCCTTTTTTCCAAAAAGCCAGAAGTCTCAGTGTCTACGTTCATTTTTGAGCAGGGTCTCTCTGTGTTGCACAGTCTGGGCTTGAACTTTCCATCCTCCAGTCTCAGTCTTTTGCACAGTTGGGACTATAGTCATGCACCATCTGTGGAAAATAAATACTGTAGAAGTGCCAAAACTGAAGGCTTTTTGTAAATAAAATACTCATTTGAATATATATATATATACATACATACATATTTAATACTCATTTGAATATATATAAATATTTAAAGTCTTGAAAAGGCTATAACTTGTTTCATAATGTACAAATAGAGTACTTTGTATATTTTTTTAAAAAGTGGTTTTTAGTATCATTTTTTAATATCTTTATTTAATTAATTTATTTATTTATATGTGGTGCTGAGGATTGAACCCAGTGCCTCATGCATGTGAGGCAAGTTCTCTACCACTGAGCCCCAGCCCCAGCCCTTTAGTATCATTTTGATGACAACAAGAAAAAAGGTGCTACCCAGAACTGTTAGAATTAGTCCCTTTTGAAACTTCAACTTGCAACTAGGAAAACAAAGTACTAATTACTCATAGTATAGAGTTTTGACAAACTAAATAATGTAGCTTTATATTTGATATCTGTGTAATACTTGGGAGGAAAACAAACATAAAGCAATTTAGGAAATTCTTCTGGAAATCTTAACTGTGAGCAACTATTTAAATAAATTAAAGAACACCTCCCATTAGCAATTTTCTCAATAGAGTCATACATCAATGAAAGATTTAAAACAATTCAGTTCTTTAGCTAGGAATATTCTTGAGCTAGGGATGTAGCTCAGGGTTAAGGTTCCTGCCTAGCATACATGAGACCCTGGGTTCAATTCCCAGCATTGCAAAAAAACAAGACAGGTACTACAGTAGAAAAATTTAAAAGAAACACTATATGGAAACAGCCAAGTTCTCTAAAAGAACAGCATTAAATTAATAATTGGCATTTAAAGTAAGTGGGACTTTTTTGCATGTCAGTTTTTTTAAATGGAACATTATCAGTGAGTTGGTACATGGCTGCTCATTTTACACAGTCTACTAGCATAATGTTTTACATAAATTAGATGTTCAGTGCCTTTTTATAAAAAAATTTATTCAAACTTATGAAATAGAAAATGATTCCTAAACTTAATTTACAAATTAAGTTTATTCACCAGACAAAATATATGATGCTAAATTTTTCCCCTAAATTTGAGCATCTGTAAGAGAAGTTTTCATTATTTTGAGTACACGTCTAATGAAATGAAACAAAGCCATAATTGAGGCAACATGATATACTAAAACAGAGTCTTGAATTTTTCCAAACATTGTCACTGACTAACTTGCAACCTTGAACTTCCTTTTCTTCCATGGTAAGGTAAGATATTAAATCAGATCATCTGAAAGATCTTCTTAAGTTGGTATGGGGACCAAGCACAACATGGATCAGTGGAAGAGCCTTGTTTGGTATGTGTGAGGCCCTGGGTTCAATCCCCTATACTTTAAATTTTTTAAAAAAAGCTTATGGTCTGAAAACAAACAGGGAGATTCTGAATAATAGAGAAAGCTGATTACCTGAAACCTACTGGAAACCAAAGAAACAGTGGTGAGCCTTCTGACTCATATACTCCAGATTTGCAGTCAAGGAAGCCAGCAAGTAGTACAGGTAAAGAAAAGCTGAACAAAAGCCTGTTCTATTTACCAAAAGGATCTACAAAAGAGCAGCCTAACAAGATAGAAGGCCTGGACAGTAACCTCCAAACTCAAGTCAAACATGATAGAAAAAAGCTATGATCCCAATACACCCATACCACTGGAGACAAAAATGGGGAGCCTCTACTCTCCGGACTGCCATTGCCAGTGTGGTGCCAAAAGAAGCCTAGTGGAGAGTAAGGACTTTTACTTCAACATAGCAGTAATGAGATTATTTAGAGGCCCCACACATGTGATGTCAGTGGAGTTCACTTAGAGAGTTTATTGAGATTCTCATTTACCTCCCTGCCAGCAGGTAGAGTCCTAGTTTGAAGAGCTGGAACCCCTGTCTCCATCAGAATATTGAAAAGCGCTTCCAGCTGAGGTGCCACCAGAGGCCTCTCATCAGGAGCTGAGAGAGTTCAGTACCCACCTGGACTTCTGCTTCCAAATGGCAGTAGTGTTGTGGACACCCCCAGCCCTTACCCTTCCCTGGAGCTACATCAGAGGAAACCAACTAAAATAGAGGTTTAAATAAGATTCATGTGGTCTTCTTTGAAGCACAAAAGTTTATTTATTTGATGAAGGAAATTTATTTTTCTTTTCTTTTTTTTAAATTTGTTTTAATATTTATTTTTCAGTTTTCGGTGGACCCAACATCTTTATTTTATTTTTTATTTTTTTTTTTTAAAGAGAGAGTGAGAGAGGAGAGAGAGAGAGAATTTTTAATATTTATTTTCTAGTTCTCGGCGGACACAACATCTTTGTTGGTATGTGGTGCTGAGGATCGAACCCGGGCCGCACGCATGCCAGGCGAGCGCGCTACCGCTGAGCCACATCCCCAGCCCCTTTATTTTATTTTTTATGTGGTGCTGAGGAACAAACCCAGAGCCCCGCACACACCAGGCGAGCACGTTACCGCTTGAGCCACATCCCCAGCCCCTGATGAAGGAAATTTATCTATTTTTTTTCTTTTGTTGCTTATGGTTTTGGTGTCACATCTAAGAATCCTTTGCCAAATCTAAAATCATCAAGATATACCCCCTACATTTTCTTGAAAGTTATTATAGCTTTAGCTCTCACATTTACATCTTTGATCAATTTTGAGCTAGTTTTTTAGTATAATGTAAGGTAAGAATTCCACTCCATTCTTTTCCCTATGACTATCTTCTTGTTCCAGTACCACTTATTGAAAACTTACCCATTGAATGGTCTTGATACCCTTATCAAAAATCAATTTACTGGGGCTGGGTTCTGGCTCAGTAATAGAGCATTTGCCTACCATGTGCGAGGTACAGGGTTCCATCCTTGGCACCACATAAAAATGAATAAATAAAATAAAGGTATAAAAAATGTTGTATCTGTTTAAAAAAAAATCAATTTACCAGGCAGGGGTTGTGGCTCAGTGTTAGAGTCCTTGCCTAGCAGGTGTGAGGCACTGGGTTCAATCCTCAGTACCATATAAAATAACAATAATAATAATAATAACAACAACTAAATAAAATGATGTTCCTGTGTTCATCTACAACTAAAAATATTTTTTTAAAAATCAACTTACCAGGCTGGGGTTGTGGCTCAGTGGTAGAGTGCTTGCCTAGCATGTGTGAGGTACTAGGTTTAATCCTCAGCACCACATAAAAATAAACAAATAATTAAAATTACGTCCATCTACAACTAAAAAAATAGTTTTTTTTTTAAAAAATCAACTTACCATTGATTTATAATTTCATTCCTGGAATGTAGTTCTATTCTGACCTATATACCTATCCTTATGCCAGTACCATGTTATTTTAGTTACTATTGCTTTGAAGTAGGTTTTGGTATTTGTTTTGCAGTACTGGGAGTCAAACCAAAGGTCTCCCACATGGTAGACAAGAACTCTACCATTAAGCCCTACACCCAAACCCTTGAGGTAAGTTTTGAAGCCAGGAAGAATGAGTTTCCAATTTTGTTCTCATTTTTCAGGACTGATTTGATTGATTTGGGGTCTCTTACAATTCTAGCTAGTCAATTTCTACAATGAAGATTCTGAGAGAGATAACATTGCTATAGATCCTTATAAGAATGTTGCTATCCTTAGATGATTGCTTACCTAGCATGTACAAGACCCTGGGTTTACTCCCCAGCATTGCCAAAAGAAAAGAAAAGAAAAAGAATATTGCTATCTTAACAATGTTAAGCCTTCTAATACAAGGATATAGGATAGTTTTTCATTTCTGTAGATTTCCTTTAGTTTAGGGATTGAACCCAGGGGCACTGTATCACTAAGCTATATCCCCAGTCTTTTTTATTTTGAGAATGGTTCTCCCTAAGTTGTCTAGGCTGCCTTGAACTTGCAGTCCTCCTGTCTCAGCTTCCTGAGTTGCTGGGATTCAGCCTCCTCAGCTACTGGGATTACAGGTGTGCACCCTGCACCTGGCAGTACTTTTTTTTTTTATGATATTGGTGAGTTGAATTGTTTTCTTAATTTCATTTTTGGATCGTTCATCACAATTGTCTAAAACTACATTGACTTTTATATATAAACTTTTTTTATAATACTGGATTGTATATAAATCTTGTATCCTGCAACCTTGCTAAAATTATTTCCTGGTTCTAATAGATTTTCAATGGATTCCTTAGTGTGTGTGTGTATGTGTGTGCGCATGCACGCGCATATATGTATTTTATATCTATATCTCTCTATATACACATACACACACATAAATATGTATTTTTTCATGTCATGGTGATTTTATTTCTTCCTTTCCAATATGAATGCCTTTTATATCATTTTCTTGAGTAATTGTCCTGACCAGAATCTCTGATACAATTTTAATAGAATGAGAATGAATATCATTGTATTGTTCCTGATCATAGGGAATCATCCAATCTTTCACCTTTACCTATGAAGTTTTTTTTTCTTTTCTTTTTTTTTTTTTTTGGTACTGGGTATTGAACCCAGGAGTGCTTTATGACTAAGCAACATCCCCAGCCCTTTTTTATCTTTTTCTTTCCTTCTTTTTTCTTGAATTCTGAAACAGGATCCTCACTAAGTTGCTTAGGGTCTCATTAAGTTGCTGAGGCTAGTCTAGAATTTGCAATCTTCTTGTCTCAGCCTTCTAAGTTGCTGGGATTCTAGGCATGTGCCACTATGAATTTTTCATATTTACTCTTTATCAGATTGAGAAAGTTCTGATCTAGTCTTACTTTTTAGTGATTTTATAATGAAAGGTATTGGATTCTATCAAATGCTTTCTATGTGTCTATAGAGATGATCATGTGATTTTAAAATTTTTATTCTATTGATATATATATATATATATATATATATTACATTAATTGACTTTCAGATATTGAGCCAACCTTGCATTCCTGGGGGGGGGAAATCCCATTTGGTCATAGTGTCTAATTCTTTTTATTCTTTTTATATGTTGCTGGATTGTGTTCATTGGTTTTTGTTTTTGTTTTGTTTTGGTACTGGGGATTGAATTTGGGGGCACTCAACCACTGAGACACATCCCCAGCCCTATTTTGTATTTTATTTAGAGACATGGTCTTAAGGAGTTGCTTAACGCCTCACTGTTGCTGAGGCTGGCTTTAAACTCATGAGGCTGGCTTTAAACTCATGATCCTCAGCCTTCAGAGCCACTGGGATTAAAGGCATGTGCCACAGCACCTTGCTGTTTGTCAGTATTTTGTTGAGGATTTCTACATCCATATTCGTATGATATCTGTAGTGTAATGTCTTTGTCTGGTTTCATATAAAGATAATATTGGCCTTACAAATAAGTTGGGAAGTGTTCGATCCTTTGCTAGTTTTTGGAATTGTTTGTGAAAATTTGGTATTAATCCTTTTTAAATACATAATGTAATTTAGTAGTGAAACCATTTGTGCCTAGACTTTTCTTTGAAAGCAGTTTGTTTTTTTAATCACTAATTCAGTCCATGGTAATTGCATGTTTAGTTTTCTTTCCTTTTCTTCTTCATTTTTTTTAATACTAGATATTAAACTCAGGGGTGCTTTACCACTGAGATACATCCTTAGTCCTTTTTAGTTATTATTTTAAGATAGGATCTCACTAAATTGCTCAGGCTGGCCTCAAACTTGCAATTCTCTTGCCTCAGCCTCCTAAATAGTTGGGATTACAGGTATGTGCCACCACATCCAGCACATGTTTAGTTTTGAGTTTTGTTTTTGTTTTGTGGTGGTGGGGATCAAACCCAGGGCCTCATACATGCCAGGCAAATGCTCCTCCAGTGAGCCACATCCCCAGCCCATATGGTTAATTTTTTTTTTTTTTTTTTGGTAGTGGGGATTGAACACAGCAGCACCTAACCACTGAGTCACCTTCCTAGCCCTTTTTGTTTTTTATTTTGAAACAGAGCCTCACTAAGTTGCTGAAACTGGCTTTGAACTAGTGATTCTCCTGCCTCAACCTTCCAAATTGCAGGGATTATAGGCATGTGCCAATGTGCCTGGCCCTATATGTTTAATTTTTCAAAGAAACTGCCAAACTGTTTCCAAAGTGCTAAACTATTTTAGATTTTTGAACTATGTATGATTGATCTGTTTTCTCTGCATCCTTGTTAGTATTTGGTGTTGTCAGGTTTTTTTTAATTTTAGGATTTCTGATAAGCATATAGTACTGTCCCATGTCATTTTAATTTGCATCTCCCTAATGACTGATATGGTTGAACATCTTTTTTTTTTTTTTTTTTTTGATACTGGGTATCCAACCAGAGGCCCTCAACTACTGAGCCACATGCCCATCCCTTTGCATTTTTTTTAAACTTTTAAGACAGGATCTTACTAAGTCTCTTAGGGCCTCCCTGAGGCTATGCTTCAATTTGTAAACCTCCTGCCTCAGTCTCCCAAATTGCTAGAATTACAGGCATGCACTATTGCACCAGGTTGATTGAACATCTTTTAAGTATTGCTTATTTGAAACACACACACACACACACACACACACACACACATATTCATGCATTTTCTTTGGTAAAATGTCTCTTCATATTCCAATTGAATTCACTTTTATTTTTTTAATATTTATTTTTTAGTTGTAGTTGGACATAATACCTTTATTTTACTTATCTATTTTTATGTGGTGCTGAGGATTGAACCCAGCCACAACCCCAGCCCCTTGAATTCACTTTAATTTTTGAGTTTTGAGAGTTCCTTGTATATTCTAGAAACTAGTCCTTTGTTGAATATGCCATTTACAAATATTTTCTCATAGTCTGTAAGTTATCTTTCTATCCTCTTCACAAAATTTTCTACAGAACAAAAGTTTTAAATTTTGATAAAGTCCAATTTATAGATTAGATTTTTTTTTCCTTTTGTGGATTGACTTTGGAAATCTTTGCTTTGTCTTAGCTCTCAAATGTTTTCTCCTATTTTTAAAAATGTTTTATTGTTTTATGTGTTACATTTAAGTCCATGATTCATTTTGAGTTCATTTTTGGGGGGACGGGAAGGGTATTGGGGATTGAACTCAGGGGCACTCAACCACTGAGACACATTCCCCAGCCCTATTTTGTATTTTGGGTCTCAGTGAGTTGCCTAGCACCTTGCTTTGGCTGAGGCTGTCTTTGAACTCGCAATCCTCCTGCCTCAGCCTCCTGAGCCACTGGGATTATAAGTGTGTGCCACTGTGCCCAGCTTGAGTTCATTTTTATATAAATTATGACACTCAGGTTTATTAGTTTGTCTTTGAATGTCCAGTTACCCCATACTGATGGTTTAAAAGCTATCTTTTCTCCATTGAATTGCTTTTGCAAATTTTGTCAAAATTCAGTTGGGTGAGAGCCAGACAAGATACATGTGCCTTTAGTCCCAGTCACTCAGGGGGCTGATACAGGAGAATTACAAATTTGAGACCAACCTCAGCAATGGAGTGAGACTCTTTCCAAAAATTAAAAAAAAAAAATAAAAAAAAATAGGGGCCTGAGAATGTAGCTCAATTATAGAGCAACCCTGGATTAAAACCCCAGTACAAGTTGGGCGTATTTGTGTGCACCAGCTATGGTTTAGATAAATGTCTTTCAGATGGTCCATGTGTTTTAAAAAGTGGTCTGTGGTCCTCATCCCATGGCACCATTGGTAGGTGGTAGAATTTTTAAGAGATGGGGTTTAGAGGAAGGTCAGTGGGTACATGCCCTACAAGGGGACTTTAAAGTCTCCAGATCCTCTTTTTCTTCTTTCTTTGCCTCCCAACTGCCATGAAATGAACAGTGTTCTCTGTCACATGCTCCCTACCACTGTTGTATTGCCTTACCACAGGCCTAAATGCAAGGAAGCCAAGCAACTATGTACTGAAATGGAAACACAAAATAAAACTTTCCACATTATCAATTGTGTGTGATTGTGTGTATGGGGGTGTGTGGGTATGGTACTGAGGATTGAATCTATGGACATGTACCACTGACCTATATTCCCAGCTGTTTTTTATTTTATTTTTTAAACAAGATCTTGCTAAGTTGCCCAGGATGGCCTCAAACTTGCAATGTTCCTGCCTCAACCTCCCAAATAACTAGAATTACAGGCCTGTGCCACTGTACCAGTTTCCACATAATTTGATCATCTCAGGTATTTTGTCACAATGATGGAAAGCTAACATGGCACCTAGTTCTGGGTTCTCTATTCTAGTCTATTGATTTATCCTTCTGCCAGTGCCACACTGTATGGATTGCTTTAGCTCTGTAATTAAGTCTTAAAATCAGTAGTGATGTTTTTCCATTTTAATTTTTCTTTTTAAAATTGTTTTAGGTATTCTAGAGCTTTTCTGTTTCCATATAAATTTTAAAATAATCATATCAATAAAAAACAGTGCTCAGATTTTGATAGAACTGTCATTAAATTCATGTATCAATTTGGAAGAGAATTAACATTAATTTAGATCTTGATTTGTATAAGTACCATTTTGCATTTTACCAAAGAGGAGATGTATGTATGCATGTATTTATATTTAGGAGATAGAGATAGATAGAGATATACATGCATAAAATAAGCAAATACTGAAAAGAAGTTAAATCTTATTAGTTCAATAGGGAAATTGAAATCAAAATGATAGTGAGATATTACAATTTGCTTATTACAAAGCCTAAAATAAAAAATAGTGACAATATCAAATGCTAAAACAGTCCCCTATGTTTTGTAGACTTATTTTTTTTTTTTAAAGAGAGAGTAGAGAGAGAGAGAGAGAGAGAATTTTTAATATTTATTTTTTAGTTCTCGGCGGACACAACATCTTTGTTGGTATGTGGTGCTGAGGATCGAACCCGGGCCGCACGCATGCCAGGCGAGCGCGCTACCGCTGAGCCACATCTCCAGCCCTGTTTTGTAGACTTATAACTAAGTATTTCATTAAGAGGAATGACTATAACTCATTTTTAATTTTGATGTCCATATGTTCATTGCTAATATATAGGAATGCAATTGGTTTGTGTGTTTATCTTATATCCTGTGTTACCACCATTCACTCAATATTTTTAGGTCAAAATCATTCTTTTTTTTTTTTTTTAACACATTGTTTTGGGGGTTGGATAGGTACTGAGGATTGAACTCAGGAGCACTCAACCACTTAGCTACATCCCCAGCCCTGTTTTGGTATTTTATTTAGAGATGGGGGTCTCACTGAGTTATTAGCACTTATCTTTTGCTAAGACTGGCTTTGAACTTGCAATCCTCCTGCCTCAGCCTCCTGAGCTGCTGGGATTACAGGTGTGTGACACTGTGCCCAGCTAGGTCAAAATTATTCTTGTTTCCTGGCTTCTACTCGTAGCCCACATTCAATTGTCAGCAGATCCTTCCAATCTATAATGAATTACTTCCTAATCTCATCCTTCTAGTGTGAGCCATCAGAATCAATCCCTCTCTGCTTCCATTTTTTGTTTTTCTCTCTATAGATTATTCCCTAAATGATTCTTAAAAAAAAAAAAAAAAAATTTTGTGGAGGGGACACTGGGGGATTGAACTCAAGGGCACTCAGCCACTGAGCCACATCCTCAGCCCTATTTTGTATTTTATTTAGAGACAGGATCTCACTGAGTTGCTTAGTGCCTCACTTTTGCTGAGGCTGGCTTTGAATTCACCATCCTCCTGTCTCAGCCCCCCAAATCACTGGGATTACAGGTGTGAGCCACTACACCTTGCTCTTTTTAAAATTTAAATCAGTCATGTCCCTCCCCTATTCTCAAGCTTGCAATGGGTTCTTAGTGCTTTTACTGGGGCCTTTGAGGCCCTTTTCATGATCTGCTCTTCTGTTTCCTTACTCTCTTAGTTCATTCAGGCTACTATAACAAAAAATGCCATAAACTGAGTCACTTATAAACAACAGAAGTTTTTCTTACACCACTAGAGGCTAAGAAGTCAAAGATCAATGTGCTAACAAATTTAGTGTCTGTCAAGAACCAGTTTTCTAGTTAATATATAAGAACTTCTTGCTGAGTCCTCACATGGTACAGAGGCAAGGGATCTCTCACAGGCCTCTTTTTTTTTTTAATTTATATTTTTAGTTGTAGTTGGACACAATATCTTCATTTTTATTTATTTATTTTTATGTGGAACTGAGGATCAAACCCAGGGCCTTGTGTATGCTAGGCAAGCGTTCTACCGTTGAGCCACAATCCCAGCCCCTCATAGGCCTCTTTTATAAAGTCACCAGGCCTCTTCATGAAGGCCTGCCCTTATGATGTAATCACCCCACAAAGGCCCCACCTCCTAATACCATTACCTTGGGATTCAGGATTCTACATATGAACTAGAGACACACAAACATTCAGACTATACCACTTACCCACATTTTCTCCAACTCCATCTCCTATCAGGCTACCCTAGTACACTCAGCTATGTTTGGCATCCTTACTCTTCTTTACACAACAAGCAAATTCACATCTCACAGCCTTTGTACTCTCTGTTCCCTCCATCCAGAACACCCTTCCAGCAGGTATTTATAAAGTTACCTCTTGTTTTCAAGTCTCTGAGAGAATGTGATGGCTTCTGAAAGACCTGTGTGCCTAACCACCCCATCTAAAGTATCAGCCCTATCATTTTCTGGACTTTTTTTTTTTTGAGAGAGAATTTTTAATATTTATTTTTTAGTTATCGGTGGACACAACATCTTTGTTGGTATGTGGTGCTGAGGATTGAACCCGGGCCGCACACATGCCAGGCAAGTTCGCTACTGCTTGAGCCACATCCCTAGCCCCATTTTCTGGACTTTTCTCTGTGTGGCACCTATTACCACCATCCTTAGCTCTTTACTTATTATCTGCCTCCTTGTCTAGAACATCGGCTCCATGAGGTAGGACTTAGTTTACCACTGAATTTCCAGAGCCTATGTCAATGTTTGGAACACAGAAAGTACTCAATAAATATTTAGCAAATTAATTGAATTAAGATAGTAGGGAAGCTAGGCATAGTGTTGCACACTTGTAATCCCAGCAGTTCAGGAAGTTGGGGCAAGAGGATTGTAAGTTCAAAGCAAGGCTCAGCAACTTAGTGAGACCCTAAGCAACTCTGTGAGATCCTGTCTCTAAATAAAATACAAAATAGGGCTGGGGATGTGGCTCAGTGGTAGAGGAACCCTGGGTTCAATCCCCAGTCAAAAAAAAAAAAAACCTGACAGTTGGGGAAGCTGGGCATGGTGGTACATACCTGTAATTCCAGCTTCTCTAAGGCAGGAGAATCACAAATTCAAGGCTAGCCTGGGCAACTTAGTGAGACCCTCTCTCAAAAGAAAAGGGATTGTAGCTCAGAGGTGCTTGCCTACCAATGTGCAAGGTACTGGGTTCAAGTCTCAGCACTACATATGAATAAAATAAAGTAAAGGTCCTTTGACAACTAGAAAAATAATTTTTTTAAGGGTTACAGATGTAGCTTAGTCCTAGAGAGTACTTGGCTAGCACACATAAGGTGCTGGGTTCAATTTCCAGCACTGCAAACAAACAAACAAAAAGCAGGGGTAATGTGGAATGAAACATTAAGTTCTCCACAGAGATTATCAGGCAGAAAGATAAACATGAGAAGAAAATGGAGGAAAAGTCATACTGACCTTCATTGAAAACCTCAAAGTGAGCCACCTAAGTATCAAAAGATGTTCCTGCTTTGCTGAAGACCAGCAGTTATGTAATAACAACCTAATAATATCTTTAGTACAAGTAAGACATTAGTAACAAGGACAGTACCTGTACTCATGTTGCAGTAAATATTTTTATAGATTAAGATGGAAAAGTGGGCCAGACATGGTTGCACATGCCTGTAATTCCTGCAACTCAGGAGGCTGAGGCAGGAGGATTGCAAGTTCACAGCCAGCCTCAGCAATTTAGTGAGGCTGTAAGAATCTTAGAAAGACCCTGTCCCCCCCCAAAAAAAAAAAAAAAGACTGGGGATGTGGCTCAATGGTTAAGTACCCCTGAGTTAAATCCCTGGTACCAAAAAAAAAAAGAAAGAAAGAAAGAAAGAAAGAAAGAAAGAAAGAAAGAAAGAAAGAAAGAAAGAAAGAAAGCTCAGTTGGGGATTTTGTAATATTAATACAATTTTGGGGAGCTGGGGATGTGGCTCAAGCGGTAGCACGCTCGCCTGGCACGCGTGCGGCCCGGGTTCAATCCTCAGCACCACATACAAAGATGTTGTGTCCGCCGAAAAACTAAATATATATATATATATATATATATATATATATATATATATATACTTTAAAAAATCTAAAAAAAAGACAATTTTGGGTGATGATTATGGCCATGGGTTAAGATGAACTTTGGCCACATTTTTTTGAGTAACTTTGAGTCCTTAGTGAAGTTCATGAAACTTGACCTGATTTAACCACAGTGACACCAATTTCCTGAAGCAGCAATAAGCTGCTCACTTCATATCAGCATAACCTACTTTCTGACTAATTTCCACAAGTGTTGGTATTAAGGCCTTGTTGCTGGAGACTTTTGGATTTAGAATATTTTTAATACTCTGTTACTCCTCAGAACGATTCGACTGCCTAGTGGTCTTAATATTGAATGTCTGATCAGATAGTAAATGTCATAGAACCTGTGCATAGTGGATCCAAAGCCAACCTGGTTCTAACCCAGTGTAGGAGTGTAGATGATCCAGGTGGTTCAGCAGCATCTCTGTTTGGAAAGAGAAATTTAACCCACCTTATTGATTTCCTTTCCTAACTTCATCAGTCCCTTACTGCTAAGGTAAGTATAAATTTCTTCATCATTAGGCTTAATGTTACATATTGTACCTATGTTTGTTAGAATTCAGTGGGAAAGCCATCTGGACCTGGGCTTTTCTTTGTGAATAGTTTTTTAAATTAATAATTACTATTTGCTTATTATAGATCTGTTCAAAATATCTGTTTCTTCTCTGATTTTGGTAGTTTGTATCTTTCTAGGAATGTTATCTAATTTGTTGACATATAATTGTTCATAATTTTACTCTTTATCACTTTGCTTTCCTGCCCTTTCATTTTGGTACTTTTTGCTTTCAGCTTAATCTCTGTAGACTAAAATGTGTCAAATACCTACTAGATCCTAAATATTCTTCCAAATTCTCTAAGGAATATATGAACAAATAGATTAAGTTCTTAGCTCTCAAAGACCTTTTCGTCTAGTATAATGTTTTCTAAAGTCTTTTCTTAAGAATTCCTACAAGATGTAACTCATAGGCATGTTTATTGGTCCAGGAAATTCTGCCATAGAGAAGTTCAGTGTTTATCCCAGTGTGTGCCAAAGTATGCAATCACAAAACCCTTTGAACTCTCTTTATATGAATATTAACAACCCAAAGCACTTCTATTCTACAGAATACACTTCAGGAAGCTGTGGACTAGCTAAAATATATATCCAAGTAATTACAACACGAGTCAGGATTTCATAACTGAGAAATAATCCTTGAGTAGGAAGGCCTCGGGGGAAATGAAGGCCACACAGATAAGGGAACATACATGACAAATTATAGGAAATAGAAAGGAAAACAGAAGAGGTAGAGGTAATAAGAATTAAGCTAAGGAAAGAGAAAGTGAGTCAACAATGTGAACAGGGTCAAAGACACCAAGAAATGACTCTTAGATTTTAAACAATCTTGAAGTCAATGTTAATTTTCAGAAGAAAAATTCCAGGAAAATGGTGAAAGCAGATTAAAAGAAAATAAGGAGTAAGTAGAACAGTATCTGAGCTTCAAGGAAGTAGGGATTTATGTCTCTTTTATTTGCTGATGTACCCAAGCCCTATAATCAAGCCTGGCATACTGAAAGCTCTCCATAAACATTAGTAGTAAATGAATCAATGTGTTATGAAAGGTTTAAAAAAAAAAAAAGTAGAGCTAGATACAATGGAACACGGTTCCCATAATAGCAGCTACTCAGGAGGCTGAGATAGAGCAAGAGTTCTGGGTTCCATTCCTAGTACTGAAGAAGAAGAAGAAGAAGAAGAAGAAGGAGAAGAAGGAGAAGGAGAAGGAGGAAGAGGAGGAGGAGAAGGAGCAGGTGGAGGAGGAGGAGGAGGGGGAGGAAAGGAGAGTTGGAATAATGATGTAGTTGAGGAAAGGGGTAATTTGAACATGCTTCTTGGTGGAGGACTTCAGTGGAAAAGGAGAAATTAAAGTTACAAAATAGGGTCAGATCATAATAGAAGCAATAAGAAATAAGAACAAGGTCATAACCCACAGGAGGGAGGAGGAAAGGGGAAAGAGAAATACTGGGAAGTGATATTAGCCAAATTATATTTTTATATTGTGTGCATATGCAAAATGTAACAACAAATCACACCATTATGTATACCAATCAAAAATGTGAAAAAAAGAACAAGATCACAGATAGTAGGATAGGAGAAGGCAGGTCTCATTATGGGTTCCATATTCCCATTAACCATAACCCAGCCCATTTAGCTGCCCAAGCTAGAAACTCCAGTCTTCCATCTTCTTGACTTTCATCTTCTTGACTGCTTAAATGGGCACCAACTTTTCTCAATTCCATACCTACATTACTCCACTTCCATTCCCATTTTTCACTGGCAGTAATTTACCATATCTTGCCTGGAATATTATGATTTTCTGCATGTACTATGAATTTAGTAGCTTTTTGCTGTCAGCCCTTTCCCTAGACTACCATCAGAACTATAGTTGTAAAACAGATATGGTCATACCATTTTTCTGTCTGAAAGAGAGGCGATAGGGCTGGGGTGTAGCTCAGTGATAGAGAGTGGGCTTATCATATACATGGACCTGGGTTTCATACAGAACCAAAAAGAGAGAACGTGCACAGAGCAATAGACCATTTCTATCACATTCCTGTATTTTCCGAGTGCCTTATATGTGCTGCCTCCTGGGCATGCTCTGGTAAGTTATGATAAAGTGAATATTTCAAATTAGGGGGTAAGAAATCAATGGTCATAACAAAATTAAAAGATACTCAAGAATGAAATGTTATTTTTCTCCTTTGAGACTGACAAAGATTAAAAAGAATGAAAATACCCAATGTTGGCAAATATGTGGGTAAACAAGCAACTTCATCTGTGTTTTGGTCAGCTTTTTCATTGCTGTGACCAAAAAACCTGACAAGAACAATTAGAGGAGGAAAAGTTTATTTTGCTTATGGTTTCAGAGGTCTCGGTCATAAACAGCTGACCATATTTCTGGGCTCAAGCAGAGACAGAACATCATGGCAGAAGAGTAGGATGAAGGAAAGCAGCTCAGAACATGGCAACAGAAAACAGAAAGAGATCTGCTTACCAGGGACAACATACAAACCCGAAAGGCACACCCCCAGTGGCCTACCTCCTCTAGCCACACCATACCTGCTTTCAGTTCCCACCTAGTTAATCCATGGTTTAAAGCACTGCTTAGGTTAAAGCTTTCATAACCTGATCATTTCATCTCTAAACTATCTTGCATTATTTTACACATGAGATATTGGGGGACACTTTACATCTAAACCATAACCATCCACTATTCATGGAAGTATTAATAGACACAAACTTTTGTTGTTGTTTTGGTGCTTGGAATTGAGTCTGCTTTCTACCACTTAGCTACATTCGCAGTTCTTTTTTATTTTTTATTTTGATACAGGGTCTCACTAAGTTGCTTAGGACCTTGCTAAATTGCTGAGCCTGGCCTTGAACTTGTCATCCTCCTCCCTTAACCTCCCTAGTCACTGGGATAACAGGTGTAAGACACTGTGCCCAGTTTAGATACAAACTTTTTGGAAAAGAATTTAGCAATACCAACTAAAATTTTTTAAAAAGAAAAAAATTTGAATGATATTCTGGGGTTGTATAATTAGAAAAGATTTTGTAGTTGTCACAGTATTTTCCATGACTTTTTATAGTATTTAAATGTTTATGATATAAGAGTGTATGTGTGTTCCAATAAAAAAAAAATGAAGACACAAAAATGGGAGTAAATCTTTCTTTGATAAATTTACATTTTTTAGGTCAATTCCCCACAATTCCAGTTGCACCTTTTACCATTCCCATCACATTTCCCAGGTAATACTTTTCCCTCTCTCTGCCTCTGCTATTCCTTTAACTGGAATGCTTCCTCCCTTCTGTTAATCAAAACAGTGCTCATCCCCTCCCAGAACAACTCGTCTTCCTCTGTGAAGCCCGACCTCCCATCTGGATTAAATTGCCCCTCCTTGGTTCTGAAGAGGTAGTTTATTTATACCTCTAGCAGAGCACAGTTTGGCCTGCATTGTTGTTACTTATGTCTAGTGTCTCCCTTGCCAACATTTATTCTCCACCTTATTTGCCATTTCGGTGAAGTAAGTGTTCATTTCAAAATATTTATTCAGAGTCCTGTATGTTCTGTACATAAATTCACACTTAAATTATACAGCTCCTGGAGATACAGCTCACCCATATAGGCAATTACCTCCAAATCACAAATACTATTTTGTATTAATTTGTATTTGAAGAGAGTGCAGGAATTAATTAAACATGTCTATAGCTGCTTGGTGTTTATTCACTGACAGTGAGCCGGAATTATTACCTCACTTTAAGCCTTTCTCTGGTGATTTGTTTACGGAGAGTTGTGCTAAATAGCTGAATTGTTGTCATGACCCTTTGCCTAGATCTTTTCAAAACAGTCATTAGATTTGCGTTTTCCATAACAAAAAAAGAAAACACATGCTAAATCTCATAACCGGTAGAAAAACTGAAAACAATTCTTAGAATTTTAAACTTGCACTTGAGTTAAGATTGGGTTTACAGTAATGGGCATAGCCTGTGATTTTGTAACTCAACAATAATTAGATTTGACTACTTGTAAGTACTGAAATGTCTGTGGTTGCCAAAAGTAAACTGTAATAATGTGTAGAATTAAATAACCTTAAACGAACTTGATCAATAGGGCTCCTTCCAGTAAATCAAAGAATCAACCACTTTTTGCTGTTTGGGTAACTACACAGTTTCAGGTCCCTGAGTGGGAGTAGCTCTTAAAGCAAAAGTGGCAGCCCATTATCATTTGTAAATTTCCACTAGCAAGCCAGCCTGGCTGTGTCTGTTGGCAGCATGGGCTGTGACCTTTCTAACAGTCTAGTATTGTCATTGTTTTGTTTATGAGCATCTATATATGCCATGCAGGTCTGGGGAAGAAAGATTCAGAAAAGAAAAACTGAAACTAAGAAGGAAATCAAAAGCAAAAAGTCAGAATCTAATTCTTTAGCCTTTTTCTTTATGATCTCAAGACTTCAGGGACCTTGAAAGATTGATTTCCTCTCACTCACGTTTCTTATAAAATTAGCTTTGGCTCATACATCTGTTACACAGTAGTTAATTTTACAAGATAAGCAGTACAGGGGAAAAGTATCTGAGGGGAAAATTGAGTGCTGCAAGCTCGAGAGACACTTATAAGGTCACAGAACAAAGCTAGTACAGAAAGTGGTCTTACTATAGATCTGCAAATAGCAAAGGGTCCACTTCGGGTTAATTTCAGTGTATCTTTCGTGGCATTTCACTTTTATTTTCAGCCAGCATTAAATATAAGGGGGCTTTACTCAACCTGTGCTGTGAGAGCCTTTTGAATTGCTCAGCCTAAGAGCAATCATGGTATAAGTTCATGAAATTTGAACTTTGTATTTTAGCATCCACTTCCCTGTAATGATCTCCAAAACTGTACTAGCTACAGCAATGAATATATTAACTTGTTCTTCATGTTCACAGCTACTTATGCCATTTGTAGATACTAAATGTGCTTTAGATAAGCACCATTGTCTATCCTAGCTGGAAAAAATATTACAGTCTTTTAAATTCAATCCTCTCGCTTTAAAGAAGGGGTTCCCAAGGCTCAGAAAGACTCCTAAAGATCAAGCAGAATGTTTGGGAATGGAGCTGGAATTAGAACCAGGTATCTCAGCTAATCTTAGATTCCTAATGTACAGCTGTTTATACTGGGGTGACCAAATACCAGAAAAATTCCTCACAGTCAGAGAAAGTCTCAGTGAGTTAATTTTATATATATATATATATTCATGTGCAAAAACCTCTTTTAATTTCATATATGTCAGCACTGAGAAAATACTCACAAATGGACTTTCCTAAGAAGAATTTTATAGATATCTTTTAAAGCATTTTGATGGGACTAGCCCATAAAACTGCTTAATGATACACAAATGGCCAATTTTCACTAGAACATTAATGAGGACCATTAAATAACACACAAGGCTACATCGCCTCGCCTCCTCTTCTAGAGTCCATGGAGATTTGGCATTTCCCAAGTGTATCTCTTAGAATATTTACTTGGATTTGAAAAAATTATTCCATTGTCAAGTAAATTTAAGAAACACAGTTAACCTCATTTCTTTTATTATTCTCATTCACCTATGTATTCAACAAATATTTGTTCAATGCCTAATATGCATCAGGCACTATTTTGGCAGCTTAGGACACAGGGGTGAACAAAAAGGACACAAATCTCTCCTTTCATGGAGCTTGTAGACAATATAATATATATTATATTTTATATATATATATATATATATATATATATATATATATATATATATATGTAGCTTTTTCCTTCTGCTGGATTAATTTCAAGTGAAATATCAAAATTGGACAATGAATTGCATAATTAATAATTTGCAATACAAAAGGTGCTATAAGGAAAAATCTAAATTGTTATAGGAAGATATGATAAGAGGATTTATTAGGGAATTGTTACTAGAATCACTTATGGACCAGTTGCTTACCTTAATGAGATTCTAAATCTGTGGGCAGCAAGAACTTGGTATTTTGAAAGCCCCTCCTGGTGCTATTGGCTGCCTGCCCAGCCTGCCTTTCCTTTGTGAGAACACTACACCACACTCTGGAGCCCCATTCCCCAGGCAAAGCTAAAACCCAGCAGAGTCAGCTTCTGTGGCCTCGGGCACTTCTTCCCACCCCCACGTGTTCTGGATGAGCAACACACAGCAATTACTCTAGGACTGAAAGCAGGGCAGGAGGGAGTGACTCAAGGCTCTCACCATTAAAGACTTTTGACAGTTCCTCCAAACTTGACATCTAAGCAAACTTTCCAAAATGTAAAAAATATTCACTTTTGCGTCAAAAACCATGAAAGTGTCCATACCCTTTAACAGCACTCCTACTCTTAGGAATTTAACTTAAGAATTAATTCAACAGAAGAATAAAGCTATAAAGAAGAAAGGGAAAAAAATGGAAAAAAAAAATACACACACACACACACACACACACACACTAAAACTTTTTTTGTGTGTGTGTGTGGTGCTGGGGATTGAACCCAGGGCCTTGTACATGTGAGACAAGCACTCTACCAACTGAGCTATATTCCCAGCCCTGATTAAAAAAAAAAAAAAAAAAAAAACTTTCCAATTTGTCACTATAGTATTAAAGTATAATATAAGGAGGAAAAAACAAACTGAACATTCTACAGTTGGGAAACAGTTAAGTAGATTGTGCTATGTTAATTTTTAGGAGTACTAACTCACGGCCCTATGTTAACTGTGGAAAAACATGAAGTAAGGACAGCAGAAAAGGCAGAATGCAAACTAATATGCCAGTGAAAACAAACTATATAAAAATTGACATAAAACACAGATGACAAGGCAAAATGGAAAACAGAATCAATTTGGTAGGGTGATGGGTCCACAGAATAGGAACCCATTTTGAACTGATTTAAGCAAAAAGGAGAAAAAATGTGCAGGGCAGAGAGGCATACAACTGTAATCTCAGCGATTTGAGAGGCTGAGATAAAAGGATGGCAAATTCAAGGTGAACCTCAGTAATTTAGTGAAGCCCTAAACAACTTAGCAAGACCCTATCTCAAAATAAAAAAGTTTCACCCAGTAGCTCAGGAGGCTGAGGCAGGAGGATCATGAGTTCAAAACCAGCCTCAGCAAAAACAAGGCACTAAGCAGTCTCTACATAAAATACAAATAGGGCTGGGGATATGAGTCAGTGGTTGAGTGCCCCTGAATTCAATTCCCAGTACCCAAGATAAATAAATAAATATGAAAATGGACTGCCTCAAATAACTTAAGTCCTAGATTTAGAGAAAAACAGGGCCACAAATTATAGGGTTTCCTATCCCTCTCTGTCTTCACATCCTTCTGAAGGGAAGCCTCTTTTCTCTCAGACCTGCTTCTTCCCAATATAAGAATCTGCCTTCTAAATTCACATTCTTCTGTCTTCTAATCAGGATGAAGACACCTCATCTCTTAGCTCTGGTTTAAGAATAATTCTGGGGAAATATTGTGATTGGTCTGGTATGGGTTATGTGCTCATAACTGGCACATCAATGGTTAGGCCATGAGAATTGGTAATCACTCCTCAACCAACCCTTGTGGTCAAGGTATCTAGATCATTTAAGAAGGGGGCTGGTAGAGCACTTGCTTAGCATACAAGAAGGCCTGGGTTCAATTTTGAGCACCAAGAAGAAAAAAAAAAAGAGAGAGAGAGAGAGTAATTTCCCTTAGGATTCAGTGTTTACTTGTCTATCATCCAATTTAACATTTTAGAAAGATATCCTGCTTCCTCAGTACTACTCCCCATAGCAAACTGAGATCCTTGATGCAATGTCCTTTATTATAAGGCCACATGGTGCAGTGGAGCACTACACTGAACAACAGGAAAATAGATTTCAGTTCTGGTTCTGCTATGAATAAACTGGTGTGTGTTAGTCAGCTTTTCATTTCTGTGACCAAAATACCTGACAAGAACACTAAGAGGAGGAAAGATTTATTTTGGCTCACAATGGATTCATGGTCAGATGGCTCCATTGCTCTTAGGCAAGACATCATGGTGGAAGCACGAGGTAGAGGAAAGTGTCTCAGTTCATTGCAGCTGGGAAATGGGGAAAGAAGATAAACCCTTCCAGGGCATGCCCCCAGTAACCTACTTCTTCCTCCTATGGCCCACCTCCCAGTCGTCCATTTAGTTATCAGTTGATTAATCCATCAAGTGGATTAATCCACTGATAAAGTCACAGCCCTTGTGATTCAATCATTGCCCATGAGCCCCACTTCTGAACCTTGCTTCATTAGAGACTATGATTTCAACACATGAGCTTTGGAGGTACATTCAAGATCCACAACACTGTGAGCCCTTGGGCTAGTCCCCAAATCTCGCTGGATTTCAGTTTCTTCACTCCTGCCAGAATACTGTAATCAATATGAGGACAAGAACCACATCTATCTGAGATTCAAAATTGATAGCAATTTAGTGACTTGGGTTGGACACAGAGACAAGTTCAATTGTGATATAGTCACAACAAAGAGTTCATATCTCCTGGACAATTCTGGGCCTCAGATGGCTTTTCAAAGTTGTCACAAATTTCAGCAAATTGGCAGGCCTTTATGTCTCCAAATAAACAAGACACTGTATGAAGGCTGTCCCTAAGAAGGGCCATAAACTTGGACAAGTGAGTTTCCTACCCTCAGGCAATTCCTGGAAGGGAAATCATTGTTGAGCTGATGACAACAAACCGGGCCAGCTGTCAGGTCTAGGTCCTGAATGATGAAACTTGGCAGCATACCACAGTAGCCACCAAAACTAACAGATAAGGTAGGAGCAGGTTAAACATCTGTTCAACAAATTAATTCTAAAAAATGAACTGGAGTTATAGTTCAATGGTAAAGTCCTTGCTTACTACATGAGGACTTGGGTTTGATACCCAGCACCAGGAAAAAAAAAAAAAAAAGAAGATTCTATAAAATGGAAAGTGAAAACTAGATAGTTCTTTTCCATGACATTACATACATCTGTTTGTCCCCTGGGGTATCTGTGCAAAAGGTGATGAGTCAAAATTCTAATAGGTTTTGTTTTTGTGTGTTTAGCGTTTTTTTTTTTTTTTTTAACCATGCAACAATGTATTTATTATGTATAGGCATTTAAAATTATTTTCCCAATATCTCCAGACCCAGGCACAAATAATCATGCTGCTTAACATATTGGAAAATGCAAGCATAAATCATTGCCTAGAGAAGGGAAAACCATCTAATACATGCTTAGCCAGGAGGCCAATTCATCTGCCAACCTCCAAGAACATGCAGATGAACATGATAGACAGACTGTCCTCCATCTGCACCTTCATTCACCACCATCCAATAACCCTTCTTCAGGCCTAGATCAGCAGCACATTTCTTGCCAACAATCATTAAATGTCCAAGAAGATTTTCATCATCATCTTCTGCAGCAGAAATCTGGGTTATATGTTTCTTGGGTACCCCCAGAAAATGTATTGGTGCTTGAGGGGCAATGTCATGGAAAGCAAGACACTGGTCATCCTCGAAAATGATTTTGGCGGGGATTTCCTTGTGGATGATCTTCTCAAAGATGGTGTCGCCGTCAGAAGGCTGGGCCACCTGAGCCTTGGCGATTTCATCTGCTATCTCGGCCACCCTCCCGCACGGTGGCCAGGGGAGAAGTCGTGTTTAGCGTTTTGTTGTTGTTGTTGTTGTTGTTTTAATAAAAGAGGATCAAGAATAGGAATAAGAAAAAAATGTCTACTAAAATTGATATTGACTGACCTGTTTGTCTAAATATAGTAAAGCATTCTTTATGATTAACAGTAAAAAGTACTAAGGGAGCAATTAGGATAGATATTACATAGAATCCAACTGTGCTGTCCCAACACAGTAACCACTAGCTACAGAACGTTATTTTTCTTTTATTTTTTTAGTTGTAGATGAACACAATACCTTCATTTTTTTTTAAATTTATTTTTTATGTGGTGCTGAGGATCGAACCTAGTGCTTCACATGTGCTAAGCAAGTGCTCTACCACTGAGCTACAACCCCAGTTCCAGAATGTTATTTTAATTAGTTAAAATTAAATAAAATTGGAACTGGGATTGTAGTTCAGTGGAAGAGTGCTTGCCTCACACATGTGAGGTGCTGGGTTTGATCCTCAGCACCACATAAAAAGTATATAAATAAAGGTATTGTGTCCATCTACAACTAAAAAAATCTTTTAAATTAAATAAAACATAAAATTCAGATTCTTAGTCACACTGACACATTTTCAGTTTCAGTATACATTTGTGGCTTTTGGCTACAGCATTCAACAATGCAGACAAAAAAAATTTTCCTTCATTGTTGAAAGTTCTATCAAATAGCAGTGATCTACACTGAATAGATGTGGTTTTTACCTCTATTCAATAATAATTTAATCTCATGAATACTGCTATTAATTATTTTGAAAGTGTTGGAAGTAGTCAAAAATTAAAAAGTTAAGGGAAAAAAAATGATTGCCCTGAATCCAAGTTTCTTCTTGGAAATCCAAGTAGTACAGGACAATATTAAAATGGAATAAATTCTTATTGTCATGTCATCCTGTTTCTGCCATCTGGATCATCTGGATTTAGCCAGGACAAAATGCCCTGGGCTTCCAAAGTGTACTCTGCTTATGACTCCCTACAGTCAGTAAAGAACACTGCTCTTTCAAAAATCAAACTGTCAATAGTTAAGACATTCACTATAATCCCAGAGATTCAGGAAACTGAGGTAGAATGATGGTAAATTTGAGGCCAGCCCAAGAAACTTAGCAAGACCTATCTCAAATAAAAATTTAAAAAGGACTGAAGATGTAGCTCTGTGGTAGAGCATTTGCCTAGTATGTGTGAAGCCCTGGGTTCAGTCCCCCATACTGCAAAAAACAAGCACAATACCATTATAACATCTAAGTAAAATCAATAATTCCTTAATATCTTCAAATATCTGGTTATCCAAACAAGGCCCATACAATGCAAATGGTTGATGTGTCCTTTAATTCTTTATGTGTCGAGGTGTGAGTTACCAGAATGGAACTCTGGGGCACTCTACCACTGAACTACATCTCTAGCTCCCCTTTTTAAAAAATTTTATTTTGATACAGGATCTTGCTAAATTGTCCTTACTGGCCTTGAATTTAAGATCCTCCTGCCTCAGCCTCCTGAAATGCTGGGATTACAATAGGCGTGTGCCATTACACATGTTAAGTCTTTAAATTTCTAAGTTCTCTGCCATCTCTCTTTTTATTCTTTATAAACTTTTGTAAAAGAAATCAGGTCATGGTCTGGGGTTACAGCTCAATGGTGGAATGAGAAGTCCTGGGTTCAATCCCCAGCACTGCTAAAAGAAAGAGAAAGAAAGAAATTAGTTTTTCTATTCCTGTAAAGATTTACATTGTGGACTTTGTTCACCGCATCCCCATAACATGTCCCCCTGTCCCCTCTATTTCCTGTAAATGAGGATTTTGACTTAGAGTCTTTTTTTTTTTTTTTTTTTTTTTTTTTTTTTTGTGGTGCTGGGGATTGAACCCAGGGTCTTATGCATGCTAGGCAAGCACTCTACCAACTGAGCTGTATCCCTAGCCCTTGACTTAGAGTCTTAATCCAATTTAGGTTTGACTTTTTTTTTTTCTTGCAAGACATTTTTAAGCATTGTGTTGTATACCTCTGTTGCAGTTCCTGATAATGATGCAATCAGTTATTGTAATTGTTGTCTAGATTCATTAATTCAAGCTGGGCTGCAAAACTGATATTTTAATTTATCATTTTTCTTTGTGTATTAGCTGAGATATATCACAAAAGAGTCACTTTCCATCAATGGAAAAAAGGCAGAAAACAAGCTTGATTTTGTTTTTTCTCCTTAATATCAGTTTTAAAAACAATGAGTCGATTCCCTACCACCTTACAGAACTTCATGAGTTTTTGTTTGCATAGTATCACTGAGGTGTTTCAATCTCTTATTATTATTTTTTCTTTATTTATTTATTTATTGGGGGGCGAGGTACCAGGGGTTGAACTCAGGGGCACTCGGCCTCTGAGTCACATCCCCAGCCATATTTTGTATTTTATTTAGAGACAGGTTCTTACTGAGTTGTTTAGTACCTCACTGTTGCTGATGCTGGCTTTGAACTTGCGGTCCTCCTGTTTCAACCTTCTGAACTGCTGGGATTACAAGTGTGTGCCACCGACACCAGGCTTTCTCTCTCTTTCTCTTTTTTTTTTTTTGGAGACAGGATAAATACATTGCTGAAGCTGGCCTCAAATTTGTCACCCTTCTGCTTTAGCCTCCCAAGTAGCTGTGATTACAAGTGTGTAATCTCAGCAAACCACACCTGGCTACTATAGTTATTTTTCTTACACAGATTTTTCTTTCTTTGGCCCTTGAGTACCTTTCAAGTTGATAATATTCTTACTACCTGCTATAACAATATCTTCTCATTTTCTAATCTGTTTGCTTTGATATCATCCCCTGTTTCCCCCGCAAATATACCACTCATTTATGATTGTGTAATCTCAGAACTTGAAATGTTCTTATATGAAAACAGTAGTGCAACCCTTGTGTCTTCATTATGAATAATGTATGTCTATAGACAAGGTATTAGACACTAGTACAATGTGCAATCCATCAGGAAAGTAGACAATAAGGTATATCAAGGGGCTGGGGCTCTATGGTAGAGCTCTTGCCTAGCATGTGTGAGGCACTGGGTTCGATCCTCAACACCACAAAAAAAAATGAAGGTATTGTGTTCATCTATAACTAAAATATTTTTTAAAAGTATATAAATAGTTATGTGTAAGTGCGTTGTGATGAGAAGGGCTGTGAAAGAAAAGGATGGGGGCAGTGAGAATGTGACACCTGGCCAGAGGTGTTAAGGAAGGCTTTCCTGAGGAAGTGAGAAGCTGAAATGCAAAGGGGAAGTAAGGTGAGATTAGCTCAGCAAAGAAGTGAGGACAGATCCTTTACATGTGCAAAGTCTGGAGGTGTGAGATACTTAATCACATTCAAGAAACTGAAAGGCCTTTGTGAGCCAGAGTGTGGGAAGAGAGGGGACACTGTGAGGCTGGAAATGCATGGGCTGGTTAAATCATGCAAGGACTGGGAATGATGTTAAGGATTTTAGATTTTTTAAGAAGAATGAGAAGCCACTGGAATGCTTTAAGAGAGAAGCAACATGAACATATTTTTATTTGTATAAAGCCACTCCACACATTACATGGAGAATGGATTGGAATGGCAAGAAGGAAAATAAAAAATAGGGTGCTAACACAGTAGTTCATATAAAAGATCACAGTGTCTTGACCTAAGGTAGGAGCAGTGAGGCTAGATTCAAGAGATTTTTGCACAACCCAAAAACCAGTTTCACACTTAATGGGGAAGCAAGAGAAGCATTCTCATGAAACTCACAAATAGGATGAGGTTACCCATTTTCATCACCACCATGGAATGCTGTTCTAGATGTATTTAGTCAATGCAGTTGTACAAAAGGAGGGAATTCATGGCATCAAAGCTGGAAAGGAGTTGTATCTCTACTTACAAATGATTTGATTATATATCTGAAAAACTCAGGCGCAGTGGTGCAGACCTGTAATCCCAGGGACTGGAGAGGCTGAGGTAAAAAGATAGCAAGACTTGGCAACTTAGTGAAATCTTATACCAAAAATTTAAAAAATAAAAAATAAAAAGAAGCTGACCCCCCCTCCCCAGATGTGTCCCTTAAGTGGCTGAATAAAATATTGCTGATCCATGAACAACTAAATAAATGAATAAAAAATAAAAAGAGCTGGGGATGTAGCTCAGTGGCAAAGCACCCCAGGGTTCAATCCCCAGTACCATCTAAAATAAATAAATAAATAAAACCAAATGGAAAAGCCACCATAAATAAAGCAAGAAAGAATCCAATTAATTTTACATAAGACAATAGTATGTTTGCAAATAGCAGTCAATTCAGTATAGTGGGAAAAAGACACTATACTGGTAACAAAAAATGATAAATTCTTAGCCGTAAACTTGTCAAGAAATGTAAAAAAAATCTACAAGATGAAAACTTTAAACGTTCCTCAGAAACACAAAGACTTGAACAGATGGAAAGCTATAACATGTTTTTAGATAAGCAAATCACAAAATATCAATTATCTTTACATTAATCTACACATTTAGAAACAGACACTCCTTTTGATTATGTTAACAAATGTAGTTTTGGTGGATTGACAGGTAAAAACAGAAACCAGGAGACAGAAAGTTAGTTTGGTTTTTGTTTTTGTTTTTAAAGGAGAAAGAGAGAATAGAATAGCATGTTCAGAGATCTGGGGTGGGAAATATTTGACTGAGGAACTGAAAGGTAAGTGAGGAAGGACTATGATAAGTGAGGAAGAGTGGGTCTGAGATGAATTTGGAAAGATAGTGAGTTCAGAAGTAGTGAATAGAGAGAGAGGCAGTGGAGACTGGGCAATGTGTCAGGGTGACTGGTAGTTCTGGGAGTGGGTGCTGACTTAGCAAGTGAATACCTTTTGGCCAGGGAAGTATTCAGCCCCACCCTCCCTCCCTCTAAGAGAGCATCTACGATTCTTCATTGTACCTTCAGGATACTGCTGAAGCAGTACTACTGTCATGGGAGAAGAGATGTCTGTAAAGAAGGGGAGTTCAACTCTGGACCAGCAGGGTTCTTGGCATAAGTGAAAGAATAATTTCAGCATGCACTAGTCAAAGGCATAGAGGTTTATTTAGGAAAATTGATCCATATTCAAGAGAGAATGGGGCAATATCAAGAGAGAAAGGCCTTTGGGGGTAAAGCAAAGAATAGGCATTTAAGGGAGAATGGGAGCCATATCCAGAGGGGGAGGCAGCCACCCATTGGTGTACAGTGTTAATATTTATAGAGTGAGGTTGCTAAGGGCTGGACTAGAAGTAGAGCCAGGTTAGAGTTACACAATTTTGCACCAGTTTTCCCCGAACTTGCGCATTGGCCTCATGTTACTTTTTTTTTCAGGCAAAGTCATGGGTCAAAGGCACAGAGTAAGGCATGGGCTGTCTTGCTCAGAAGTCCAACTGTTCATGGGGTTTCTGCATTTCAGTGGTTTGTGGGCATATCCTGCATTTCAGAGGTTTGTGGGCACTCCCTTTTTTGTATCCCCAAATTCCTTTCTCAAACCTTCTTGCATTTCTCCTGAGATCACTGGACAGAGGCACCTTGCTAAGTCCTAAATCCTGTTTCTCTCATGCAAGTTGGTAATTTTTTAAATCTTTCACAGGATATATACTGGGGCTTTTTCCACATTTTTAAAATTGGTGCATTATAATTGTACATAACACTGGGGTCTGTTGTTACATATTGTCCATGCACACAATATAACAATATAATTTGGCCAATGTCATTCCCTAGCACTTCACTCCCCTCTCCAACTCCCACCTGCTGGTCCCTTTCCTCTACTAGTCTCCCTTTGACTTCCATGAGATCTTCCCCCACCTTTCTTTTCCTTTCCCCTCTCTAGCTTCTACATGTGAAAGAAAACATATAATGCTCGACCTTCAGAATTTGGCTTATTTTGATTAACATAATTGTCTCTAGTTCTATCCATTTTCCTGCAAATGACATAATTTCATTTTTCTTTATGGCTAAATAAAAGTCCATTGTGTGTGTGTGTATATATATATATATATATTTTTTTTTTTTCTTTATCCATTCATCTGTTGATGGATATCTAGGCTGGTTCCATAGTTTGGCTATGGTGAATTACGCTGCTATAAACATGGGTATGCATGTATCTTTGTAGTATGACACAGGGTATATATACTGTTGTTTTCAATATTCCCACTCTTAGTATCAGTAGGGATGAACTTGGCATTCATTGTCTATTCAGGAGTAGGGAGGAATGAGGGAAACTCCATTCATCCCAGGTCACTCTTCCATGATGATCTGCTGCATGTAGGTTAGAAAGCCAGCTTCTCACCAGAGTGCAATTTGTGGTTAAGAATGAAGGTAAACTAACTTGATATTTGAATAAGCCCTGACTTCCTTACCCAGTGTCCTACTCAATAGTTAAATAATATGACAGAGTAGATTTAGGAAGTCCTGACTTAATGCACCTAATTAATGCCTGATTTCCAGTCCCAAAGAAGCTTGGGCCCTGGGAAGGTGACTTGAAGTCTGTTTCCTGGAACAAAGACAATAGCAGTCCTGCTTTATGAGCTGCCAAGTAAAACTGCTAGAATCTATTTAGGAAAATCAGGCCAGTCTGGCAGTGTTTACTGAGAATGGCTGACTGAGACAAAGAGGAAAAGAGTTTTCACTCAATTCATTCACAGATATTATTGAAAACCTGCCATCCACCAAGTCAGGTTCTATGTGGTAGGGAAGCAGAAATGAGGCAAACTAACACAATGCCTATGCTTACAGAGCTTACATTCTGGTGGGGGGAGATACAACAAATAGAATAAGCAAAAGAGTATTAATTAAAAACTGGTAATCACACATGGTACTGCATGCCTGTTAGTCCAGCAACTGGGAAGGCTGAGACAGGAGGATCACAAGTTTGAGACTAGCCTCTACAACTTAGCAAGACCCTGTCTGAAAATAAAAAATAAAAAGCAGGGGCCGGGGTTGTGGCTCAGTGGTAGAGCGCTTGCGTAGCACGTTCGAGGACCTGGGTTCGATCCTTAGCACCACATAAAAATAAATAAAATAAAGGTATTGTGTCCAACTGCAACTAAAAAATAAATATATAAAAGCAATAAAAAATAAAAAGCATTGGGGTTGTGGTTAAGCCGTAAAGTGCCCTTGGGTTCAATACCCAGTAACACACATATACCCAAAGACAGTAAGTGCTAAAGTTTCAGTTTGCATAAAAAAAATATCTGTAGGACCTTTTTAAAACACCAATAAGGTGTTACAGCAGATAATGAAGAGCTTTCTGAGAAAGGGGGAGGGATAAGGAGAGAGTTAGGCAAGAACTGACCATGTTCAAAACACAGAAAGATCAATTTCTGCAGCGTATTGCATGAGGGGAGAAATCCTAAACATGAGGTGGGGGAGGCAGACATACCCTGAGGAGGAGGTGAGCTCCTCCTAAGTTGTCCTGGTCATTACAACACAATTATCTATCCTACTGTGACACTACCTACTCAGAGCTTACTGGCTAACTCAGCTCCAAGGCAGGCTATCTTAAGTCCCAAAACAGACATAATGAAGCCTATTCTCTAAAGCTCATACCAACACTTCTTAAGGAGCTTCTGGGATTTTTATTCAGGTCACTTACTTTCATAATAAATATACTTTTAGGGCTGGGGATGTGGCTCAAGCGGTAGCGTGCTCGCCTGGCATGCGTGCGGCCCGGGTTCGATCCTCAGCACCACATATAAACAAAGATGTTGTGTCCACCAAATACTAAAATAAATAAATAAATATTTAAAAAAAAATAATAAATAAATAAATAAATATACTTTTAGTAAATTTCCTTATCTGCTTTCCAAGTTCATGGTAGATTACAAGCAGCAGATTCAAAGGGGAGGAAAGGACAGGCAGTCATTCTGTTAGAGTGACAATTCAGTGAATCATTTTGCTTGGAAACCACCTTACTACATTACTGGCCTAATCTGATACTGCATCGACTCCAAGGGTCAACTGGATAACCTTATGATATTTATGACTGCTGTACCATGGTTTAGTGGGAAGGACATGGAGTAGTCCTGGATGCAAATCCTGATTTCACCATTCATAATTGTGTCCCCATTAGATTGCAAATGATTTAAGGACATGTGTCATCTTTGAACTCACAACCAATGCCCCTACTCCAGGAATAATGCTAGTCATTTAATACTGCTTGATAAATGAATTTTGAATGAGTAAATGAAAATTTGATCTTTGCTTAGTTATTTTCTCTGATCCTCAGTTGTCTCATTTATAAAATGATATAATATTACCTCATGCTTGCTTGGAATATTAAAAAACATAATTATGTATAAAACAATGTTAAGTATAACATATAATTTAAATGCAAGTTATTTTGTTACATAAAGCTTAATCCATGGAGTGTCCCTTCCAAGGGTCAAGGGAACCTTTAGGTCCTTGTGTCTACAACTTGAGTAGTTGCCACTAGATGGCAATATTTTCTTAAAGCATGCAAAGCCATTTTTGAGTCTACTCCAGTGGTCTTCAAACTGGGGTCTTCTCATACTGCTGGGAGTACAAAAAGCTTTCCAAGAGTGCTCAGTTATCAAGCTTTGGGGAAATCAATTCTCCTATCCTCACCTTCTATGAATCCTCTTTCCTAAAACCAACCTGCTTGGAAAAGAGTTTTTCCAAAAGAAAGGCATACCCAGTATTCATCACAAGCTGATTTGATGGCACCATCAGGTGAATGATATCTACTATGGAGGCATCAAAAGCAAAATCTCCTTCAGTGATTAACAAGGAACCATTTTATCTTTTAAGTCTGTCTTTTTATCTTCTAAGAGTGAAACTTGGCTTTAGTAATGGGGTACTTTGGCTCATGTTGATATGGTCTGAATAAAATATTTGGTACAGTAGAATAACAGAATAAGGTCTTTTTCATCCCCTAAGAATTATCAAAGAAAGAATTGATCTTTTTCTTTTTTTAACATTTTTTTTAGTTGTAGTTGGACATAATACCTTTATTTTATATATTTATTTTTATGTGGTGCTGAGGATCGAACCCAGCACCTCCCATGTGCTAGGCAAGTACTCTACCGCTGAGCCACAACCCCCTCTCCCCACAACCCAAAGCATTGATCTTAAGGAAGCAAAGCACAGACAGAATCTGTTTTTTTTTTTAAGTCTAAATGTTTTTTCACATACTTAAATATATTTTCAGCTGTTCCCAATACTTACCCCAAAGTCATATCACTAACAAGAAAGAAATATGTTGAAATGGCCAAACTAGTTGACTGTTTGATTAATATTAATTTTTGTGGTGCTGGGGATCAAATTCAGCTCTTCTGACATGCCAAGTATGCACTCTACCACTGATGAAAAAAATTTCCCCCTTTTTTTCTGATACTGGGTATCAAACCCAGGTCTTTATCATACTAGACAGGCGCTCTACCGCTGAGTAAAACCTCCAGCTCTGGTTGACTGTTTTAAATGTAACTAAAATATATTCTAAGATCACTAAATTTTTCATAACACACTAGCTGAAACAAACCAATAAAGCTTTTACACAATCTCTTTCACATTTGGCATGAATTATTCAATAAAATGGTTACAAAACATTTGTATCAAATCATATAGTATTTATTTCAATAATAGTCAATTACATGTTTATTTCACTTTATTTAATATCATCTATTTCCCACTTAAAAAACCCCACAAATTTATATGTTCAATTTATTTTTATTTTTTTGCTTTTTATTTTTACTTTTTTATTGTAATGAGGACTGAACCCAGAGTCACTCTACTACTTTGTGATATCCCCACCCTTTTTGTTGTTGTTGTTGGAGACAGGGTTTCCCTAAATTGATGAGGCTGTGATCCTCCTGCCTCAGCCTCCTGAGTAGCTGGGATTACAGGAGTGCACCACCATACTCACCTTAGATCAATTTATTTTTGCAGTTTATATCTTCCCATTTCATTAAATATATGAAAAATGTTTATTGTGTTATCCAATGAAAATAACCGTTCTATTTCTGATTTTTATACCTGAGACATACTTATCATCAAAAGCTGAACCTAAGCCTGATGTGGTGGTGAATGCCTATAATCTCAGCAACTGGGGAGGCTGAGGCAAAAGGATTACAAATTCAAGGCCATCTTCAACAATTTAGAAAAGCCCTTAGCAAATTAGCAAGACCCTATCTCAAAATTTAAAAAATAAATAAATAAAAAGGGTTAGGGATGTAGCTCACTGGTAGAGAACTCCTGAGTTCCATCCCCAGTACCTCTAAAGAAATAATTAAATAAACAAAGCTGAACCTCTAAGTTTGGTTCATATGATACACTTTACCAAAGAAATATCATGATTTGTATTGTATTCCTTGCCTTACAAATGGTTTATAACTTGGCTTTGCATTACTATAAATTAGGTCATGAAGAACAGTATAACAGTATAACTCAGTGATAGAGTGCTTGCCTAGCGTGTGTGAGGCATTGGGTTCAATTCTCAGCACCACATAAATAAATAAATAAATAAATAAAGAGATTGTGTCCATGTACAGCTGAAAATTTTTTTTTGGGGGGGTAGGTACTAGGGACTGAACTCAGGGGCACTTGACCACTAAGCCACATCCCTAGCCCCATTTTGTATTTTATTTAGAGACAGGATCTTCAGTTGCTTAGCGCCTCACTTTTGCTGAGGCTGGCTTTGAACTGACAATCCTCCTGTCTCAGCTGAAAATATTAAATAAATAAATAAGGGCTGGGGATACAGCTCATTTGGTAGACTGCTTGCCTTGCATGCACAAAGCCCTGGGTTCAATCCCCAGCACCCTAAAAAAAAAGAATCAATAATAGAAGAAATAGAAAAATAAATACTTACATTCCAAGATATATCCCCACCCACTACCCTAGCCCAAGACCTTTTCCCTTATCACATTTTCAAAATTCACTACTCTTTGACCATTCAGCATATAAGTTACTCAGAAAACTGCTTCTTTGGGTCTTCATTTCTTTGAGGGCTCCCATGCCATGTAAAACTTGTATTGTATTTTTCTCCTTTAGGCTTGCCACTTTTAATCCTTAAAACAACCCTTGAAATAAGTGTTATTGGGGCTAGGATTGTGGCTCAGCGGTGGAGCGCTCACCTAGCACTGGTAGGACCCAGGTTCGATCCTCAGCACCACATAAAAATAAAGGCATTGTGTTGTGTCCATCTACACCTAAAAAATGAATATAAAAAAAAAGAAATAAATGTTATTACTTCACTCACAGAAAATTAGATAATTTATTCATAGTCACTAAAGCAAAAATAAAAGGTAAATTATGCTAGTCAAATAGCTATCACAAAAAAACATGTATTAATACGTAGGGAAGTTATGCTTTATATATTCCAATGGAAGAGGTTAGAATGTGCTACTCTGTCCTATTGGCACCTATAATTATTTAATTTCAAGGTGCCTAAGAATCAGCAAGTTCAAAATATCATTTTGACCTTTGTGCTGTTTCTTAAAAACAGAAGATGGAATTCCCATGTGAAAGATGCCCTCCCCAGACTAGAAAACTGCTACATCTTATCATCAAGGACAAGAACGTTGTTAGTGCAGAAACAAGCCTTGTTAACTGTCACTTATCTTCCTAGTTACTTCTTTACCCAATTACCTATCCTAGTCAAGCCCCTTTCCCTTATCACATTTTCACAGTTTACTACTCTTCAACAAATTCAACCTATAAGTGACAATAATGCTTCTTTGGGTCTTAATTTCTTTGAGGGTTCCCATGTCAGATCAAATTTGTATTATACTTTTCTCCTTTTGATCTGTGTTATGTTTGTTTAATTCTCAGACCCAACTAGGAATCAAGGAGGGTAGTGATAGAAAGTTTCCGACAAGGAGGATGGGATGGATCCTAAAATGACACCTTTACTTGCTCCAGAGCCTGCAGATGGGACCCTGGGGGATCTGACAAAAGCTGGCAGAAGGGGAGCTGGGGTTGTGGCTCAGGGGTATCCCGCTACCCTAGCTCTCCTGGGTTTGATTCTCAGCACCCA
Organism: Urocitellus parryii; assembly: GCF_045843805.1. Classification (NCBI taxonomy): domain Eukaryota; kingdom Metazoa; phylum Chordata; class Mammalia; order Rodentia; family Sciuridae; genus Urocitellus; species Urocitellus parryii. Next base: position 81,476,243 of record NC_135542.1, on the reverse strand, counting down.
TAAAAATAGGTAAACAAAATAAAGGTATTGTGTCCAACTGCACTAAAAAAAAAAAAAAAAAAAAGCTGGCACAAGGTAGGAATTCTTCTAAAAGTCATTGCTCCCAGATCTCTGCAGTGCTAGGTTGAGAGAGGAAGGAAAAACAAAGACAACTTTTCTTGTCTTTTCCTTTGTAAATATGGATTGCTGGGGTGGGGGTGGGGAAACAGTTTTAAGAATCTTTGAATTATGACTTGTGAATTTGGTTCTGGATACCCACTGATGATTGATTCACCGCCTTCCAGAAACATTTCTTGTTTCTTTGTTTTTTGTGTAGTTTGTCAAATGAGGAAAATCATAATAAGATTCTCTTTTCATCCTGTTTTATGTCTTGAGAGTGTAGCTTTGTGCCAGTTAAAACAGTCTCTGTGGTCTCCACCAACTGGGGCAAAAGAAGTTAGGTGTATGGCGGGCAGCTATTTAGCTGGCTAGGAGTTTAAAACACGAAGTGTCTCTGTCCCACCATGCAAGCTCTCAGGGGAGTTTGTCTTAATTGTCTCAACCTTCCTTGCTCTGTTAACAATGAGAATCTTTGCTTTTGGGGGGCAATTTAAGAATTGGATATTGATTAAGAGGGACTGTGTATTTTGTACACACTTTTGGGGACACCATGATTAAGCCTTCAAAGACTTACAAAGACTTACGGATATTGAGTCACAATTGAAGTAGGTATACCTTTGGAGATTTGAGCTTCTGTATATGAAATTTCATTTCTTTAGAGAGCTCTCATCCTAATCATCTGTCCTATTGGCACCTATGTGAAGATTTGGTAAAAACAAAAATGAGGGGTTGGGGTTGTGGCTCAGTGGCAAAGTGCTTGCCTGGCATGTGTGAGGCACTGGGTTTGATTCTCAGCACCACATATAAATAAATGAATAAAGTAAGATCCATCAACATCTAAAAAAATTTTTTAAAAAGGCCCTTTCAAGAGTGGCATATCATCTTTAAAGAAAATGATAGCTTATTTAAATTAAAAATTTTCTCAGAAAAAATAGAAGATAACTTAAATGTTTTTTGGTAAATAAAAATATTTTTTGGTAAATAAAAAAAAAGCTAAACCAGGCATGGGAGAACACACCTGTAATCCTAAGGTAGGAGGATTATCAATTTGAGGCCAGCTTGGGCAACTCTGTCTCAAAATTAAAATGTAGCTTAGTGGTAAATTGCCCTGTATTAAATCCCCAGTTTAAAAAAAAAAAAAAAAAAAGATTATAAATGGGCCTTTTTTTTTTTTGTACCAGGGATCGAACCCAGGGGTGCTCAAGCACTGAGTCACATCCCCAGCCCTTTTTATTTTTTTATTGTGAGACATAGTCTGGCTAAGTTGCTTGGGGCCTTGCTAAATTACTGAGACTGGCTTTGAATTGGCAATCTTCCTGCTTCAGCCTCCTGAGCTGCTGGGATTACAGGTGTGTGCCACTATGCCCAGCTATAAATGGACTTTTCAACAATGATTGTTTTACAAGACATGACTACTTATAATATTCATAAAATCTTGATAACTTAATTTTTTGTAGTTGAGGACAGATGGAAAGAATGCCTTTGTTTTATTTCTTTATTTTTATGTGGTGCTGAGGATTGAACCCAGTGACTTACGTGTGCTAGGCAAGCGCTCTGCCTCTGAGCTACAACCCCAGCCTGATAACTTAAATTTTTAATAACTCAAATTATATTAAATTAAATTAAATATGGATATTCCTTGAATATCAATGTCATTTTCAAATAAGATATAATGCTGAAACATTAATTGCTAAATATAAATCTAAGCTTCTATACCGTTGGCTTCTTATTGAAGAGGAACAAAAGATATTTGAGCCAGGCACAGTGGTGCACTCCTATAATCCCAGAGGCTCAGGAGGCTGAGACAGGAGGATCACAAGTTCAAAGCAATACTCAGCAAAAGCAAGTGCTAAGCAACTCAGACAGTGAGATCCTGTCTCTAAATAAAATACAAAATGTGGCTGAGTGGTTCAGTGCCCCTGAGTTCAATCCCCAATAGCCCTCCCAAAAAAAGATATTTGAATCTGTTCATAAACATGTCCTATGCCACACTGAAAAATTGGGCAATGAATATTCTAATTAATATATGTAATTAAATTAATACTACTAAAAGTAAAGACAAAAAAAATTAAATTAAGAATAATGCCAGGTGCAGTGGCACATGCTAGCAATCCCAGATACTCAAGATACTAAGGCAGGAAAATCACAAGTTTGAGGTCAGCCTGGGCAATTTATTGAGACCCTGTCTCAAGAAGTAAAGGGCTGGGCTGGGGATGTGGCTCAAGTGGTAGCGCACTCGCCTGGCATGCGTGCGGCCCGGGTTCGATCCTCAGCACCACATACCAACAAAGATGTTGTGTCCGCCAAAAACTAAAAAATAAATATTAAAAAAATTCTCTCTCTCTCCTCTCTCTCTCTCCTTTCTCTTTCTCTTAAAAAAAAAAAAAAAAAAAAAAAAAAAAAGAAGTAAAGGGCTGTGGATGAAGCTCTGTGGTAAGGCACCCTTGGGTTTAATCTCCAGTACTGCCAAAAAATAAATAAATAAATACTCTGACAAGTACTTTGGAATATAGGTTTGTAATAACTTTAAGGGCATACTGTTGTATGAGTAAGAATTTCTAGAACTCTTAGGAGAAAATTGGATTAATAAAACTGCTAATTCAAGATGAAGCAAAATAAGAATTAATTAAACAGGACTGAATGAACTGATAGAAAAAAATCATAAGGGCTGGGGATGTAGCTCAGTGGTAGAGAACTTGCCTAGTGTGCTCAATGTTCAATGTCCCCACCATAGCAGGGGCAAAAAAAAAAAAAAAAAAAAAAAAAAAAAAAAAATATATATATATATATATATATATATATATATATATATATATATATAGAGAGAGAGAGAGAGAGAGAGAGAGAGAGAAGAATTCTTTTTGTCTGAAATATTGCTGATTCTTTTATGTTTTGTTTTCCAAATTTTAGGAAATCTTTTTCTCTTTTCTCTAAACTGTCTATACCTTTAAAAGTCTAATGAGGGGCTGAGTGGTAGAGATCTTGCCTAGCATATGTGAGGCACTGGGCTTGATCATCAGCACCACATAAAAAAAAATAAATACATAAAATATAAACTTATTTTTTAAAAAGTCCAATCTGAGATTCTTCATTAAAAATTCCAACAAAGCTGACTTTTAAAAACCCTGAGCCTGACATAGTAGCACATAGCTGTAATCCCAACAGCTCAGAAGGTTGAGGCAGAAGGATTACAGTTCAAAATCAGCCTCAGCAATTTAGTGAGGCCATAAGCAACTTAGTGAAACCCTCTCTCAAAATATAATGTTAAATGAGATGAGGATGTGGCACAGTGGTTATGCACCCTGGGGCTCAATCCCTGGTACAAAAAAGAAGAAAATAATAATAATAATAATAATAATAATACCCTGTAAGAAGCAGGCAATGTGGAGCAAGACTGTGATTTTCCCCTGCAACTCAGGAGGCTAAGGCAGGAGGATCACAAGTTCAAGGCCATCATGGGCAACTTAGTAAAACCTTGTTTCAAAATAAAAACAAATAAAAGGACTGGGGGTGTAGCTCAGTACTAGCATGCCCTGGGTTCACTCCCCAGTACTGCAAAATCATCATCATCATCATATCATCAATTTAGTTTTGTTAAATATTTTTCAAACAAATCAGTTTAACTTTGATTATCTTTTATAAAAATGAAAGGGATAGGGTTGGGAAGTGGTAAAATGCTTGCCTAGCCCGCATGAAGGGATAATAATAGAAAAATCATGTTTCAGTAGAAAACTTTAAATGTTATTAGCTTCTAGTCTTCTCAGTGTTTTTGAGATTGTTATTATTTATCTGCACACTGGACTGAATTCTAAATTCTTCAATTCTTCTAATCTCCTCCAATATCTGGCTATGACTCTCCAAATTAATATTTTCAATTTTTCCCACCCTTCTGACTTGGAATCCCTAAAAATTAAAACTTCTCTATTTATTTTTTTAGATTTTTTTTTTTTTTTTTTTTTTTTTTTAGTTTTTGGTGGACACAACATCTTTATTTTTATTCTTATGTGGTGCTGAGGATTTAACCCAGCACCCCGCGCATGCCAGGCAAGTGCACTACCACTTGAGCCACATCCCAGCCTTGAAGCTGGACAACTTGATACAGATTTCAAAGAAATCATCACAACAGTTTATGTATGGACAATTTCTGTGCCTGTTGTTGAGTGGAGTATCCATAAAGTTCAGTGGAATTCCCTATGCAAACTACAAATTAGGAAAATCTGTCAGATTGCCACTCCTTGCTCCCACTCCAAATAAAGATGCTTCAAGTAAACATTTAGAAATCTTCTCGACTGCCCTATGAACTAAAAACTGGCATATAATTTGTTCTGACTATTAACCTTTGTTTTTATTTTCCTTTTGAGAGTGGGTCCTGGCGATTGAACTCAGGGGTACTCAACCACTAAGCCACATCCCCAGCTCTATTCTGTATTTTAGAGACAGGGTCTCATTGAGTTGCTTTGTGCCTTACTGTTGCTGAGGTTGGCTTTGAACTCGTGATTCTCCTGCCTCAGCCTCACAAGCCTCTGGGTTTACAGGTGTGCACCACTGTGCCAGCTAACCTTTGATTTTCCATAGAAATGCCTCTTATTCTCGTGGCATATAGAGTCCTAACTTAGATGAGCATCTATCTACAAAATCAGTTCCTAAAATGATACATACTGCTCACCTAAACTAAAACTATTCTCACAACTAAGAGACTGATTCAATATGACATTAGACAATATACTTAGATTTTTTCTTTTCTGCTTTTTCCAATTTATGTTCTTCTCTCTATATATAGATATCTTGCCACTCAGTTACTAATCCAAATTCTCTCCACAACCACCAACTCAAAGTTTAATATGAAACTTCAATTTTGCATAAAATCCTTTCAATCCTAAGTAATTTTACACAGATTTTCAAGTTCTTAGCAGAACAGGAGGAGAAATCTGGAAGTAGGGAGGAGCATCAACTATAAAGATACTTACACTAATAAAAGTAGATACTCAGCAACTTAACTGTAAAGAGAAACCTATATAAGGCAATTCTCAAAATGAAAAATGAAACTATTATAGTGAAGATACTAAAAAATCCTACCCCAAATTGCTGTTTTTAATTAAATAATTATTTCATGTCTACATTTATTATGACCATGTAAATATTTTTTTACTGAGTCACATAGCATATAACTATATAAGTTGGGCAACTTAAAGTTTTCCCTGAAAATAATAACTGCCACATCTTTTTTATTATTTAGTTTTCCAGGTACCTATTGACATTGCTGCAAAATTTCTTACAATGTATTCAGATACTTCAGGTAATGGTTCATTCTGTTTCTTGGAAACATCCTTCTTCAGCCTTTCATTCATTTGTTCCAGTCTGGACAGGTTCTATTTGCCTGCTACTAACCTGTCATCTCAGGACTTCATGTTACTACTTTTCTATACATTCTTTTCCCTGTCTCCTGTGCTCAACCCTTGTTTCTTGTTTCTGTTCTCTTTCATGGTTTAATCCTTCATTTCAATGGAATATGTCCTCCAATAAGTTCCTGAGAAATAATGAGCAGAAGGCTATATACATTCTTAAAAATATCTATATCCAGGGCTGGGGTTGTGGCTCAGTGGTAGAGCACTCACCTTGCACCTATGAAACGCTAGGTTCAATCCTCAGCACCACATAAAAATAAATGAATAAAATAAAGGTATTGTGTCCATCTACAGCTAAAAATATATTTTAAAAAAATATCTATATCCTACCCTTAGACTTGGTTATAGTTTAGCTGGTTATAAAATTCTTCAGTTTTCCAAAGGTTTTATTGTTTTTAATGTTATTGTTGTTGTTTGAGTACTGAGGAATGAACCCAGGGGCACATTATTCCTGAGCTATATCTCCAATCCTTTATTTTATTTTTGGTATCATGGGACTGAACCCAAGGGTGCTTATCACTGAGCCACATCCCTAACCCTTTTATATATTTTTATTTAGAGACAGGATCTTGATGAGTTGCTTAGGGCCTCATTAAATTGCTGAGGCTAGCTCCAGTTCTTTTTTATTTTTTATTTTGAGTTGTTGAGGATCTCACTCAATTGTTAATTATGAAATTCATAATTCTTCTCCCTCGGCCTCCCAAGTTGATGAGATTAGAAGGCAGGAAGAAAAGATTAACATTAAACATGAGGTGGGAGGGAAAGGGAGAGAAAAGGGAAATTGCATGGAAATGGAGGGAGACCCTCATTGTTATACAAAATTACATATAAGAGGTTGTGAGGGGAATGGGAAAATAAACAAGGAGAGAAATGAATTACAGTAGATGGGGTAGAGAGAGAAGATGGGAGGGGAGGGGAGGGGGGATAGTAGAGGATAGGAAAGCTAGCAGAATACAACAGTTACTAATAGGGCATTATGTAAAAATGTGGATGTGTAACCGATGTGATTCTGCAATCTGTATTTGGGGTAAAAATGGGAGTTCATAACCCACTTGAATCTAATGTATGAAATATGATATGTCAAGAGCTTTGTAATGTTTTGAACAACCAATTAAAAAAAAAAAAGAAGTGCAACACCATGCCTGCCTTATTCTTAGAGTTTTCAAGACTTGTCTTGGTTGTCTTCTAGATTCCAGTGTTTGTTTTGAGAAGTAGGGATGCTATCCTGACTCCCAATCTTTATGGGTTACCTATTTTTTTTTTTCCTGTGGAAGGCCCAAGTGTCTGAAGTGTCAGGATAATGGATCTTGCTTTATTGAGATGCAATTTACATATTATAAAGTGTACCAATTTAAGTTTATAACTGGGTAAGTTTTGATATATGTATAAATCATGTCTACCACATTGTGACATAAAATATTCCTAGCATTCTGAAAAGGTCCCCCTTTGTAGTTAATGCCCTCCTCCTATCCTATGATGCATATCTCTGTAGTTTTGCCTTTTCTAGAATTTCATATAAATAGAATAATACAGTATGCAGTCTTTTCCTTAGCTTTTTTTTAAAAAAAAATTTTAGGTATAGCTGGACACAATACCTTTATTTTATTTATTTATTTTTATGTGGTGCTGAGGATCAACCCAGCGCCTCACACATGCTAGGCAAGCTCTCTACTGCTGAGTCACAATCCCAGACTAGCATTCATTCATTTTAAAAAAATATTTTATTTATTTTTTTAACTGTAATTGAACACAAAATCTTTAATTTATTTATTTATGTATATGTGGTGCTGAGGATTGAACCCACAGCCTTCCATGTTGGAGGCGAGGGTTCTACCACTGAGCCACAACCCCAGCCCCCCCATTCATTCTTTTGAGATCTATGTATTTTGTTGTACCTCTCAGTAATTTTTTTCCTTTTGTTGCTAATAAGAGTTTCATTTTTTCAATGTGCCACAATTTATTTATCTAGTCACCCAAGGTGGACATTTAGAGTGTTCCAAATTTTGGCTGAGACTATGTTGCTCTTCACATTCATGTGCAAGTCTTTATACAAATCTGTTTTCATTTCTCCTGGCTTAATATCGACAAGTGAAATTTCTACATCACTTCTAAGTGTATATTTAATAAGCTTCTTGTATATTGCCTTTATATCCTATGAACTTGCTAAACTTATTTATTCTAGTATTTTTTCTAGATTCTCTAAAACATTCTATATAGATAAGGTCTTATATAAACAAAAAAAATTTTACTAATCTGTTTTTTTCTTTAATTAATTTATTTTTATTTTATTTACCATTATTTATTGGTACTAGGAATTGAACCTAGGGGCACTTTACCACTGAACTATATCCCCAGCCATTTTTATTACTGATTTTGAAGACAGGGTCTCATTAAGTTGCTTAAGACCTCAGTAAGTTGCTGGGGCTGCCCTTGAACTTGCAATCCTTGGTTTTCAGACTCTGGAGTCACTGAGGTTACAGGTGTGCACCACCACACTTGGTTTATTTTATTTTATTGACTTATTTGTCTTACTAGACTGTCTAGGACCTCCAGGACAATATTCAATAGAAATGGCTAGAGTTGAAGCAAATAATTACAAGTGAAAGGAAGAATTTTTTTCTTCTGCCATCAATAAAACCATTTTGCTATTTTATATATATAGTTAGAGTGGTCATCCTTGACTTGTTCTTGATCTTGGGGGAATTCATTCACTCTTATGCCATTAAGCATATTGTTAACTATGAGTTCATCACAATAAAAATCTTTTTTATCAGGTTGGAGAAGTTCCCTTCTATTCCTAATTTAAATTTTTTTTATAAGTATTTTTTTTTTTAAAGAGAGAGTGAGAGAGAGAGAGAGAGAGAGTGAGAGAGAGAGAGAGAGAGTGAGAGAGAGAGAGAGAGAGAGAATTTTTAATTTTTATTTTCTAGTTCTCGGCGGACACAACATCTTTGTTGGTATGTGGTGCTGAGGATGGAACCCGGGCCACACGCATGCGAGGCGAGCGTGCTACCGCTTGAGCCACATCCCCAGCCCCCCTAATTTAAATTTATTGGCAAAAAGTTGTTCATGGGCTGGGGTTGAAACTCAGTAATAGAGCACTTGCCTTGCATGCGTGAGGCACTGGATTCAATCCTCAGCACCACATAAAAATAAATAAATAAGAATATTATGAAAAAAAAAAGTTGTTCATAATGTTATCTGTGACCCTTTGTTTTTTTGTGGGGGGGGGCGGGGGGGATACTAGGGCTTGAACTCAGGGGCACTCAACCACTGAGCCACATCCCCAGCCCTATTCTGTATTTTATTTTAGAGACAGGATCTCACTGAGTTGCTTAGCACCTCACCATTGCTGAAGCTGGCTTTGAACCCACCATCCTTTTGTCTCAGCCTCCAGAGCCACTTGGAATTACAGGCATTCACCACTGCGCCTAGCTCCTCCTGTGACCCTTTTAATGTCTGTGAAGATATCTTCCCTTTCATTCCTGATATTGGTAATTTGTGTCCCCCTTTCAAATATGGCTAAGAGATTTGTCAATTTTATTGATCCTCTCCAAGAACTAGCTTCGGTTTGATAATATTCTCTATTTTTGTTATGGTTTTATATTTCATTCATCTTCTCTTATCTCTATTATTTCCTTTCTTCTGTGTATTTTTGTTTTAATTTGACCTTTTGTGTTTAGTTTTTGAAGGTGGAAGCTAAGGTCATTGAGACCTTTCTGCTGTTCTACTGTGGGTGTTTATTGTTATAAATTTCCCTTTAATACTGCCAGAATTTTTTCCACATATGTTCACATGCTATTTTCTTTTTCATTCAATTCAAATATTTTCTAATTTCCCTTTTGCTTTCTTCTTTGGCCCACAAATTAGATAAAGCTTGTTACTTAGTTCCTAAGTATTTGAAAATTTTCCAGAGATCTGTTTTTTGGGTTTTTTGTACTGGGATTGAACCTAGTGGTCTTTAACCACTGAGTCACATCCCCATCCCTTTTTACAATTTATTTTAAGAGAGATTCTTGCTAAAATGCTTATGAACTCTCTAAGTTGTGAGACTGACTTTGAACTTGCTGTCCTCCTGCCTCAGCTTCCAGGGTCACTTGGATTATAGGCTTGTGCCACCACATCCATCTCTGTTATTTATTTCTAATTTAATTCTATTTGGATCAGAGAAAACACTTTGTATGACTTGCTTCCTTTTAAAATTATTGAGGGATGGGGATATAGCTTGGTGGCAGAGGATTTGGCTAGCATGAATGAGGCCCCGGGTCTGATCCCCAGCACTGCAAAAAATAAATAATAAATAAATAAAATTATTTTGACCTGTTCTGTGGCCCAGAAGATGGTTAGAAATATAGTGTACCTACTGGGAAAAATGCAGTCATTATTATGCTAATGCAAGTTCTCAGATCTGAGCAATATGTTTCTCACTTTAGATTAGTATATTGGAGTTTGAATTTTATATATCATTCTGATGAACTCAGTAAATGTGAGTAACTCCTGAGAGAACAGGCTGCCTCTTAATGTTCTCTGTTCACAATGGCAAGGATTTTAATTGAAAACAGAACATTCCAATCTTCCAGGTATTTTCAAGAACAATATCCATATGTTTGTATCCATGTATTGTTTTAGTGTTAAAACATGAATGAAGATTTGAGTTCTTTGGATAAATTATCCTTTCTTGGATTGCTGCTTTTCCTGTCAGATTCACAAATTCACTCAAATAAATTTAACTTGCTTTATTTAACAAGAATGTATTCTGAGAGGCTGAACATCATAGTGGAAGAGGGTGGTGGAAGAATGTGGGCCAGAACATCACATCATGAAGCAGAGAGTGGAGGTGAGAGAAAATGTATATGGGAGAAAATATATACAAAATATACACCCCAAAGTCACGCCCCCAATGACCTACCTCCTCCACCTACACCCTACCTACCTACGGTAAACACCCAGTTCTCTCTCTCTCCTCCCTCCTCCCTCTCCCAATTTTCCGTCTCTCTAAATTGCCCAGGCTAACCTCAAACTTGCAATCCTCCTGCCTTGACCTCCTAAGGATTATAGGTATATGCCATTCATGGATGAAATTAAGTATTTTTAGAAGCATTAAGGGTTATGTTAGGGAAGTACATTTTTGATTCAGATTATTTTTTTCTTTTCTTTTTTATTATCCTAGGGGTCACAGGGCTTTGAACATGCTAAATACATGCTCTACAAGCCAAGAATATTTTTAATGTGCTTCTGTAGATAATAATTGTAATATCTGAATAAATATCATTGGCCTATTAAAAGAGGTTGTTACCAGTGTCAAAAAAACAAACAAGTCAGGCATGGTGACTCATGTCTCTAATCCTAGTGGCTCCGGAGCTGAGGCAGGAGTATACCAAGTTCCAGGCCACCCTCAGCTATTTAGCCAGACCCTGTCTAAAAATAAAAACAGAAAAGACCTACGGATGTAGGTCAGTGGTAGAGAGTTCTTGGGTTAAAACTGTACTATCATACACACACACACACACACACACACACATAAAGAAAAGAAAAAAATAATGAATTTCTGTTCCCCCCATAAAACAGAGGGGAGAAGATGAGGAAAAAATGTCCTATCCTCCTCTCAGCCAACATTTAACCTCTTTATTGTGCCCAAATCCTTCTGTCCTCACATGACAGGACTATCTTAATTCTTCACGGGGGGGGGGGTGGGGGGGTGGGGGGGGTGGGGGGGGGTGTAGAGTGACAATAGGATCAGCTCAGGGCATCAGGCCCTTGTGAAAACTGTTTTCTCCCACAAGGCTACCTGGGCATTTCTAGCCATTATTTTCCAGTATCATCTTAAAATGTAGAGCCCATGTGCCTCAAGCTAGGCAAGAGGTCTCTCAGTTACAACTCTAAAATTGTATGGAAAACTAAGAGTTTAAAAAAAGAAAGAAGAGAAAGGAAAAGAAAACTAAGCGTTATAGCATCAGAGCTCAGCAACTAATTCTACAAGTAATCATCCAAAAATAATTTTTTTCAAGTAACTTTTGTTCTAAATTAATCACAAGTCTGGAAGCACTAGACTAAATTAATGGTCCCAATTTATAACTTTCAATAACTCAACCATCTCATCTAGTAGGTGGGTTTTTTTTTTGTTGTTGTTGGTGGTGGTGTTGTTATTTTGTTGTTGTTGTTGTTGTTTTGGTACTGGGGATTGAACTCAGGGACACTCAACCACTGAGCCACATCCCCAGCCCTATTTCGTATTTTTATTTTGAGTCAGGGTCTAACTGAGTTACTTAGCACCTCACTTTTGCTGAGGCTGGCTTTGAACTCGTGATCCTTCTTCCTCAGCCACCCAAGATGCTGGGATTATAGGCTTTCGCCACCATAACCAGCAAACATACTTGACATTCTTGATAAATTTTATTTAGGAAAGAGTGGGGCTGGGGGTGTAGCTCAGTAGTAGAGCACTTGCCTACCATGTATGATACCCTGAGTTCAAAACCCAGCAACACAAAAAAGAAAAGAAGAAAAGGAGAGGGAAAGGAAGGGGAAAAAAGAAAAATAAGGAAGCATTATCAGGGCTGGGTATGATGGCACATGCCTGTAATCCCAGGAACTAGGAAAGCTGAGGCAGGAGGATTGCAAGTTTGAGGCCAGTCTGGGCAATTTAGCAAGACCCTGTCTCCAAATAAAAAATTTTTTTAAATGCTGGGGATATAGCTCAGTGATAGGGCCCTCCTGGCTCTAACCCAGTACTGTGAAAATAAGTAAATTGATTTAATTTAATGAATAAAAATAAATAAATGAGGACTGGATATGTATCTCAGTAGTAAAGCATCCCTATGTTCAATCCCCAGTACTGGGGATGGAAAAGGAGCCTTATCAGGGGCTGGGGGTGTAGCTCAGTGGTAGAGTGCTTGCCTAGCATGTGTGAGGCACTGGGTTCGATCCTCAGCACCTCATAAAAATAAATAAATGAAACAAAGGTGTTGTATCTATCTTTAAAAAAAAAAAAGTTTCTTGGGGCTGGGGATGTGGCTCAGCGGTAGCGCGCTCGCCTGGCATGCGTGCGACCCGGGTTCGATCCTCAGCACCACATACCAACAAAGATGTTGTGTCCGCCGAGAACTAGAAAATAAATATTAAAAAAATTCTCTCTCTCTCTCCTCTCTCACTCTCTCTTTAAAAAAAAAAAAAAGTTTCTTTAAAGAAGCATTATCAGCTTTATATTTAAAGCAAGGAAATGAAAGAAACAACTGTTGCTTCTGCCACAAATCTGTGACAAGCTAGGCACTCAATCACCTCAAGAGAATAATGTTTCTGAAACTCCTCAATAGCTTTTCTTCTTTTTGCAGTACTGGGGATTGAACTCAGGACCATTGAACTTACTAGGCAAGTAAGTAGACAAGTATTCTACCCCTGAGCTACATCCCCAGCCATTTTTAATTTTGTTTGGAGACAGGGTCATGCTAAGCAGATGAAGCCGGCCTGGAACTTGTGGTCCTCCTGCTATAGCCTCCCAAGCCGCTGGTATTACAGGTGTGTGTCACTGCATTCAGCCCTCAATAGGTATTTTTAAAATCATCATCATCATCTATAGGCTGTTAGTAACTCTCTTCACATTCCATAATGTCATTTTGTGGACATTATTCAAAGAGAAAGGAAGAACTAACATAGTAATATATAACTCAAGAATATTTTTGTAAGAGGTAATGAAGTTAGGAAACAAACCCCCACAAAGAGGATACTCCAGAGCCTCTCTATTTAACTTTTCCCTGCTCCAAGGGAAATAAGAAAGAGACCACCCATATGTGATCTGAGGGAGAAACCAAATTAAAAACATTGGATGGGGAATCAGAAAACGCAAATGCTCTTCTCAGCATGATTACTGACTTGTTGGGTGGACTGGAATTAAGCCACTTAGTTTTCTGTCCTGGAGCTCTTTATCTTTAGAGTTAGGACTTTGGATGAATGACCTCCAAGTGTCCCCTGCTTCCTGTGCTCCATGTTTCCCTACTCTCCTTTCTCTGTTGTCTGGCACTTCTTCTTCCTATTATCACGTAACTGTAGGAGTCTCTCCAGTGACCTGGTCTTGACTCCATTTTTTCTCTAATCCTCTCCTGCAACTTTGGTTACAATCTCTGAAGTGGGTACTGTTTCAACCAGGTCTCCTTCTGTACTGAGGCTTTTTTTCTCCCCCGCTGCTGGGAAGGTTGGAGGATGGCAGCTCTCCTGTGAGTTCTGTCTGGGAATTGCACTCAAGCAAATACAGCCACCTCACCCAAGGTCACATCCCTTCCCTGAGGACAGCCTGCATCCAATAGGCCAGACTGTTCCTAGATAACTCCGAAGGGTAATAACATGCTCCAGAATTACCCTAGTTTTCATTCTAACTGTACCCTTACTTTTGCCCAGTTCTAAAAGTGTTGATTCTGAGAAGACACCCCAAAAAACCACATGTACAAAAATCTTCATCTCAGTATCTATTTTCTGGACAATCCAACTGAAGATAGTTGATGCCAGAAATGGTTTGAATAATCAAACTCTAAAATGGGATTTTTAATTTTTTTTTTAATATTTATTTTTAGTTTTCAGCGGACACAACATCTTTGTTTGTATGTGGTGCTGAGGATCGAACCCGGGCCTCACACATGCCAGGCGAGCGCGCTACCGCTTGAGCCACATCCCCAGCCCCTAAAATGGGATTTTGAACCAGGTGCAATGGCACACGCCTGTAATTCTGGCAACTTTGGATGCTGAGGCAGGAGTATCCCAAATTTCAGGTCAGCCTGGGCAACTTAGTGAGATCCTGTCTCAGAGTGAAAGTAAAGGTTGGGGATTTACCTCCATGCTAGAGTGCCTCTGGATTCAATCCCCAATACCAATACATGAATAAATAAATAAATAGGATTTTGAAACTGTATTATATATCTTCCAGTTGACAATGAAGACTCTATCACCCCTGGTAGGAGAAATGTTGTATGTTCCTGGTATGAAATACAACTGTTGAAACTTCCACTATCGGTGAACGTGAATGGGAGACTACCAAGAGAAAATGTGCCAGCCAGTTCAATTTCTAAGGTTTTTTACAGACTGGGAAAAATACTACCTATAAGGACAATGGAATCAGATAGTTCTTTCTGAGTATCTCTGATGCATTGAAGACAGACATCAGAAGACAGTAATTAATCAATCACCAATTAAAGGCCAAGCATGAAAAACAGGGCTTCCCTGAAAGTTTATACAGAAACTCTCATCTCTTGCAGCTATAAGATAGAAAAGGTTCAAGGTAAGGCCCTCCATTTAATTGTAAAAGTTTGCGGAACTCCAAATGAATTTTAATTCCTAGCCTCAACAAACCTGCTATGTCAAGATGAGAACCCAACTAGGAGGAAATGAAATCCTGAGACTTGAGTGGAGGACATTGGATTGATGCACTTAAAAACCTTGAAACTACATATCCCTCTAAAACCTTCAGGCCTACAAACATGACCCACTGTTCCTGTTAATGGCTAATGCTCTCACTTGCCTGAAAAATAAAGCAGAGACCCTCTCAATCTATACAAGAAATCCAAGCAGTCAGATGTGGTGGTGCACACCTGTAATCCCAGTGGCTCAGGAGGCTGAGGCAGGAGGATCGTGAGTTCAAAGCCGGCCTCAACAAAAGCAAGGTGAGACCCTGCTTCAAAATAAAATGTGGCTCAATAGTTAATAACCCCTGGGTTCAGTCCCCAGTACAAAAAAGAAAAAAAGAAATCCAAGAAGTTTGATCAAAAGTGATCCTGGCTGGGTACAGTGGCTTACATCTGTAATACCAGTGGCTCTAGAGGCCAAGGCAGGAGAATCTCAAGTTCAAAACCAGTCTCATCAAATGGGAGGCACTAAGCAACTCAGTGAGACCCTGTCTCTAAATAAAATACAAAATAGGGCTGGGGATATGGCTCAGTGGTTGAGTGGCCCTGAGTTCAATCCCCGGTACCGCCCCCCCCCCCCCCCCACCAGACATGTTTCTTGGGCCTGGAGTTGTAGCTCAGCGGTAGAGTACTTGCTCAGAAGTGTGAGGTACTGGGTTTGATTCTCAGCACCGCATACAAATAAGCAAATAAAATAAAGGTCTATCAACAACTCAATATATATATATATGATTAAAAGACATGTTTCTTTCTCTTCCTCTCTGCCCACTGCTCCTCCCTAATCTCAGGGGACAGGATTAGCTTTCTTCCCCATTCTAGGCAGAGCTGTCTATCCTTGAGTACATACCCCACCATAGGAACAAAGTAATTCAGACTCTGGGGATTGCACCAGAAGTTCTCAGAAATGCCTACCTCCCAAATCAACAAGTGAATTACAACTCTGGACAGAACATGTAGAATGTAGCCTTTGAATCCCCTCTTTAAAAGCCCCCTGTTCCCATGATGGGTAGAATCATAGCTTCTGGGACGGGAGTGCCCTGTGCTTCTCCTTTACTAGCAAAACAATAAACATCTTTTTCGTTTTTCTCAAAATCATACCTTCATTATTAGATGGGCACTGGGGACAAGGACTGAGCTTTTGGTAACATTATCACCATCCATCTCCAGAACTTTTTGTCCTGCCAAACTGAAACAGGACCCATGAAGTAGTAACGCCCATCCCCCCTGAGTGCAGAGATTCTACTTCGAGTGACTGAAGGTGGGCCCTGCAGCAGGAGGAATTGTACCCCAGTGCAGTTGCAAGAGAGGCCTTAGCTGACCCAGCAGGAGCAGGGATGGACTCTCAGAGGAGTCCCTCTTGGAGGAAAGGGGCTAGATCTTATACCCAGGGAGACAGAAAATGACCTGTGGCCGCTATAAGGTCCTTGCTTAGCATCTGGATGGCCATCTTAAGTGACAGCTGCCATTTTAAGGAAAAAGCTTCACTTTCCTGCCCAAAGGCAGTTCTGAGAAAGGCTCACCACTGCCTCACCCTCACACCAACACAACACTTAAGCTCTGCATTAGGACCTGTCCAGCTTTGACTCCTGAGCCACTCCCATAAAAGTCCCAGAACCCAAGCCTGTTTTGCCTCTCTCTCCTATAGAGAGATGGCCTTTATCTATCAGCTCTGACAAATAAACTCTCATGTGTATCTTTGCCTGGTCTTTGTCTTTCATTTCTTGCTTACCCATCTTTTGTTCCTCCTTTTCCCTTCAGAGACAGAGTCTTCCTAATTTGTCCAGACTGGCCTCAAATTTATAATTCTCATGTCTTAGCCTCCTACATCATTAGGATTACAGACATGTGCCACCATACCTAGCCCTATTCCTTTTTTTTTTTTTTTTATAATAATTTAATTTTCCTTCTCTTTAGCCTTGAAAATAAGTGCCATTTTGAACCTGGTTTCCCTATCATTCTGTAATGTATATCTCCAGCTTCCTCTCTGGTCCAATGTAATTAACCCATTTTTCCATTTTTCATTCTTCTAGTGTTTGCCTATGGCCAGGCCCCAGAGCTAAGTTCTGGATTTTGGATTAATACTGCCATTCAGCCACTTACCTCCTAATGAGTGACCCACATTTCTGTAACTGAACCAAAGGATTTGCTTCTTGGCAAATGCAAAGCCAATAAGTACAACCAGGAGATAAGAGTAGAGAGAGGTTTATTATTTGCAGCAAGTAAGGAGAGCATTGGAGATAATCCTCAAAGCAGTGTTTTCCCCAAAGAAGGCAAGGGGCTTTCACTGGGGTAACATACATATTTACATAGGAAAGAGTCATCACTTGAAGAGGTGGGCACTTTCCTGAGCATGCTCAGTTTGAGGTCATGTATCATGTGTTCAGAAAAATGGTGGAGGCCAATACTCTGGGTGAAGAATTTAATATTATAATGAACATAGTTGACCCTAGTTCACCATAAAAGAATGAATCAGAATGACTCCCTGGTCAAGCACCATAGCACATGCCTGTAATCCCAGCAGCTGGGGAGGCTGAGGCAGGAGGGTCACAGGTTCAAAGCCTCAAAGCCTCAGCAACTTAGCAAGATTCACTCCCCAGTACCAAAAAAAAAAAAAAAAAAAGAAGAAGAAGAAGAAGAAGAAGAAGAAGAAGAAGAAGAAAAACAAAAAAGGAAAAGAATGGCTCCAATATTTTGGTTAATTCCTTGTAAATTTCTCCTAATGACCTTAGCTGAAACAAACATACACACACAAAAAATCTTCAAACTGGGGTTGTGGCTCAGTGGTAGAATGCTCATCTGACATTTGTGAGGCATTGGGTTTGATCCTCAGCACCACATAAAAAAATAAAAAAATAAAATAAAGATATTGTGTCCATCTACAACTAAATAATAATAATAATAATAATAATAATAATAATAAACCTTCTAAAGTGCATTAACAGTCATTTAAAGGGGCAGCAGCCCCACCCCCATCATCGCACACAAGTAAGTATAGGAGCTTGCCCATAAAACTGTTTGCCTAGTGGCTGGCATTTCTACATGTCTACAGGAATATATAGGAATAGTCTTTTCTCAGTAAATCAGCGCCTTCCTCAATACGCCAGAGTGCACCTGCCCATCTCTATCAGTAGAGACAAGTTTCAAAGTTTAATTGCTTTGTATCTTCACATACAACTTCATATCTCTCCCCACCCTGTCTCTCTGTTCTCTCCCCACCACCCGCTTTCACATGCTGGGGATCAACACAGGCCCCCAGCATGCTCAGCAAGCACTTTACCATGAAACAACATCCCCAAACCCAGCTTTCTTCCCTGCTCCCCCACAAGCAACTGCTTCATACTGGAAGTTGAATAGTGGGGAACTACATCCCAGCCTCCCCCCACACCTTTATTTTTTTATTTATTTATTTTTTACAGGGATTGACCCCAGAGGTGCTTTACCATTGAGTCACATCCACAGCCTTTAAAAAGGAGGAGGTACTACTGGGCTTGTTGGCTCATTCCTGTAATTCTAGCAACTGGCAAGGCTGAATTTAGGGAGATCCTTTCTCAAAAAACAAAATAAAAAGAGTTGGGGGGCCTGTAATCCCAGTGGTTTGGGAGGCTGAGGCAAGAGGATCTCAAGTTCAAAGCCAGGCTCAGCAATTTATCGAGGCCCCGAGCAACTGAGACCCTGTCTCTAAATAAAATACAAAATGGACTTGAGTTATGGCTCAGTGGTTAAGCATCCCTGGGTCCAATCTCTGGTACAAAAAAAAAAAAAAGATTGAGGGTGTTGCTTAGTGTTAAGAGTACTTGCCTAGTATGCATGAAGCCCTGGGCTCAATTCCCAGTACTGTGGAAAAATAAAAAGAAAAGAGGAGGTAGCCCAAAGTATATTGATAAGGAATAATCACCAATATGTATTGGTGAGGGAGAAAAGCAATGGGCAGGGGACCCCAGGGCCTCATTCATCTAAGTATATGCTCTACAACTGAACTACACCCCCAGCCACAGTGCATTTAGGATCCCACCATTTATTAGGGTTAAAAAAAAAGAGTACAGACATATGTAAATATTTGTATGTGAATAAAGTATCTTGGGAAGGGTATCCAAAACCAACCATTTGCTGAGCTAAATAGCACAGCTGGGGAACTTCTAACTCCATACCCGTTTGATTTAATTTTTTTCTTTTTTAGTTGTTGATGGAACTTTATTTTTATTCACTTATTTACATGTGGTGCTGAGAATGGAACCGAGTGCCTCACACATGTGAGATAAGCACTGTACCACTGAGTCACAACCCCAGCCCCCTGTTTGATTTTTTAATTCTGTACTATCTGCAAAGGCCTGTCACATTGTATAGCCTGTGAGTGAACTGTTTGTATTATTTATTTATTTATTTTCTGTGGTACTGCTGAACCCAGGGCCCTGGGCAAGCTAGGCAAGTGCTCTACTGTGGAGCTGCACCTCCTACCCCCAACACTGCCAGAACTATTCATATTCTAATCTGCGCAAACAGCACCCCTGGAGTTGTGTATGGCCTGTATGGCTGTACAAAACAGTCCTGGTATGCTCAGTATTGGAGCGCTTGCCTCCTATGTGAGAGGCACTGGGATCCATCCTCAGCACCACATAAAAAATAAACAATTAAATAAAGGTATTGCATCCATCTACAACTAAAAAAAATATTAAAAAGAAGAAGAAGAAGATGAAGAAAAAGAAAATACATGTATGCCTTGCTGTCATCTGGGCAGAACAGCTTTTCTCTGAAACCATCTCAGTTAAAAAATCTTAGGGTTTCACAAATCTTTATCTGCATGGTTATTTACATGTTTCAGCCATCAATTTAAAATGAGCTATTATCATTATAAAAGATCAGCCACTCTTCAGGAAATTATTTCAGTGCTAAAATGACCTGAAACTTTTTCCAACTTAAGAACTCCAAGGTGAGATTGGGGGAGGATCAATTCTAAAACCAGTCTAAGGGCTTAATTCCCCTCTGAGCTTCTCCTGGGAGCTGTCAGTTGCTGCATTATTATTTAATATGGACCAAGGACCTGAAGAATTTTCTTCACTTTCAGTCCTCCAAATTTGACTACTCTGAATTTCCCACATTATCCTAAGGAAGGCATTAGAGGTATACACAAATAGATATGTACCAGTATGCTCACTGTGCTTATTTCCAAAACAAGTGGTCACAAACTAAAGAGTTATAAATATAGGGGTAGTAAAATCTCTACAGTTCATCTAGGTAATGAAATTCTATTCAGCCAGATGTTAGAAGAATAATGGTAGAGGAAACTGATTTACTTTGTATTAATAAAACAAACTACAAAAGAATAGATAAGGTGTCATCACAATTTTTAAAAAATTGTATAACTGTAGGTGGAAAAGTTACTCGCCAAAATATAAATATTGCTTATCTTTGGGAATTGGATTTGTTACAGATTATTTTTATTTCCTTCTCCATCCTTGCCTGCATTTTCCAAAACTACTACAATTAACATATTTTCTTTCATAATTAAAAAAAGTATTACTTCCACCTCAAATTCAATTTGAATAGTTCTGTGAGTACTTCAATCTGCTCATTAGTCTCCTGAAGTACTCTGAGGCATATATATTAATTAAATGTGAAACATCAGTCTTATGAGTTACATACACAGTGTTACACAGAGAATTCTTCCAATCTGATTACTGCAAGGCAGGAGGTAAAAGTGGCAGGGTGGCAGATGGTAAAGGGGTCATGAAACACTTTAATGACTTTATTATCTTCGTTACAAGTTTTCCTTCTAAGAAGAGTCATTTAAAGATGTTCTAGGTAAACAAGTTATTTGAGATGACATTTTTGAGATGACAAACTTCACTCTTCACTAGGACCATATGCTTTTTTTTGATATTCATAAAGTCTTTGAAGTTCAAAATATATGCTGTTTAGGAATCTTAGCCTAGACTAGAGAATAACTCTTCCCTAAATAATATATAAATGTCTTTTAAACCTGGCCTTGAACAAAAGGAACTTTAAAAATAGAAGATATGGATCAGAACCAAGTTCTATAACTCAGCACATTCCTTATAAAACATTTATAGATTTGACTGAAGGATTATTTTAGACATATTTGTGTATAACATAAATACAACTTAAATGTAAATTTTTTAATAATGAAAAAGTGAATCATAAGAAAATCAGCAAGTGGCATAAGTAATACATTTAATCAAACTGCCAAGATATATATTGTAAAAGTTACCTTCCCTAGTCTTTTCCCCATGAAAAAATATTTCTTGTGTTAAATTTAGACCCAAATTCCCAATTCAAGCATCTCTAAAGAATATCTAACTTAAGGGGCTGGGGCTATAGCTCAATGGTAGAGCATTTGCCTAGAATGTATGAGGCACTGGATTCAATCCTCAGCACCACATAAAAACAATTAAAAAAATATTAAAAAAAAAAAAAAAAAGATCTAAGTTAAGTCCAGAAATGAAAATTGCAGGAGAGATTGATCTCATAGATATCGACCTGAAGCTACATGGTAAACTGTGTGTCCGGGCCTATCATTAAACTGAAAAGATAAAACAAAAGTCAAGGTATGGGCCTGGGGCTGGGGTTCATCGGTAGTGCACTCTCCTGGCATGTGTAAGGCACTGGGTTCAATTCTCAGCATCGCATATAAATAAATAAAATAAAGGTCTATAAACAATTAAAAAAAAAAAAAAAGTCAAGGTGTAATGAGAGCAAGCTAATCTAGCTGCTCCACCTAGCACACTTCCTCATGTATCTCTGACATGGGAAGAGTATGCTGACATCAGAGATGTCTTCAAAGCTGTGTGGGTGTGTACCTGCTCCAGTAAATTCCTCTGTAAGAACAACATGAAACTTCCACTCCCTTTACATACAACTGAAATGTTGATCTCAGTGTTCAATATTTACTGGGTAAGACTCCAGGACACTAACTGATCAAATAACTTGTTGGCTGCTTTGGAACTGAAGTAGGATATTTTCTCCGTTCACCAACATCTGATGGAATGGACAACAGGAAATGTTTATCTTAACTTGCTTTTGTAACTGTTCCCAAGAAGATGGCTCCCAACAAGGGAAGTATTTGTGAAAGAGAAGGAGTCCACTCTATAGTGGTATTGGCCTTGAATTCCATTGCAAGAGGAGACTCTTGTCAAGAATAGTCCCGCGTATTCTTTTTTTTTTTTTTTTAATATTTATTTTTTAGTTGTAGAATACCTTTATTTTACTTATTTACTTTTATGTGGTGCTGAGGATCGAACCCAGGGCCTCATAACGCTAGGCAAGCACTCTACCACTGAGCCCCAGGCCCAGCCCAAGTCTCGCTGCTGCTGCTGCTGCTGCTGCTGCTGCTGCTGCTGCTGCTTCTTCTTCTTCTTCTTCTTCTTCTTATTATTATTATTATTATTATTATTTGTAGATGTAGATGGAAGAATGCCTTTATTTTATTTGTTTATTTTTATGTGATGCTAAGGATTGAACCCAGTGCCTCTTGCATGCTAGGCCACTAGCTCTGCCACTGAGCAACAGCCCCAGCACCCCGCATATTCCTGACTATCAGTAGGATATAGTGCAGAAGAAGCAATCTGTAAAGTCAGACATTCCCTCTAAGACCTGTATAGCACTGATTCCCAACCTAGGACTCTCAGTGGCAGGATCCAGGATCATAGACTTATCACATGGGTTAGAATCCATGCATGTGTAAAGCTGAACAAACTGAACCAAATTATTAATAATGCTTTCTCTGGAAAATGAAGTTATAGGAGATTATTTTGTGTTCACTTTTACATCTCAAGTGCTTAGCCTGGGGTCTTATGATAGTAGCTGCTAAATCAGTACTTGTTGAATGAAGGAATTTTTTCTATAATGTTTTCTTTCCTTTTAAAAAAATATTTTTATTCGTTATTGATGGACCTTTACTTATTTGTTTATATGTGGTGCTGAGAATCAAACCCAGTGCCTCACATGTGCTAGGCAAGTGCTCTAACACTGAGCCACAACCCCAGCCCCTGTTTTCTTTTCTTTCTCAATGAGCATGTTACTTTTGAAATCACAAAGAAAATAGAGATTTTCTAACATTTGCATTTTCAAGAAAGTAAAAAATCCCTATTCTAGAGAACATTTTCCTAGGTAAGAACAATTATTTCTTCTTTTATTTATTTATTTTTGGAGTATAAATATGATTCAGTATTATACAAGTTTGACAAAACACACCTATCTTAAAGAGTGTCTAAATCTGATAACATTCAATTATGTAAATAATATAGATCACCAGTGATTCCTTGCAAGACTTTCCAGGTGTCTTTACTATCCATTTCAATAAACACACTGTAATGTTACGGCACTGATTGCTTTTCTGAGGGCCTTTTACATACAGCTGAATTTTAAAGCATACCTCTCAGGATCTTGGTCCTTCCCCCCCACTTTGATCAGGAAGCAATAATGAAAGTCAGCAGCTTTTTCTCAGGTGAGACACACACACTGTGCTGCTCTGTATTCCTTGAAAGCAATCCTCAGCTTGCGTGTCAGCTAGGCCTAAGAGTAATTGGAAGGCAATTGAGGCAAGGAATGTAAAACAAAATTTTCTTTGAAACCAAGTAATGGTTGGAGCCAAGGCCACCCCACAAAGTTGGACTCACATGTAATATATTGCACACATTCGAATTTCATTATGTAGATATAGGAGATAGGAGGCACTCAGTAGGTATTTGTTGAATACCTGAATACTGATGGTTCTTCTTCTTCTTTTTTTTTTTTTTTTTTTTTGGTACGAGGGATTGAACCCAGGGGTGCTTAACCACTGAGCCATATCCCCAGCCTTTTTTTTTTTTTAAAGAGAAAGAGAGAGAGAGAGAGAGAATTTTTTTAATATTTATTTTTTAGTTTTCGGCGGACACAACATCTTTGTTTGTATGTGGTGCTGAGGATCGAACCCGGGCCGCATGCATGCCAGGCGAGTGCGCTACCGCTTGAGCCACATCCCCAGCCCCCCAGCCTTTTTAAAATATTTTATTTAGAGACAGAGTCTCACTGAGTTGCTTAGGGCCTCACTAAATTGCTGAGGCTGGCTTTGAACTTGTGCTCCTCCTGCCTCAACCTCCTGCTCCTGACTTTGATGGTCTTCTTAGCAAAAGGAATTTATAGACTAAAATGCAGTCTCACTCTCCACCTGCCTAGGGAAGCAATTTCTGCTGGCAGTCCCTGCTGGCAGCAGTTGGTACCCGCAGGTGTTGTTAACTAAGGAGATGCCTTCATTGTGTTGTCATAGACAAGGCCTTCCAGTTGGAAGGACTCAAGGGGACCCTTACTATACCTGCATGTGTGTTTTTTTTTTTTTTTTAGTTTTTAAAGTTGTAGATGTAGTTGTAATTTTTTAAAGTTTATTTTATTTATTTTTATATGGTGCTAAGGATCGAACCCAGGGCTTCACATGTGCTAGGCAAGCACTCTTCCACTGAGCTAAACCCCCAGACCCTATACCTGCATGTTGATGCTCACACCTTTGGTAGGGGCAGGTCTTAGAGAAGGGAGGTATGGGCTGGAAACATCAGTTATGTCAATTACATTTGTTGTCTAGAACTTAGTTTGGATTCATTTGACTGTAAGGATTGAGGTTCATGACAGATTTATTGTAAGGAGTGATAATGAGGTTCTTGCACAAATCCTAGATGGTAATTCCAGGGTTTTCTGTGGCTGGAGGAGGGTATAGTTCTGCACTCAGAACTGCTCAGGGGTCCTCAGCTGCAAAGTCCTGTGGGCTCTTCCACCGATGTTTCTCCATTAATATGCCATAAATATACATCTGCATTGTCCCCCCACATACTCCCTGTCTCCCCACCTCAAACTGGGAGAACTTGTTGCACACTGGCAATAGGGCAAAGGTCATTGATTAGCCTGAAAATTGACAACCCACTCTGGTGAATCAGCTGTGGCCTAGGATAGGGTGCAAGGTCACTAGGAATAGATCATAATTATTTAGAAAAAAGGACTGTGAGAAACCCAATATATGTTTATTTAAAAAAATAGAGCACTGTTTTAGCTACTCTAGATTGGGCACAGAGAGGGAGGCAGGGGATAGAGAAAAGGTGAGGAGGGTCCTTCCCTGCAACTGACGTTTTGTGTGGTATCACATCCACCACTCCCAGTAAGAAGGCTGCCCCTTTGCCTGCTTCATTCAACTAACTTAGCCTTTCCTGTGTGCCTTTAAGTAGATTATCATTAATATTTAAAAGTCCTATGTATGTTGAATGGACATGCCTTGATTTATTATGTGTTACCAGCAATGTCAAAACACATAATTTCTGCTCCTTTCTGTGATTTTTATATGGAGTCACTACAATCTAAAGCAGGAGTAGAAACCCTTGTCCTGGTCCCAGCTCTTCTCATTGAGTCCCCTATGTCTGCCAAATCTCGAGTCAGTGAAGGGGTAGGTGGTCAGAAGAGGAAGGACATCCTATGGCCCATGTATAAGACAAGCTTAATAAGTCACACTGCATTGATTGCAATGGTGCCCACCTATAATCCTAGCAACCAGGAGGCAAGGATGGAAGTAGGACAAGTCTGAGGCCAGCCTGGGAAACTTAGCAAGACCTGTCTCAAAAGTAAAAACAAAAGCGCTGGGGATCTAGCTCAGTGATAGAGCACCCCTAAATTCAATCCTAAGTACCAAAAGAGAAGGAAAGGAAGAGAGAGAGAGAGAGAGAGAGAGAGAGAGAGAGAGAGAGAGAGAGAGAGAAAGGAAAAAAAGAGGGAAAATATATTGTTACACTTCTGCTCATTCAGCAAAAGTTTTGGAATCATTATTGCTGTCTAGGACCAGGCCAGGTACTGGGGATATAGTGGTGAGTAAATTAAACAGGGCCCTGTCTTCAGAGAGTTTACAGTCAGTTGGGGAAATAAATATTAAACAAATAATCACACAAATAGTTACTTAATGCAAATTGTGGGAATAATTATAGAGAAGTGTATGATGTAGTGGGCAAGAATGAGAGAACCATCTGGGTGCAGTGGCACATGACTCTAATCCAAGCTATTCGGGAGGCTGAGGCAGGATGATTCCAAGTTTTGAGGCCAGCCTGTACAATTTAGTGAGACCCTGTCTCAAAATAAAAAATAGAGAGTGCTGGGAATGTAGCTTAGTGTAAAGTGCCCCTGGGTTCATCTCTAGTATGGGGGGCGGGGATAATGAGAGAATCAAATTCAGATAGGTAGTGGACCAGTGGTCAAGGACACTAAAGAAGTAACTTCTCAGAGCAAATTGAAGGATAAACTGGAGTTAGCTAGAGGAAGAATAAGAGGGACAAACAATCTGGACGCAGGGTAGAGCAGGTGCCAAAGCCTGGGAGAGCAAAGGGCTAAAGATAGTTACGGAATTGAAAGAAGACAGTGGGTGAGGTAACAAGCAAAAGCAAGAGCAAGAACAATTCAGGGTGAAGCAGTTACTCAATCTTTGTCCTTTACCTGAAAGTGTATTATAAGGGATTTAATCTGTTGCTTTCCTAGGGAAAGGGGGGGAGGATGTTAAATTGCCCTTAAGTTATACTTTGGGTAGCCATGGTCACATGTGACCTTTGAGCACTTGAAAAGCTGTTGGTCCACACTGGATTTCAAAGACTTTGTATTCATAACTTTTTTTTCTTTTTGTACCAGGGGATTGAACCCAGCCCTTTTTCATTTTTTATTTTGAGACAAGGTCTAGCTAAATTGGTCAGAGACCTCGCTAAGATGCTGAGGCTGGCCTAGAAGTTGTGATCCTCCTCCTTCAACCTCTCCATTTGCTGGGACTATAGGTATGAGCCACCATGCCTGGCAATAACTTTTTACATTAGTTATTTGTTGAAAATGGTAATATTTTTGGTTAAAAATAATTATTAAATTTATCATTAAAATTAGTTTCACCAGTTTCTTTTTTTCTTTTTTAATGTGGAAACGTGAGATTATATATGTGGGCTGTTTCTATGGGCAGCTCTGCATTAGTGTTTCCTTTAATATGAAGAAAGAGTACTTGACTGTGCAAAAGATTGGATAATTTAGGAAGGGAGATCTAAAGATTTCAATCTCAGGAAAGCTTTTAAAACAGGGCAGCTAGGCAGTCACCTATCTTGAATGCCAGGTGTTTCTTTTTCCTTGAGGCAGGGAAGAGAACAACCATTCAGGCTCTTAAGGTCTCTTCCAAGGACAACAGAATCCACTCATTACCAGTCATTAGTCAGTATACAAAATCATCCTTGGTAGGGCTGGAGGAACAGGTTCTAGGTGGAGTTACTGGGAACAAGCCCCAACCCCAGAATCACATTACTTCTTTTGTAGGAGGAGTGGGGAATTGTTGTCCCCACAGGAAGCTGCTGACCATTGAACACATTGCCTCCTCTGCCACAATTCATGCCAGTAATACAGATAACTCCTTTCCCATTTTACTCAAGTCTGAACTCAAGTCTCACGTGGAAGCCTTTGATTGGCAGAACCCAAGTTACATTCATCAGCTGAAAGGGATTCTGGGAAATGCACTTTTACATGGTCCAGATTTGGCCAAAAACACACTCTAGAAGGGGGTTGGATACTGACTGCATCAATCCCTAGTACCTATCGTAAGTGCAGAGAGAATGTTTTCAAGAATGCTGATGTAGAGAAAGCTTGGTAGCACGGGTGAGGCTGGAACATATCAACTTGGTGAAGGAAGGACGGTCTCAAAAATGCATGTGGAGCTGGCATGGTGGCAAACTCCTATAATCTCACTTGAGGCTAAGGCAGGAGCAAGTTCAACACCAGCCTCAGCAACTTAGCAAGGCCCTAAGCAAGGTAGCAAGACCCTGTCTCAAATAAAAAGGGCTGGGAAGGTAGCTCAGTGTAAAGTACCCCTCAACTAAATCTCCAGTACCAAAAGAAAACATTATATTAAGTGAAAGATGTCATACACAAAGGACCACATGATCTGACTCCAGTTATATGAAATGTCTAGAGTAGACAAATTTATAGAGACAGGAAGTAAACTAATGTTTGCCTAGGGCTGGGGGAGTGATGAGTAGATTGGTGGTTAGTGGTTAAGGTGTGCAGGGCTTCTTTTTGGGAAAATGAAATGATCTAAAATCGATTGTGGTGATGAGTACACAACTCTGTGAATATACCAAAGGCCATTGAATTGTGACTTTAAATGGCCAAATTGTGTAGAATGTGAATTTTATTTCAACAAAGCTGTTAAAAAAAATCTTCCCAAGTTTCTGAAATGACAACCAAATAATTGAAGTTAATTTTTTGTTTTTGTTTTCTTGTGTGCTGGGAATGAATCCAGGGACACTTTACCACTGAGCTACATTCCCAGCCCATTTTTTAATTTTTTATTTAGAGACAAGATCTCACTAAGTTGCTTGGGGCCTTGCTAAATTGCTGAGGCTGGCTTCAAACTTGTGTTCCTCCTGCCTCAGCCTCCTGAGCCACTGGGATTACAGGTGTGTACCTCCATGCCAAGCTGAAGTTAAATTTTTTTGAGGTAAGGGCTTTTATTTCCAGTAAAATAGCAAGATAAATTTTCCAGACTGACCCTCTTGTTGGAAACAACTAAGATTGATGGTTTAAATATCAAAAGCAACCTGGGGTTATGGCACACACCTGTAATCCCAGTGACTGGGTAATTCCAGCCACTCAGTAGGCTGAGGCAGGAGGATTGAAAGTTCAAGACTAACCTCATCAATTTAGCAAGATCCACAACGTTTTAGCAAGGCCCTGACTCAAAATAAAAAATAAAACCACTGGAGTTGTAGCTCAGCGGTAAAGTAGCCCTGGGTTCAATCCCCATTACACCATCCCCCAAAAAACCGCCATGCATGGTGGCCCTCACTTGTAATCCCTTGCACTCTGGAGACTGAGGTAAGGTGGATCTCAAGTTTGAGGCCAGCCTCAGCAACTTAGCAAAATCCTGTCTAAAACCAAAAAATTTAAAAAGGCTCAGGATGTAGCTCAGTGGCAGAACATCTCTAGGTTCAGTTGCCAATACCAAAAAGAAAACATTACAACAAAACAAATTATACATATACACATATACATACACACACACACACACACACACACACACACACATATATATATATATATATATACACACATACAGATGTACACACATATATGTATATGTGTATATATACACTTATATACATATGTATTGACTATACATATATATCAAAATCTTTTTAAAAGCAGCTTTCAATTAAATAGTAAGGAAATATCATACTGAAATATCATAAGAGAAGACAGGATCCAAAAAAGGTAAGGTGGAGAATTGAAGCTACTTTTGAAAAAAATTTACTAAATTCGAACTTCAATTTTCTAGGAAGACAAAGTCCAGGACCCATCCAGGTTGGAAGGCTAGTCCTATCCTCATAAAGTTTGGGCCAGAAGTAAAACCATCCTGTGATGGTTTGAAATATGAGAGATTTGGCCCCCCACATTTCTCATTTGGAGGTAAAATGATTAGAGTGTGAGAGCCAAAACCTAATCAAGTCATGCTAGTTTGAAAGGACTGATGACAAGTAATTATAAGCAGGCGGCATATGGCTGGAGGAGACTGGTCACAAGGGGCATGCCCTAGAAGAGTACATCTTTCCTGTAGCCTCTTCTCCCTTCTCTCTCTGTTTCCTGACCATGCATAAGCCCAGCAGCTTTCTTCCCCTGGGCCCTTCCCCCATGACATGCTGCCTCACCTTGGGCCAAGAGCAATGGAATTGGCCATCTATGGACTGAGACCTCTGAACTGTGAGCCCCAAGTAAACTTTCCCTGTTCTAAGTTGTTCTTGTCAGGTATTCTGGTCACAGTGATGCAAAAGCTGATTAAAGCACACACCTACCCCTACTCCTAGTGAACTGCAAAGAAAGTTGCTAAACAGAACAATTGGGGGAAATGCCTAGAAAATGTAACTATACACCATTCCTAGTATAGGTTTGCAACTCAATTTATATTACCTAACTGTAGTCTTTCAAACCTCAAATTATGAGTTAGGTTTAAAATCCAGTACTAATAGGAAGTGGTAAAGTGACACTGTATGACTTCTGATTCTTAGGTCAGAAAAGGCCATGGAACTTCTTTTATCTCACTTTCAGGAGATTCCCACTCAGAATGCAGCAGCCTTATTGGGTGAGTGTGATGGAGCCTACTTGTAATCCCAGCTACTTAGGAGGCTGAGGCAGGAGGATTCCAAGTTAAAGGCCAGCTTCAGTAACTTAGGGAGATTGGGTCTCAAAATTAAAAAAAAAAAAAAATAGGGGTAGGGCTATAGCTCAGTGGTAAAACACTTGCCTGGCATGCCTGTGGCCCAGGTTTCACTCTCCTATGCGACAAAAAATTAAAAATAAATTTGAAAACAAGAGAAAGGGCTGGGGATGTAGCTCAATGATAAAGTTCCCTTGGGTTCAATCCCCAGCTGAAAGGAAAAAAAAAATACAGCAACCTCACTATAAGAAGAACATATCTATGTGTTCCACTTACAGTTCCAGTTGAACTCAGCCTTTAAGACATTCTGGTCCACATACCAGATATGTGATATAGATTACTAAATGACACTAATCCTCATCCAAATGAGTTACCCTGTGTTCAAGTCTTCCCCCCTGAAGATCCAAATATTATGAAACTCAGACAAATCTTCTGTTTTAACAAATCCTGTTCATAGAGTAAGCCAAATAAAATGGTTATTCTTTTATCCCAGTAAGTTTGAGGTTATTTGTGATGCACCAATTATAATCAGAACAGATTTTATTACCTGGAAATGGTATCCTCCCTTAAGAAAGACCTAAATGTGTAATTTTAGGACTGGGTGGCAAGAAGCTAGAGGAATCTTTTTTTTTTTTTTTTTTTTTTAAAGAGAGAGAGAGAATTTAAAAAAAAAAAATATTTATTGTTTAGTTTTCGGCAGACACAACATCTTTATTTGTATGTGGTGCTGAGGATCGAACCCAGTGCCGCGCGCACGCCAGGCTCCGTGCTGCTGCTTGAGCCACATCCCCAGCATAAAGCTAGAAGAATCTTTGCGAAGATTGTTAGCAGAATTCTGGCAAGGTTCTGCATGATTGTCAATGACAGCTTAAAGGAAAATGAGAAAATCATTGGAAACAAGAGGAATGGAAAACTTTTTGTTAGTTTTTGGGGACAGGATCTTGCTGTTTTGTTAAGTTAGCCTCACACTTCTGGGTTCAAGTGACCTTCCTGCCTCAGCCTCCCAAGCAGTGGGAACTACAGGCATATGCACTATGGTATCCAGCTCAAAGAAGTATTTTTATATAGTAGTAGAAAGTTCAGCAACACTTTCCTGTCATAACATGAAAAATAAGAACTATATCTAATGAATTCAGTGATGTAGCTAAGGAGATTTCTGGGCAGAGTGTTGAAAGTGCCAAATGATTTCATTTATCTGCAATGGTAAAATAGAGAGAGCCCTCTAAAAAGGTTCAAAATTAGGAAGAACTATAAAGGAACAGTACTTGCTGGGTCTGAAAAATAAAATGGCTATTCCTGGTTATTCCAGACAGCAAAAATAATCTTAAATTTAAAAAATAGCCACATGTGGTGGCCCACACCTATAACTCCAGCAGCTCAGGAGGCTGAGGCAGGAGGATTACAACTTCAAAACCAGCCTTAGCAATTTAGTGAGGCCCTAAGTAACTCAGGGAGACCTTGTCTCTATTTAAAATATAACAAAGTACTGGGGATGTGGCTCAGTGGTTAAGTGCCTCTGGGTTCAGTCCTCAGTAGCAAATGATAATAATAATAGTTATCTTTATTAATTAATAATAACAATATGTAATAAATATAATTATATAATAATAATTAATAACAATAGTTATCATTATTATTATTATTTAAATGGTTAGGGGAATAACTCTGTGGAAGAATATGTGCTTAGTATTCACAAGGCCCAGGGTTCTACCCCAGTACCAAAAATGCAAATTAAATTAAAATTAAAATAATTTCAGAGTAAAGGTCAAAGTCACAGTGGGCCTGTCAAATGCCTTGTTAAGACCCCAGAAAGAGGACTGGGGTTATGGCTCAGCAGTAGAGTGTTCGCCTTGCACATGTGAGGCCTTGGGTTCCATCCTCAGCACCACATACAAATAAATAAAATAAAGGTATACAAGAAAAAAAAATAGACCCCAGAAAGATCTAAGAGCCCAGAAGCTCAATTTAGTGAGGCCCTAAGCAACTTAAGTGATACTCTGTCTCAAGAAAAGAGAGCTGGGGATTTAGCTCAGTGGTAAAGTACCCCTGGGTTAGATCCTCAGTATCAAAACGAACAAAAATCCTTCAGCTAGATAAAGGCCTTCTAAAGAATTTAAAGGTGTGTCTTATAAATTTTTCCCTATTAAAACAGAACTTTTTTTTTTTGGGGGGGGTAGGAAGTACTAGGGTCCGAACTCAGGGGCATTTGACCACTGAGCCACATCCCCAGCCCTGTTCTGTATTTTATTTAGAGACAGGTTATCACTGAGTTGCTTAGTGCCTCACCATTGTTGAGGCTGGCTTTGAACTCATGATTCTCCTGTCTCAACCTCCCGAGCCATTGGGATTACAGTCATGAACCACCGTGCCCGGCTAAAAAAACAGAACTTTTAACAATATTATAGGCATCACATCTGTATAACCACACTGGGGGTCAAAAATTAAAGAAAAACCTTCTGCAATGTCACTCCATCAAGTGGTAAAACCAAATTCTCATTCCTTTGAAGCTGGGATCACATATATCACTCTTGTAATCAGCAGAATATAGCGGAAGTCATGCTGCTTGACTTTTAAATCTGGGTCAGAAAAAGTCATGAGACCTCTACCTAGTTCTCTTGGAATGCTAGCCGTCAAGATGCTCCCTCTGGGAAGCTAGACCCCATGCTATGAGAAGCCTAAGTCACATGGAAAAGCCACAAGTAGGTGCTTCAGTCAACTGTCCCAGCTGAGGCCAGTCTTTGTGGAGAGCAGTTTAGGCACCAGCTGTGAGCCATGAAGCATTGAGATTATCATAGCCCCAAGCCATTCAATCACCTCCAGCACTGAGTCATCTAAGGTGAGGATCCAGAGGACACATCATGGAGTAGAGAAAACATATCTCCACTGTTTCCTGCACAAATTCCTAATCCTCAGAATTTGCACATAGTAACATAGTTACTGTTTTATACCACTAAATTTGGAGTAGTTTCATAGACAGCAATACAAAGAATAGGAATCATGATACACTAAAGAATGAAATGTTTGCATAGCAGATAGAAAGGTATGCTACCACTGTATACTTGAAGTACCAACCATCTCTGTTGTTTTCTACCATCAGAAATCCAAAGTAAGATAAAGAAGAAAAAGGCAAGGTCATCTGAGACAGGGGTGGCTGGGGAAATTATGGAGGCGTGGCCTGTACCTTTATATGATCCCTAAACTAAGCAGAATACACTACTTTTTTTAGTCTTTCATAAGTATTTTAGAGATAGATACAGAGGTCTCTGGCCCTACCCAGGTTTGCTTTACACAAGGCTTTCTTACAAAGCAGGGCCCAAATCGGTCATGGTGGCACACCTGTAATTCCAATGGCTTCGGAGACTGGGACAGGAGGATCCCAAGTTCAAGGCTAGCCTCAGCAATGGTCACAAGGTTCTAAGCAACTTAGTGAGACCCTGTTTCAAAATAAAAAAAATTTTTAAATGGCTGGGATGTAGCTTCGTGGTAAACTGCCCCTGGGTTAGATCCCCAGTACCCCAAAATAAATAAATAAATACAAAGCAGGGCCCAACCAGGGAAGCTCTCACCTCACTGTGAGCAACCATAGAGCATGACTCTGTTCTGCTCCTTGTGAAATTGGCCTCCACAGGACTCTGTTCTGCTCCTTGTGAAAGCCAGGAAAGTGCTATAAACTCTGGGACTGGGGCTGTTCCATTCCATCTACAGCAAAAACCGCTCTCTGCTAGTAGCCCTGATCACAGGAAATGAACAATATGAAATTTTATACACTTTCTTTTGGATTTTTTTGTTCCTTGAGTCATTCTCTCACAATGGGCATCAATTTCAAGGGCACACTGCCATGGCCTAACCAAATCTATATTAATTGCGTAACTATGAATTCTAAACCAAGAGGCATTAGACCTTTAGGTCACTTGCACATAGTTGGTTTTCCCCCCCTTTATTTAATTTATTTTTATGTGGTGCTGAGGATCGAACCCAGTGCCCCACATGTGCTAGGCAAGCGCTTTACCACTGATCAACTACCCCAGCCCCGCACATAGCTTTTACTGTGGAATGGACTCAGGGTGCAGGGCAAATGCCTGCTGACCCTTTGTTTATTTTTTCAGCTGTAACTGAATTTCTGGTCCAGTTATAATAGATGAGATTGCCAAAATCTTGTCTATTTTCAGCTTTATTGCAAATCTTGCATTTCATAGGGGTCATATTTC
The DNA here is from genome assembly GCF_045843805.1 of Urocitellus parryii. Classification (NCBI taxonomy): domain Eukaryota; kingdom Metazoa; phylum Chordata; class Mammalia; order Rodentia; family Sciuridae; genus Urocitellus; species Urocitellus parryii. The sequence goes on along the minus strand of NC_135542.1, from coordinate 81,441,952 downwards.
TACTCTTAGCATGTAAAATAAAAGCAATGTATGGTTCCAAAATAAATATCATTGTGTTTACGTCCCACCTCCACCCCATGGAAATATTTAAAAATGAAAAGATATGAATAAGAAAAAATAAAATAATATTTCCTGCTTCTGGGTTGAGTATCATTAATATAAGACACATTTTTTAATTGTAAAGTTTTCTCTATCTTTTTTTTTTTTTTTTTTTGGTACTGAGGATTGAACCCAGGGATGCTTAACCACTGAGCTACATCCCCAGCCCTTTTTAATATTTTATTTAGAGACAGGGTCTCATTGAATTACTTACAACCTCACTCAGTTGCTAAGGCTGGCTTTGAAGTTGTGATCCTCTTGTCTCAGCCTCCTGAGCTCCTGGGATTATAGGGGTACACCACTGCACAGGCAAAGGTTTTTTGTTTTTTCGTTTTTTAAAAATTATTTTCTATAATCTGTGACTACTATTCTGCCTATTTTGTATATTAATAGTACTCATTTTTCTTGCATATTTATTTTTGTGTATTTATTTAATCATTTAATATATGTTGATTGAATGCCTACTATGAGCCAAATATTGGAAACATAAGAGGGATCAGGACAAAGAAAATGAGATTCTTGCCTTTATGGGCCTATGTTTGAGGAGAGGTTAAAGCCATTGAAAGAATTTTATTACTTACCGTTCCTAGAGAGGGCGACAGGTTACATCATGAAGGAACATATGGGGAAGCACCAGGTTCTGTCAGGAGGCTGAAGCAGAAGCAATGTTTAAGCATGGTTCAGAGTTTTTTGTGTTTTCCTTGGGGAAGGCAAGGCAGGGCAAGGGATACAGCTTAGCATTTTGTAGTGTGAATAATGTCAAGGGGGCTCTGGGCTATAGTGGTGGTCTCTAGTTGTCAAGTCTTGGCCCTCGACTGGTTTAGGGCATGAGAAATATTGGCTTGATATATAACAGATAAAGGAGATATTAGGGGTATGAATTGGGGATTAGTTGGAGGATTTGCAATGTGATTTTTGTGTATCCTTGAAAGTGGATTTTGGAAGAGATAAAAATAATTTTGGTCATTAGTTTGGCCCTGTGATTAATGGATGCCAAAGACATAAATGTATCAATTAACAGAATGGGCCAGGTACAGTGCCACACACCTGTAATCCCAGTCACTTGGGAGGCTGAGGCAGGAAGATCACAATTTAAAGCCAGCCTCAGAAACTTAGCGAAACTCTGTCTCAAAATAAAAAATAAAAAGGAGTGGGACTGGGGGCTGGGGTTGTAGCTCAGTGGTAGAGCGCTTGTCTAGCATGTGGGAGGAACTGGGTTTGATTCTCAGCACCACATAAAAATAAATAAATAAAAATAAAGGTCCTCTGACAACTAAAAAATATATTTAAAAAAAAAAAAAGGAGTGGAGATGTAGATTCTTGGGAAAGCACCCTTGGGCCCTGGGTTTAATCCTCAGTACAAAAAAAAGAAAAAGAAAGAAAGAAGATACAGAACAGTGTTCAGGGATGGCCTTTCTGAGGAGCTATGATTTTTTGCAGGAGAGGTACCGGGCATTGAACTCAGGGGCACTCAACCACTGAGCACACCCTCAGTCCTATTTTGTATTTTATTTAAAGACAAGGTCTTGGCACCTCTCTTTTGCTGAGACTTGCTTTGAACTTGCAATCCTATTTTTTTTTCATTTGTAGATGGACACAATACCTTTATTTTATTTATTTTTATATGGTGCTGACAATTTAACCCAGTGCCTCACATGTGCTAGGCAAGCGCTCTACCACTGAGCTACAACCCCAGCACTAGAGGCTATTTTTAAGGAAACCAATCATACAAACAGGCATGGGAAGGAAGGGGAAAGAGTTCTAGTAATTGCAGAATCCCTGGGGTAAAGAATTTGGAAGAAGCCAGTATGGAGCTTGGGGAGGTAGCCAGAGACCAGATCATGCAAGGCCTTATAGACTTTCCCAGAAGGTAATTTTTTATTTTTTCCAAGGGTGTGAGATGATCAGGTGTGTGTGTGAGTGTGTGTGTGTTTTGGTGATACTGGGGCTTGAGCCCAAGGGAATCTCTACCAGAAGCTACTACTGAGCCTTTTTTTTTTTTTTTTTTTTTTAGTTCTCATTTTTGAACTAAGGTCTCATTGAATTGCTGAGGCAGGCCTTGAACTTGAGATCCTCCTACTCAGTCTCTGGAGTCACTGGTATTACAGGCGTGTACCACCATGGCAGCTCAGATTTTTATTTTTACATATCATAGCTACTATGGCTGCTGTGAGAAATGGATTGGGATGGCGTTGGTGGATAAGACCAGAAGCTGGAGACCAGTCAGAAGACTGCCTCAGATCATAAGAAGAGGTTACTTCTCTCAGGTCATCAGCAAGGTATGTTTTGAGAGGTCTTTCAGGCAATGGTCACAGACGTGTACTGATTATTACAACATCCACTGTAACACAGTTGGCTGGTTGGGTACTCATAAATGTTATGTCCTTCACTTGACATTTTCACCAGCTGAGCAAATCATATCATCCAGCCCTGAAAATACAATATGTAAATCAATTCAACACAACAAATAATTTTTGAGTAGTAAATATGTGCAAGTCACGTGTTAAGATTTAGATATACCCAGGTGTGGTGTCACACACCTTTAATCCCAGCAACCTAGGAGGCTGAGTCAGGAGGATTGTGAGTTCAAAGCCAGCCTCAGCAAAGTCAAGGCACTAAGCAATGAGCCCCCATCTCTAAGTAAAATACAAAATAGGGCTGGGGATGTGGCTCAGTGGTCAAGTGTCCCGAAATTCAATCCCCAGTACCTAAAAAAGAAAATGAAAGAAGGGGAATGAGGATGAGGTTCAGTGGTAGAGAGCTTACCTAGCATGCCCAAAGCCCTGGGTTAAATCCCTAACACCACAAAAATCAGTAAATAAATCAAAATAGTAGAAGAAAGACAAACTCTGACCAATAATTACATTAATCCAGACATTTTCTCTACAATGAAGATGTAATTTCTGGGAGCCAGACTCAAGAATCGTCTCAAACACTACTTACCAATATATCAGAAAATGACTAGCACCAGGGGAAAATGTACTAAGAAAAGGAACCATACTGGGAGTGTAGTTCAGCTGTAGGGATCTTATCTAGTCTGTTGTGAGACCATGGATTCTGTCCACAACATTGGGAAAAAAAAAAAAAAAGATGAGGAAAGATAAAGGAAACTTACTAAATAAACCAGGCATAGTGGTACACACCTGTAATCCCAGCAACCTGAGACTAAAGCATAAGGACACAAGTTCCAGGCCAGGAACTTAGCAGTTAGCAATTTAGCAAGACCCTCTCTCAAAATAAAAAAATAAATAAATAAAAAAGGGCTGGGAATGTAGCTCAGAGGTAGAGTGGCCATGGGTTTAATTCCCACTACCACAGGAAAAAAAGAAATGCAAAAGGCGAAAAAAGATGAATTTTTTAAAAACTTGCCTAATAGAAAAAGAAATACAAATTAAAGCCATGATTTAATACGATTTTTATCTATCAAACTAGCAAACTTTTTTTTTTTTCAGTGCTGAGGATCAAACCCAGGGCCTTGCGTGTTCTAGGTAAGTGCTATACCACCAAGGTACATCCCAGCCCTGGAAATTATTTTTTAAACTGTATAGTCAGTATTAGTAAAGACAAGACAAAGTAATGTATGTACTTGATATACGTTTCAAGAAATTAAATTGGTTCCTTCTGGTGTGTAATTTAGCAATTCACATAAAAAGACCTCGAAGTTACACATGTTCTTTGACACAGAAATTTTAGGTGTTTATCTTTTTTTTTTCTTTTTTCAGTGCTGAGGGTGTAACCCAGGGCATCATACATGCTAAACAAGTGCTCTACCACTGAGCCACATCCCCAGCCCCACTAGGCATTTATCTTAAGGAAATAATCATTGAAATCCCAAAAGATTTTGCCACAAGAATTATATACTGGAAAAACTGGAAGTGGCCTATATTTCCACAATTGGGCATTTAAGCCAAGTTATATTCACAGAGTACTATGCAACCATTAGAATGTCAAAAAGAAAGAACAGTTTTAGGATGAGGGAATATATTTTCATTATTAAATAAGAAAAAGTCAATTAAAAAAAACATATTACTAATTGGGAGTTCATAACCCACTTCAACCTAATGTATGAAATATGATATGTCAAGAGCTTTGTAATGTTGTGAACAACCAATAAAAATAAAAATTAAAAAAAAAAACATATTACTTGCATTTTTTATAAAAGCCTACTTGGGCTGAGGATGTAGCTCAGTAGTAGGGTATTTGCCCAGCATGTGAGAAGCCTTGAGTTCAATCTCCAGTACTGCCAGAAATAAAAATAAAAATTTTAAAAAGTAAATTTAAAAAATTTATTTGTCTATAACTTCAAGACTGAAAGAATTTACACCAAATTGTTACCCCTATTGATCTTAGGTGATACGATTTCAAACAATTTAAAGTTCCTCATTTGATCTTTGTATCTTCTAAATTTTCTTCAATAAGTGGGAGATAGAGCTCAGTGGAAGAGCACTTGTCTAAATTTTCTTCAATATGCAAAAAAAAAAAAAAAATTGTACCAGATATTTAAACCAGGGGTGCTTTATCACTGAGCTACATCTGCAGCCCTTTTTATTTTTTCATTTTGAGACAAGTTCTCACTAAGTTGCTTAGGGCTCACTAAATTACTGAGGCTGGCCTTGAACTTGTGATCCTCCTGCCTCAGCCTCCCAGGTCATAGGGATTACAGGCATGTGCTAGGCAAAATTACCATACCATACCTGGCCTGGCCAGGCAAAATTATTTTTAAAAGTGTTTGGAGTAGCGAGGAGTGGTGACACACGCCTGTAATCTCAGCAGCTAGGGAGGCTGAAGCAGGAGGATCTTGAGTTCAAAGCCAGCCTCAACAAAAAGCAAAGTGCTAAGCAACTCAGTGAGACCCTACCCCTAAATAAAATACAAAACAGGGCTGGGAATGTGGTTCAGTGGTTGAGTGTCCCTGAGTTCAATCCCCAGTACCAAAAAATAAATAAAGTGTTTGGAGTATTTTTTCTTAGTTACAAATCAAACTTATAAAGTCATTGGGTACTTTGTCAAGAAAAAGGTACAAAAGTCTCTACTCACCTTGATGTAGAAAGATCTAGGAAATTCCTTTTGAGGTAGAGCTTAAGAATATCACAGAGGGCCACTTGGGAAGCTAAGGTCCCAGCCCAGTAGACCAGTGTCAAGAAAGGGATGTAGGGCAATACAGAGTTTGGGCAATTTGAGAAATTCTGAAGTATTTAGAAATTGATAGAATAAAGAAACACACTGATCATAGGAAGTTTGGGATGCTCTCTGATTTAGGAAAAGGAAACTCAGTGTTTGATTTTTAAAACATTGATACCAAAGATGACAGGACAAAGGGTTACTCCTGGTGCAAACCCTGAGTTCAACTAAACAGCCAAATTTTCTTTTTTCTTTTTCTTTCTTTCTTTTTTTTTTTTTTTTTTTTGGTACAGGGGCACTTAACCCTTGAGCCACATCCCTGGCCCTTTTTATATTTTATTTAGAGCGGGATCTTGTTGAATTGCTTAGGGCTTCACTAAATTGCTGAGGCTGGCTTTGAACTTGAGATCCTATTGCCTCAGCCTCCTGAGCTGATGGTATTATAGGCATGTGCCACCGGTGGCACCCAGCTCTCAGATTTTCTTTAAACTTTAGTTTAATTAAATTTATTTTTCTAAATTACATTGCTAAAATCTGAAAATGAGGTTATGTGCTTTACACCTAGGAGACTATTCATATATTTGACCAAGAGATCATACATTAAAAAATAGAGATTTAAAAAAAGATATGAGAAAAATCATACTTCAAATAGTGTCTATTTATGGGATGAACAAAGGACAGAGTGAAATAACACAGTTCATTTGGGGTCAAAAAAATTTTCCTGGGGGCTGGGGATGTGGCTCAAGCGGTAGCATGCTCTCCTGGTATGCGTGTGGCCCGGGTTCGATCCTTAGCACCACATACAAAACAAAGATGTTGTGTCCGCCGATAACTAAGAAATAAATATTTAAAAAAAAAAAAATTTTCCTGGAACCAGGCACACACCTATAATCTCAGCAACTCAGGAGGCTGAGGCAGGTGGATTGTAAATTCTAAACCAGCCTCAGAAATTTAGCAGAACGCTGTTTCAAAATAAAAAAATAAAAAGATGTAGTTCAGTAGTAAAACTTCCCTGGATTCAGTCCCCAGTACTGGGGCCTTCCCTAACCCTGCTAACTTTTCAAGCCATGTTTTACTAGGTATGTATGCCTTGGGAAAAGAAAATGCATAATATTCATGCTCTGCCTGAGCCTCTGAGAGACCCTCACTGCTCATATGTCAGGACCTCTCCAGAAGTTGTCCTTTCCCAGGGTTCTCGTAGGCAGAATATCAAGGGTGGAGCCCATTCTAAATACCCTCAGAACTATATCCACAGAGCGAACCTCTACCCAGAAAGTCAATTGGTCAAAAATTTCACACTCCACGATTGAAGAAAAAAAGTCTCCATTTATACCTAATTGTAATCAGCAACCAAAGTCATTTGTACATCATGGAAAAGACATTCTGCATTTCCCAAAGAAATGCTTGAAGGAATCCACTCCTCAAAACGGAAATTATTATTCTAAGTCTAAGAAGTTTCATGTCATACTTCCAAATGGATATTATGGGTATTGTTTTGTTTGGCAGGGTACACATTGCTCTAATTATATGGAAACGGTTCACCAAGGAAGCACACGGCAACCATCATACATTCTGAGAGTAATTAACAGCTTCATTCTGTTGTCTAAACCACAGCCACCCAATAAAATATTAAAATTGTAAATAACATACTAGTAAATTTTGTTAACTCTTCAAGCTGTGTTTTACTAGGTGTATATGCCTTGGGAAAAGAAAATGCATAATCATAATATTTTCAATTTCTCCAAACAAAAGGACTTCAAACAAAAGGAATGCTGAAAGACTTTACATATCATCTAGCTAAAAAAGCTGAACTGTTTTTGTCTTAAGGAAACTGTGATGTATTACACACTCAGCTTTGGGGGCAATGGAAACAAAATGTTAGTCAACTCTATTAATTTTGCTTTATTCATTCAAAACCAAAAGGACCCAGCCTGTGAAAACAGAATCAGTCAAAAGTGATTCAACATTTGATTACTATTTAAGCCCACTTAGGGAGCTTTCTCCCTAAAGTGCTCTCACATTTTTTCCAGCTCTCTAGATACTTATTATTCAACAAATATTTGTATTAAGGACCTTATATGTGTCAGGTAAGGAGATTCCTAGGGAACTTTTTTGATCCCTGCAATTGTCCTTGTGCAGTGCTGAGCAAAGAATCCAACAGAGCCCCAAAATGGGTCATGACAGAAAATTCTAAGATTGCTATGGTAAGTTTCAGGCTGGCTGTCTCAGCCAATGATTCCATTAAGCCAAGCACTGAGGGTGAATAGGGCCAATCAAGTTGGCAATAAGCTATTTAGAATGTAAAGTTAGAACCTAGACATTTCTGTCAAAGCCAGCCCTTGAAAAGAGGACTGCATGCATTTACAGGCCACTAAACTTCACAAAATGATCTGCACTGTGCATTTGTGGGAGAATCAAAGACTGCAAAACACACAATTCTGATGTGTCATGAGAGTTTGTAGTCAAGCTAGGGATTAAGAATTTTGGTGCTGCAAAGAACTTTGGGGATAAAGAGAACAAGGTACTATAGGACTAGAAAGTCTCTCATGCTCTCCAGATAGTCAGTGCTGTGCATGGCTACCTCCTGCCCTGCTAATCACAGAGGCTTTGCTTGTACCAGAAAGGCTTTGTAAATTTTTTTTTTCTTTTTTGTAATTTATTTTTTAGTTGTAGGTGGACACACAATATCTTTTTTCATTTTTATGTGATGCTGAGGATCGAACCCAGTGCCTCACGCGTGCTAGGTGAGCACTTTACCACTGAGCCACAACCCCAGCCCAGCTTTGTAAATGTTTATTTGAATTTTAAGTAAATTATTACATGTTATTCCATATACTAATTTCAAACAACACAAAAATGCATAGAGTAAAATGTCCCATTTGTCTTTGGTCCCTAGCCATCCAATTTCCTACCTCAGAAGCTACCTAATATTACAACTTTCTTACATAGAATTGTGTAGATGAGGCATATCTGTTTGTGGAAAGAGAGATATATACAAAAATCTGTTCCTTTATTTTCTCACCTATTTTTTGTTTTTGTTTTTGCTTCGTTTTTTTTTTTTTTTTTTTTTTTTTTTTTTTGAAGCAAAATGCTTCGTTTTTATTTTAGGTACTGGGGATTGAACACTGTTTTACCACTGAGCCACATCCCCAGCACTTTTTTGTTTTTGAGACAAAGTCTCACTAAGTTGTTTAGGACCTTGCTAAATTGCTGAGGCTGGCCTTAAATTTGTAATCCTCCTACGTCAGTCTCCCAAATATTTTAGATCATAGGCATGTTTCACTGTGCCTGGCTTCCTAACTCTAATTCTCCTTTTCTTTTTTCCTCATTGGATCTAAGGATTAAACCTAGGGCCTCATGCATGCTAGACAAGCACTCTACAACTGAGCTACAACCTCAGCCCTTTTATTATTTTATTTTGAGATAGGGTTTCTCTAAGTTTCCCAGGCTGGCCTCAAATTTTGATCCTTCTGCCTCAACCTCTTGAATTTTCAAGACTACAGATGTGTGCCACCATGCCTGACAAGGTGTACTTTATATATATTCTGAATATTAAACCTTTATTAAATATATGAATTGCAAATATATTCTCCCATACTCTAGGTTGTCATTTCACTCCAAGGATTGTGTTCCTTTTAATGTACAAAAATTTCTAAATTTGATGTAGTCTCATTTGTTTATTTTTGCTTTGGTTGCCTGTGCTTTTTGATGCCATATCTAAGAAATCACTGCCCTCCTTTAAGTCTTTGTTTATTTTGTGGTCTTGGGGATTTCAACCAGGGCTTCACATGTGAAAGGCCAAAGCTCTACCACCGAGCTAACTTCCATTCCCATATCTAAGTGTTTAATTCATTTTTAGTTTTTTTTTTTTTTTGTATATGATGTAAGATAAGGATTTAACTTTTGTTCTTTTTCTTGTGACTATCAGTTTTCCCAATAGCATTTGATTGAGATACTGTCCCTTCCACATTGAGTGTAGTGGTTTCCTTTCAATATAAACATTCTTGAGTCTGTTTCATTATAAAGACAAGCAAATAAGCTAGGTGTTGTGGGTTCATGCCTGTAATCCCAGCAGTTTTGGAGGCTGAGGAAGAAGGATCAAAGGTTTGAGGCCAAACTGGGGAGTCTGGCACATGCCTGTAATTCCAGTATCTGGGAAGGCTGAGGCAGGAGGATCACAAGTTCAAAGCCAGTCTCAGCAACTTAGCGATGTCTGTCTCTTGATAAAATATTAAAAAAGGAGTGGGGATATGGTTCACTGCTTAAGCTCCCCTGAGCTCAATTCCTAGTACAAAAAAAAAAAAAAAAAAAAAAAAGTTTGAGGTCAGTTTCAGCAACTTCGCAAGATCCAACTTAGTGAGACCCTGTCTCAAAATAAAAAGTAAAAAGGGCTGGGGATGTGTCCCAGTGGTAAAGTGCACCAGGTTCAAGCCTCAGAACCAAGAAATTAAAACAAAAAGCAAAAGCTTTCCTTTGTTTCTATTTCCCACTTGCATGAGTTATTTACTACTGTGTGTGTGATATACTATGCCAAAATTCCATGATTTAAAACAACAATCACTTATTTTCTCACAACTCTGCAATTTGGACAAAGACCCATACTTTGCTCTATGTGGCATCAGCTCACCTGGCTTAACTGGAGGACTAAGAGGGTCTATTGGCAATTTAATACTGGCTGTCAACTGGGCCATGATCAGAGTCTCAGTTCTTTTCTACAAGGCTTTTCCATGGGCTGCTTGGACTTCTTCCCAACACTGTGGCTGTGTGCAAACATGAGTGTCCCAAGAGTAGACAGAACCAATATCTTAAAATTCTACCTTCTATAGTCAAAGAATTGAAAACTGATAGGAAATTTCAAAATTCTTCTAGCACATATAAATCCCACAATAGCATCTAAAGCCTTTTCTGAGCTCATAAGGATAGGAACTACATGTATCTTATTATTCACTGTTGTATTCCCAAAGATATCAGTTATGGAACCCTCCAAGGTATACATAAAGCACTCTAAGAATGTTTGTTAAGTGAATGAGTGAATGAATGAGTTAAGAGATAACCGGTGGGCTGGGGTTGTGGCTCAACGGTAGAGCACTCACCTCGCATGTGTGAGACCCAGGTTCAATCCTCAGCACCACATAAAAATAAATAAACAAAAGAAAGATATTGTGCCCTCTATAACTAAAATAAATATTTTAAAAAAGATAACTGGTATTAACTGATTTTTATACTTCTCTATAGTATAGGGACTATATCTTTTTGAGTTCAAATGTTTTTAAAAATATTTTTAGTTGTAGATGGACCCAAAACCTTTATTTTTTTTATATGGTTCTGAGGATCAAACCCAGTGCCTCATACATGCTAGGGAAGCACTTTACCAATGAGCTACAACCCCAGCCCTCAAATGATTTTATTATCAATAACATCTTGCTTATCTCTATCAAAGGCTCATTTCATCTTATTTCCTCCTTGGTAAAAATGACCAAAAACAATTTGTTAGGGGCCTCATTTTTTTTCTTTCATGATGGAAAAAAAAATGTATATTTAGATTTAGTCAACTGGACTCAGTTTAGATGCTAACAAATTTGTCAGCAATATCCAAAGCATCATAATCAGAAGCCAGTTGAACATATAACCCATTTCCTCCTGATCAGGGTATTGACCTGGCTACATCAGTGTCATGGAGCTTCCTAGTCTTGAGCTGGTGTCTGGCCTTGACATCCACAATGAACACAAGTGTGTATTGTCTTATATATTCTTCATGGTGACAGAGTTCTCCTAGGGTATCTTCTGAGGCTACCTGGGACCTACATGTCTTGGGTTGCTAGAAGGTAAATGATGTATAGATCTTCCCCTCCCCTCCTTTGAGACAGGGTCTTGCTAAGTTGCCTAGACTGGCCTTGAACTTAGATCCCCCTCCCACAACCCCCTAAGTTATCTGGGATTACAGGTGTGTACCCTTCTGCTCAGCTATGGATCTTCTTGTGTGTGGCTGTTGACTCCTTTCAGCACTGCTTTCTTGGCTTTTAAAATTTTTGCTTTGGCTTTGGAGCTTCTGTCTTTGCTTTTGGTGCCATCTTGGTGAAAAGCAGACACTTTTTGTTTTTTTGAGACAAGGTCTTACTACATTGTTCTGGCTGGTCTCCAACTCCTGGACTCAAGCAATCCTCTGGTCTCAGTCTCCCAAGTAGCTGGGACTACAGTTTCACACCACCATACCAGGCTGGGAGCCTCGTTTTAACCTTCCAAATGTTTGAAGTAATTTGTAGACCCTCTTAAGTCTTCCCTTTCAGCAACTGAACAGTCCCAAATCTCTCTTTCTCTCTCTCTCTCTCTCTCTCTCTTTTTTTTTTTTTTTTTTTTTTTGAAGTACTGAATTGAACCCAAGGACAGTCTGATACAGAACACAATCTCAGCCCTTTTTATTTTTTATTTTTTTGATTCCTCACTTTAAAAAAATTTTTTTAATTAGTTATACATGACAGTAGAATGCATTTTGACATATTGTACCCTTTTTATTTTTTATTGTAAGACAGAGTCTTACCTGGAATGGTGGCACACTCCTGTAATCCCAGCAGCTCAGGAGGCTGAGGCAGGAGGATCAGGAGTTCAAAGCCAGGGCTGGGGATACATCTCAGTTGATATACTGCTTGTCTTGCATGCATAAGGCCCTGGGTTCAATCCCCAGCACCACAAAAAAAAAAAAAAAAAAGAGAGAGTTCAAAGCCAGCCTTAGCAATTTAGCAGGCCCTAAGCAACTCAGTGAGACCCTGTCTCTAAATAAAATGCAAAAAAAGGGCTGAGGATGTGGTTCATGATTAAGTGCCCCTGAGTTCAATCCCTGGTACAAAAAAAAAAAAAAAAAAGTCAGTGTCTCATTAAATTACCGTTGATGATCTTGAATTTACAATCCTTCTGTCTCAGCCATCCCAATAGATTAGATTACAGGCATCACCACTTCATCTGGCCAGTCTCAACTCTTAACTTCTTTCAAATATCAATTTAGTTCCTGTTTGATCATTCTGACCTCTCTGAGTTTTCAAAATCTTTCTTAAAATGCAGAGTTTCCAATTGGTTCATGATGCTTTAGTTAGTATGAGACAGACATAATGAATATTGTAGAAGAACTATTGCTGAAGGACATCAGGTTTATGCATTCTCTCCTTAACACTTTCCTGTGATAGCTGATCAAGTATACTTTTTTTTTTTTTTCCAGAGATGCCTTGGATTTGAGAAAAGACAACCAGAATTCACACCAGTACAAGACAATTGTAACAGGGTCTTCTTAGGGTTGCTGTGAGGTTGAAATGAACTAGTGTTCATAGAAATCTTGAATCTCCACCTCCATCATTCTGGCTGAGTGGCTTTCAATTCATTCATTCATTTCATCCATTCAACACATAGTTTTTGAACCTACTCTATGCCAGGTACTGTGCTAGGTACTAAGGATAAAGTACTTAGCAAACAGACCCAGCCTCTGCTCTCATAGAATTTATGTTCCAATTAACAAAAGGAATAAGTAAAATATACTCTCTTAAATAGTGATAAATACTAAGAAGAAAAATAAAAAACAAAAAGGAATAGGGGCCAGGTGCCGTGACACAGGGATGTGGCTCAGAGATAGAGTGCCCCCAGGTTCAATTCCCAAAAAAGGGGGGGGAATAGGGAGTGTGGGGTGCAGGGATTACAATTTTCAATAGATTTAATAGCCGGCACCTTAATCCCAGCAGCCCGGGAAGCTGAGGCAGGAGGATCACAAACTCAAAGCTAGCCTCAGCAATTTAATGAGGCACTAAACAACTCAGTGAGACCCTGTTTCTAAATAAAATACTAAAAGGGCTGGGAAAGTAGCTTAGTGGTTGAGTGCCCCTAGGTTAAATCCCCAGTACCCACTCTCCAAAAAACCCAATAGAGTCAATAACACTTCTTTTGGACTATGATATACTAGAAGGTGATAATTAAGTCAAAATCCTAAAGATGAAAAAAAAATACTAAAGAGGCAAAGCAGTGAATTGTATGGATTTTTGTGGATAAAAGAGAATAGTGCAAAGGCCCTGAAGTGGTAAATGGCCCTGAGAAAGAGCAGGGAACTAGTGTGGCTGAAGAGAAGTGATTAGAAGACCAGAGCAGAGTTCACAGAGGACAGCTTCCACCAGAGAGGAGGGCATGGGAGCTGGTCAGTGAGCTGTGACTCAATTAATTCATTTCTGACAATTATAACAGGATCTTAAAGTTGCTGTGAGGTTTAAATAGACTAATGTACATAGAAAGTGCCTGGCAGAGACTAGGCCCTCAGCAGAAATGAGTTTAATTGTCTGCAAGTCTTTGAGACCGTTTTCCAAGTTGGGGAATTGAATTGGTTTTTCCTAATGATTTGCTTTGAGTGATTAGAGAGATGTTTCTGTTCTGGAGCATCTTCATGGAACAAAAACAAAAGCATGTGCCTAATGTCAATTAAAGTGTTAACCCACATACCAGAGATTTTTTTTAAGGTGTCAATGGACCTTTATTTTTATTCATTTACATGTGGTGCTGAGAATTGAACCTAGTGCCTCACACTTGTTAGGCAAACACTTGTTAGGCTACCACTGAGCCACAACCCCAGCCCCAGAATTGTTTGTTTGTTTTTGTTTTTAATCTAAGAGATCCAAAATTACATACCCACCCATTGATGACTTAAAGAATGCTGTTGTGAGACCCTCTTTTAAAGGAAGCTGAAGATGAGGTGAGAGAGGAACAGTGACCCTAGGTCTCTGGGGAATGATAGACTGATTTAGTCAATTCTGCAGAATATTCAGTCAATGCATAAATCTGAAAGACAAAATTCTCTCTGATACATGCTGAATATCATGTCTAAAATAAGAGTTTCCAGTGATAGTACTGCCTAACCAACAGGTGTTTCTCTGCCTATTTATTTTTTGGAAGGTCGAGATTTTAGTTAAAGGGATAGAGGCATCCTGACCAATCAAGCAGCCAATCAAGAGACATTTGTTCAAGAACAAAGGTGAAAGAAAACCAATGGAGAGTAAGCTCCAGTTCCAGAATCCAGAGGTGGAAATTGTTTTCATTTGTTTCCTCACAGAAGCCCTTGCTTTCTGGCCTCTAGAACAGTCTTGCTGTTCTTGCAACAGATAGAAACCTAGGGGGCATGGTGGCACACGCCTGAAATCCCAGCAGCTCAGGAGGCTGAGACAGGAGGATCAAGAATTCAAAGCCAGCCTCAGCAAAAGAGAGGCACTAAGCAACTCAGTGAGAAGTGAGACCCTGTCTCTAAATAAAATACAAAATGGGGCTGGGGATGTGGCTCAGTGGTTGAGTGCCCCTGAGTTCAATCCCTGCTACCACCAAAAAAAAAAAAAAAAGAAAGAAAGAAAAGAAAAGAAAGAAATCTAGGTGGATTGAATTAATTAATTTTTCTATCTTGAATCCATCAATCACAGGCCTTTTAAATAATAATGGATCAGGCTAAGACAACCTCAGATTCTCTAAGAGGTATCTAGGTAACACAGTTCAACTATATCATCAACTAGAACTAAGCTAAACACACACACAAAACCATAATGACAAAAGACTAGTTGCATTAGGCAATAAGATTACTTTATCTTGTTTTTCAAAATATTGATTTTTGAAATTAAACCGGGGGGCTGCAGTAAATGTAAATTACCTATGGGTTTTATGTAATTAATTTGTAGTTGAAGAGGAAAGGAACCAGGGGGCAGGAAGAAAAGAGAGAAAGGGAAAATATTGAAGAATAATATTGACCTAATTATATTGTTGTATCTTGTACATGTGTGAATATGTAACAACAAAGTCCACTGTTACACGAAACTATAATACACCAACAAAAATGTGGAAAATTTTTTTGTTATAACTTCTTTTTTTTTTTTTTTAAGAGGAGAGAGAGAGAGAGAGAGAGAGAGAGAGAGAGAGAGAGTTTTTTATTTATTTTTTAGTTCTCGGCGGACACAACATCTTTGTTGGTATGTGGTGCTGAGGATCGAACCCGGGCTGCACGCATGCCAGGCGAGCGCGCTACCGCTTGAGCCATATCCCCAGCCCTGTTATAACTTCTTATAGGTGTAACAGAGGTTCACTTGATGCTTTGACTATATCCCTTGTGGCTTTGAAACTTATGTTTTTTTCTTTTTCCCCAACCTTCTTCTCCCTGATCTCCTCTCTAATCTTCTTTTCCCTAACCTTCTCCTTCCTGATCTCTCCTCCCTAATCTCATTTCCTCTGAATCACCTCTATAAAAGCCCCCTATTCTTACTGATAGGGAGAATCACAGCCTTTGGGACAAGAGTCCCTGTGTTTCTCCTTTGCTAGCAAAGCAATAAACTATCTTATTCCTTTTTCTCAAAACCAAGTCCTCATTATTGGATTGGCATTTGGGACAAGGACAAGCTTTTGGCAACATAGGGTCTGGGTTGTAGCTCAGTAGAAGAGCAATTGCTTAGTACATGTGAGGCACTGGGTTCAATCCCCAGCACCATAAATAAATAAATAAACAAACAAACAAACAAACAAACAAATAAATAGATGTATTGTGTTCATCTACAATTATATATATATATATATCCTTCATATAAAGAAACAACCTGGTGATATATGCCTATAATCCCAACAAAAGGAGCTGAGGCAGAAGAATTCAAGTTTCAAGAGATGTCTGAGCCATTTAGCAAAACCTTGTCTCAAAATAAATATTTTAAATTTGATCATTGTACATTTTATTTTTAAATTATTTTTTACATAAAAGGACCACAACTTTTCATTTCTCTGGTTGTACATGATGTAGAGTCACACCATTTGTGCAATCATACCCATATATATCAGTGTCATTCCACCATCTTTCTCTCCCACAGACATCCCTTCCCCTCCTATTCTTCCCCTCTGCTCAATCGAAAGTTCCTCCATTCTTCCCTTGCCCCCACCATTATAGTCAGCATCCACTTATTAAAGAAAATATTTGGCCTTTGATTGACTTTCTTTGCTTACATAATATTCTCCAACTCCATCTATTCACCTGAAAATGCTATAATTTCATTCTTCTTTAAGGCTGAGTAATATTCCATTGTGGATATATACCATAGTTTCTTTATCCATTCATCTATAGAAGGGCATCTGAGTTGGTTCCACAGTTTAGCTCTTGTATTTGAGTTGTTATAAACATTGAGGTGGCTGCATCACTGTAGTATGTTGATTTTAAGTCCTTTGGGTATACACTAAGGAGTGGGATAACTGAGCCAAATGGTGGTTCCATTCTAAGTTTTCTAAGGAATCTCCATACTGCTTTCCTCCTGCCCACATCCTGCATAGGCCGTGGAAATGGGTTCTTCTTGGTGGAATGGGCTGGCTGGGAAATAAAGGCCAAGAAAGACAAAGCAATTTAAAAAAAAAAAAAAAATATATATATATATATATATATATATATATATATATATACAGAACACAGGAAATATTTTTAGAAAGCGGGGGTGGGACTTGCTAGCCAATCTTAGGGATCGAGCTTCCACACTGAAAAAAGAAAGCAAGCCAAATGGAGCCTGCACTTGCTTTATTTATACTGGGGAACATCAAAGGTTTTCCATGGAATATTCTTTGCCAAATAAGGTAGGAGGTGGGCTATGCAGTTCCCAGGGGGTTAAGACCAACTCCGGAGCTACCAGGGTAGAGCGGGGATAGAGGTCATGTGCCTTGGGCAATATATTGCGCAGGGGAGCCAGGATAATTCCCAAGGAAAAACCTAAATCTCCAAGTCTCCGTACTAAGTGAAGTCCCTCAAGTAATTAACAGGTGGCTCCCTGCACTTTCCAAAGTGGTTGCACCATTCAAAATAAAATCTTAAAAGAGGACTGACGAGGGCTGGGGTTGTGCTCAGTGGTAGAGCGCTCAACCTCGCACGTGCGAGACCCTGGGTTTGATCCTCAGCACCACATATAAAAATAAACAAGTGAAATAAAGGTGTTATGTCCAACTACAACTAAAAAATAGATATATATTTTTAAAAAAGAGGACTGAGAATATAGCTATAGGGTCTTGATTTAACAAGCAGCCATCTTGAAGGTTAACCACAACCTTCCACCCCCATTAGTGACCTACCCCATGGTACCACAACCCTCAGCCAATCCCAGAAGGACACGATCCCTTGGCTCTGGAAAGCCCCATGGTGCCATCAACCTTAGCCAATCTCATGCTACTCCCACCCGCCTCGCTCTGAGGCAGGCACCTGAGCCTGTCCCACAGCGCCACAGCTACACCTCCAAACCCGGCCCCACAAAAGCTGGACACCCGAACATCTCCTATAGAGAGATGGCCTTCATTTATCAGCTCTGACAAATACATTCTCGTGTGGATCTCTGGCTGGTCTCTGTCTTTCATTTCTCGCTCCTGGTTCCTTGCTTTCCTTTCAATAACTCCGTGGTAGAACACTTGCCTAACACTCATAAGAACCTGGGCTCGATCCATAGTATCACACACTCACACAAAAAAAAACCGCATAAATAAAATAAAAATAAGGCTGAGGATGTAACTCAGTAGTAAAGTACCCCTGGATTCAACCCCCAGTACTGTAAAAAAAAAAAAAAAAGTACATTAGAAGTACACTAGACATGCATTACTTTTGTTATTTAAAAACGTTGTCTGCTGGACTTGGTGTCCCATGCCTGTAATCCCAATGGCTCAGGAGGCTAAGGCAGGAGGATCATGAGTTCAAAGCCAGCCTCAGCAATTTATTGAGGCCCGAAGCAACTCAGCTAGACCCTATCTTTACACAAAATACTCAAAAAAGCAGCTGGGGATGCCCCTCAGTGGTTAGGAGCCCCAGAGTTCAATCCCCAGTACCAAAAAAGATTTTTAAAAATTGTCTGAATTAAAAATTGTTAATTTTAAAAATTGTTAATTAAAATTCAGCTGCCTAATATTTCTAAAAATTAAATTTGCTTTCTCACTAGAAACATAAATAAATCAATTCATTATATTTACTTTCTTTCCAGAAAATGGCTTGAGAAAAGCACAGAAAAGCATACCGTCATGAAGGTTTGTGTCCCTATGATTTAATAATGTTATTCTGTACTAGGTATTTTTGGTTTTTGCATGTATTCATTGCCTCATCTCATCTGCACAATCCCATGAAGAAGTTTCTACTAAGGAGCCAATTTTAGAGATGAAGAAACTGAGGAGAAGAGAGGGAAATAAATTACCCAAGTCAATTAAGTGGTATGAGGCACAGATCTAGGTGGATTTAAAGCCTTTACAACTATCAGATGCCGCACTACTTTTCAGAGAGGTGAGAGCATTAAGGCAGCCCAAATCACCTCCTCATCTACTGCCTCCCACAACTGTGGCATACCCCTGCTTCCCGCACCTCTCCTCTCACTATTTGTAGCTGGCCTGATTTCAGGGGAAAAGAGAATTCCTTCAGCTTCTATCTTTCCCTGCATCATCTCTTCCCCCCTCTAAGAGAGACACTTCCATTCAATGTTAATTCCTCAAAGACTGAGGCCCCATCTTTATTCTCTCTTACCCCTCACATCCACAGCATGTCTTTTTACTCACCCTTTCCTCTTGGGATATGAAGTGGGTTGCCAGATTTAACAACCCTATATTCATTGCAATCTTTGAGACATACTTATGCTAAAAAACTAGCTGGGTACAGTCGCACACACCTGTAATCCCAGCAGTTCGGGAAGCTGAGGCAGGAGGATGGTGAGTTCAAAGCCAGCTTCAACAAAAGCGAGGTGCTAAGCAACTCAGTGAGACCCTGTCTCTAAATAAAATACAAAAAGGACTGGGGATGTGGCTCAGTAATCGAATGCCTCTGAGTTCAATCCCCAGTACAAAAAAAAAAAAAAAAAAAAAAAAAAACCTATTCATTATTTAACTGAAATTTTAATATAATGAGTACCCTATATTTTAGGTGATCCTATCTATATAGTCTTCCTTTCATCATTTTTGGTAGGTTTTTTTTTTTTTTTTTTTTTTTTGGTACTGGGAATTGAACTCAGAAACACTCAACCACCGAGCCATATCCCCAGCCCTATTTTGTATTTTATTTAGAGAGAGAATCTCACTGATTGCTTAGTACCTCACTAAATTGCTGAGGCTGGCTTTGAACCCAAGGTCAGCCTATCAGCCTCCTGAGCTGCTGGGATTACAGGCATGTGCCACCACACCCAGCCTTCCTTTCATCCTAAGAAAACATAGCAATCAATCCCTCATCTCCTTCCAACCTCCAATTGCCCAACCAGAAGACACCTATCATGCCCATGCTTCCTCCCAGGGAAAACTGAATGACAATAAAATCACATCTGCTGTTGCCCAAATAGCCCTTGTTTGGGCCAGGCATGATCTGGCCTCCTCTGCCCACTGCCTCCACAGTAGACTGGAGGCAGACCTAAGAAATCACTAGACTGAACTCTGAGCCAGTCTGATAGTCTAGCTAAAGACCAACTGTCCCCAAAGATACAGTAGTGTTGGTGCACTAGGAGACCTCTGCTTGTAGCAGACCCAGTGCCCATCAACCTTGGTTACCCTCTGCAAGTATCAAATGCAGCCTCAGCCTGACAGTATCAGCACTTCTCCCCCTAACCTCACTCTCAACCCCTAGAAAAGGAGTGTTGCATGGGCTCCGAGTGTAGCTAAGTGGTAGAGTGTTTGTAAAGCATGCATGAGGCCCTAGGTTTGATCTCTAGCACACGGTCCCCCACACCACCACCACCACCACCACCACCACCACCACCAAAAGGAACCTGGTCCTGGGCTTGCTGCCATCCTCTGAGAGGTGGGGAATAGGTAACCCTTCAGGAAGAGACTGAAGGATGATAGATATTCTTGAAACTTGGGTTTTATCCCAATCACATAATTGTATTATATTATGTTTTCACAAATTTCTTGAAAGCAAGAGCCATAACTTTTATGTTCAGATGCTGAGAATAAGTACAAGGCCTAGGTAGTTACCCATGAATGAATGAATGAATAAATCTACAGACAAAATGGCCTCAATAAGAGAAAATTAAGCAGGTGTGGTGATGCATGCCTATAATCCCGGGACTAGGGAGAATGAGGAAGGAGAAGCACAAGTTCCAGGCCAGTCTCAGAAATTTAGCCAGACCTGTCTCAAAATTAAAAAAAAAAAAAAAAAAAAAAGAATTGAAGAAGAAGAAGAAGAAGAAGAAGAAGAAGAAGAAGAAGAAGAAGAAGAAGAAGAAGAAGAAAGAAAGAAAATTAAACTGTGGCATCTCAGCTCTCTGAAATACCAAATACTTATCCAAAGCAAAAAGCATATCTCAGGCTAGGGTTGTGGCTCAGCAGAAGAGTGCTATGAGGCCCTGGGTTTGATCCTCAGCACCACATAAAAATAAATCAATAAAATAAAGGTATTGTGTCCAACTACAACTAAAAAAGTAAATAAATAAATATTTTTAAAAAAAGCTTATCGCAAGGGGCTGCAGTTGTAGCTCAGCATTAGTGCACTTGCCTGGCATGTGTGAAACACTGAATTAGATTCTCAGCACCACCTATAAATAAATAAAGTAAAGGTCTATCAACAACTAAAAAATATTTTTTAAAATAATCTCAATTTATGGAAATGTGCAAATTAACCAATTGAATTCAGAAAATAAACACTGGCTCATTTATTTTTATTTGTATTTTTATTTATAACTATGTTGAAATCTATGTACAAATCACAATCAAGCACAATTAAGACTGGCAAAAGCCTGGCACGGTGGCACATGCCTGTAATCCCAGTGACTCGGGAGGCTGAGGCAGGAGGATAATAAGTTCAAAGCTAAGAGCTGAGGTTGTGGCTCAGTGGTAGAGCACTTGCTTAGTATGCGTGAGGCATTGGGTTTAATTCTCAGCACCACATATAAATAAAGAAATAAAGTTTAAAAGTCCATCAAAAGTTCATCATTAAAAGAAAAAAAGTTTAGGGCTGAGGTTGTGGCTCAAGCGGTAAGGCGTTCACCTGGCATGCGCAGGGCACTGGGTTCGATCCTCAGCACCACATAAAAATAAAAAAATAAAGATATTGTGTCCACCGAAAACTGAAAAATAAATATTAAAAAATTCTCTCTCAAAAAAAAAAAAGTTCAAAGCCAGCATCAGTAACTTAGTGAAAACTTAATCAACTTAATGAGACCCTGTTTCAAAAAAAAAAAAAATAGAAAAGTCTGGCAAAAAATTTTGGAGTTTTAATACTTTAGAAACTAGTATTCAGTAAAGGGTATTCTATGGTTTTATTGTTTTGTTGTTATTGTTGTTTTGTTTGTAGTATTGGGGCTTGAACCCAGGTATGCTCTATCAGAGCTAGATCCTCTGCCTTTTTACATTTTTAAAAAAATTTTGATGACAGGATTAAACCTAAGGTGCTTAACCACTGAGCCACATCCCCAGCTCTTTTTTATTTTGAGACAAGTTCTCAGTAGGTTGTTTAAAGTCTCACTAAATTGCTGAGGCTGGTTTTGAACTCCCAATCTTCCTGCCTCAGCCATGCACTTGCTGGGATTACAGGTGTGCACCACCATACTCGGATAATATTCTATAAATTTACAAATATTATTATTTGTCTATAATTTTTAATATTTATTTTTTAGTTGTAGATGGACACAATATCTTTATTTTATTTTTATGTGGTGCTGAGGATTGAACCCAGTGCTAGGCGAGCTCTCTACCACCGAGCCACAACCCCAGCCCTAAATTTATTTTTATAAATTTATAAATATTCTATAAATTTTCTCAATTTCAAAATAAATATTTCTTTTTAAATTTTTTTTAGAGAGCGTGAGAGAACTTTTTAATATTTAATTTTTAGTTTTCGGTGGACACAACATCTTTATCTTTTTATTTTTATGTGGTGCTGAGAATAGAACCCAGCACCTTGCACATGCCAGGTGATCACGTTACCGCTTGAGCCACAGCCCCAGCTCCTTAATTTTTTTTTTTAGTTGTAGATGAATAAAATACCTTTATTTTTACTTATTTATTTATTTTTATGTGGTGCTGAGGATCAAACCCAGTGCCTCACACATGCTAGGCAAGTGTTCTACCACTGAGCTACAACCCCAGCCCCAAAATAAATATTTCTTTATAGCTGAGAATCAAGAGCGATCTCAGCCTCTGAATCACTGGAATAAATAAATTCACAGGTTCATAATTTGAGCTCTTATTAAAATTTTTTTTAAAGAGAGAGAATTTTTTTAGTATTTATTTTTTAGTTTTCAGTGGATACAACATCTTTATTTTATTTTTGTGTGGTGTTGAGAATCAAACCCAGTGCCCCGTGCATGCCAGAAGAGCACACTACCACTTGAGCCACACCCCCAGCCCCAGCTCCTATTAAGATTTGCACAAGTTAAATTTTCTTTTCCTTCCAGAGGGCACTATGTGCTCCCATGTTTCTGATACTCTATGACAGAAACAGTATCTATTCAACACAAATGGAAAGGAACTTATGGCCATGACCTGGTTTATTTGACCAGTAAACACCAAAAGTATAGCTGGGCATGGTGATGCACGCCTGTAATCTCAGCGACTCTGGAGGCTGAGGCAGGAGGATTACAAATTCTAGGCTAGCCTCAGCAATTTAACAAAACCTATCTCAAAAATGTCTGGGGATGTTGCTCAGTGATTAAGTACCTCTAGGTTCAATCCCTGGTAACAACAACAACAACAAAGTGTGTATTTTCATTGCACCATATAATTTCCATTAGCTCTTTGCTTTTTTATTTCTTAGTTGTAGTTAGACATAACACCTGTATTTATTTTTATGTGGTGCTGAGGATCGAACCCAGGGTGTGCACATGCTAGGCAAGTGCTTTACCGCTGAGCCACAACCCCAGCTCCTTATTTTTTTGAGTGCTGAGGATTAAGCCCAGTACCTGATACACACACTCTACCACTGACCACTGACATAGATCCTCAGCCCCATCTTTTTACCTCTTATGTCTGAATAGGTTATTTTGTTTGTTTGTAGTTTGGGGTTTTTTTCGTTTTTGTTTTGGTACCAGAGATTGAACTCAGGGGGCACTTAACCACCAAGCCACATCTATAGCCCTTTTTATTTATTTATTTTTATTTTAAGACAGGTCTCACTAAATTACTTCAGGCCTTGCTAAATTGCCGAGGCTGGCTTGGAACTTGTGATCCTCCTACCTCAGCAGCTTGGATTCCATGTGTATGCCACCACACTAGCTTGTTGTTTCTTTGTTTTTTTGTTGTCTTTGTTTTCAGTACTGGGGATTGAACCCAGGGTACTCTACCACTGATTCGTATCCTGAGCCCATTTTATTTTTTATTTCGAGTCAGGGTCTCTCTAAATTGCTAAAACTGCCTTGAATTTGCAATTCTCCTGCCTCAGCCTCCCAAGTCACTGGGATTATAGATGTTGGTCACTGTGCCTAGCTCAAATTGTGTTTAAATTCTAGCCTTGTTCCTGAAATAATAGCTACAGATTCATGTGACTCCCTAAACTACATTTTCATTGGTGATCCTCTGTGAAAACCCTTGGTGGCTCCTGGTTGTCCAAATCTAATTCCTCAGCCCACTGAATTCCAATCTGCTCTTTCAATCTTATCTTTCACTAATCTCTTTTTCTTAACTAAATGCCTAATACAAATGCCTAATTCAAGCCCTATTTTTACTTTTATACATTCCTCAGGTCCTCTCTATCAGTGTTTTGGATGCCTTCTTTTTTTTTTTGCCTCAAAAAGTGACATTTATTCAAAGAAAAAAAAAAAAAAAGACAAGATGTCCATTTCTTGGCTCCCTTCCCCTCTCCTTCCAGTTGTTCCTTAGCCCGCAAAGGATTGAACACTGGCTGGGGCTTGCTAGCAGGACAGCTCTTCTTAGATGAGGTCAGCAACAATGAGGGGCATCTCTTCAATGGAGATGTTATAGAAAGTCTCAGTGTTTCTAAGAGTCCTCTTGTCTTCTTCTGTCACCATGTAAACAGAAGAATGGTCAAAACTCTCTTATGGTCAAAACTCCTACTTTGACCAATTCTGGGGGTGTGGTTTTCCTTGTTGGTGGGAAGGTGATAGTTGATGACTAGAGAAACCTGCTGCACATCAATGCTTCTGGTCAGTAGGTCAGTGATAATCAAAAATTGGCTAAAGCCAGACCAGAACTCCCTCATGATCACATCTTATTCCTTTTGGTCCATATCTCCATGCATGGCAGAGACAGTGACATCTTGGGCACTCATGTTCTCAGTGAGCCAATCAACCTTCCTTTGGATGTTGATGAAGATCACTGTCTGGGTAAAGGTCAGGGTTTCATAAAAGTCACACAGCGTGGCAAATACCCTCCAGGGTCAACTCTTCCTTCTTTTTTTTAATTGGTAGATGGACACTGTAATGTACTTGCTTAGCATCTGGATGACCATCTTAAGTGACAGCCGGCCTCTTAAGAAAAAGTTTTGCTCTCCCACCCAAGGGCCTTTCTGAGAAAGGTTCACCACTCCCTCTTATTAACCCCACCCTTAACCTCTCACTCTCCTTCTATGGAGAGATGGCCTTTATTTGTTATCTCTGACAAATAAACTCTCGTGTGTATCTCTTCCTGGTCTCCAGTTTCTCACTAGCCCATCTCCAGGTTTCTCACTTTCTTTTCAGACACAATACCTTTATTTTATTTATTTATATGTGGTGCTGAGGATCGAACCCAGGGCCTCACACATGCTAGGCAAGCACTCTACCACTGAGTCACAATCTCAGCCCAGCTCTTCTTCTTGACAAGAATCCAAATGGGGTCCCTCATGAACTTCTTGTCACATCAAACACATCAGAAGGCATTGTAACTGACAACAAAACCACTGGGTACTGCCGTTGAGCTTCTGGAAAACGTCGTAGATCTGGTCCTTGAGTCTGCAGCTTAAAGTTTCATCAGCTTCATCCAATGCAAACATCTGGATATATTTGGGAGACAGGTATCTCTGGATGAGCATACCAAACACACAGCCAGGGGTACCCACAATGATATGGGGAGCCTCCATCTGCAACTTTTGCACCTCAGCACACACATTGGTGCCCCCAATGCAGGCATGACATCCAATTCTTAAATGGGTGCAATACCAAGGACTGGGTGGATTTTAGATCTAATTCAATCTGCTGGAGAATTATATGGCAAACGTGGCTTTTTTCCTAGTCCCAGACTGGGCTTGAGCAATCACATTATAACTCTGGATACAAGGAAGAATGGCTCAATGCTGAATGGCAGAGGGCTTCTCAAAACCATGGGTATAGATGTCACAAAGGAGGGTCTCTTGGGCTATTGTCTCTGGATCAGGAATCCTGACTTACAGATATGATCCTTAGAAACTAGGCTCTTCTCTTTTTGTTGAAAAATCAATCTTCCTTTCTTCCTTTCACCAGGGATTAAACCCATGGGTGCTCAACTACTTAGCCACATACCCAGCTCTTTTGATTTTATATTTTTGAGACAGGGTTTCCCTGAGTTGCTTTGGGTCTGGATAAATTGCTGAGGCTAGCCTTGAACTGGCAATCCTTATACCTCAGCCTCCTGAGTCACTGGGATGATAGGCAAGCGCCACTACACCTGGCTAGAACATTTCTTCTTTGGAATTTTCTTTGGCCCTTATCATTTTCTGGCATTGTTAATATCCTTTATGTGTTTTCATTTGGTCTTCACAAGTAAACAATGTCATCACTGAGGTGGAATGAACCAGCAAGCTGATCTTCACAAGATAGGTTAGGGCGTCATCAGACAGATATAGAAGTTCAGTTATGTATACTCCTATTAACTGAGTGGTATTTTATAATTTCCAGAAATAGCCAGATGTAGTGGTGCACACTTGTAATCCCAGTAGCTCAGGAGGCTGAGGCAGGAGGATCATGAGTTCAAGGCCAGCATCAGCAATTTAGTGAGGCCCTAAGCAATTTAGTAAGACCCTGTCTCTAAAATATTAAAAAGGGCTGGGGTTGTGGCTCAGCGGTTAACTGCACCTGGGTTTAATCCTTGGTACCAACAATAATAATAACAACAACAACACAGTCAGATTGTACAACTGAATCATGCTAACTAAATCCTAAGGAAGATTTATAACCATAAGAACATACACTTTTTTTATAGACAAACTTTATTTTATTTATTTATTTATTTTTATGTGGTGCTGAGGATTGAACCCAGTGCCTCATTCGTGCTAGGCAAGCATTCTATCACTGAGCCACAACCCCAGCCCCCCCGAAGAACATACATTTTTATTTGAAATTTTTTTTCAGATCATTTTTATTTGGCAATACCAGTAGACATTTGTATAGGCTAGTATCCTGATATGAACCAAATTACAGATAAAGAAGTTTTCAGCCGGCCCTGGTGGCACACTCCTATAATCCCAGCTACTTAAGAGTCTGAGGCAGGAAGACTAAATTCCAGGCCTGTTTGGGCAATTTACCAAGACCTGTTTTAAAACAAAAAGAACTGGAGACAAAACTCAGTTGATAGGGTGCTTTCCTAGCTTTCCCAATTGAACCTAGCTTTACTGGATTCAGTTTCCAATACAGCAGAAAAGAAAGATGAGGAGAAGGAGAAGGAGAAGAAAGAGGAGGAGGGGTAGGGGAAGAAGGATGTGGGGTCAGGGTTGTGCAGCTCAGTGGTGGATACTTACTAGCAGAATACTTATCTGAGTTCAGTTTTCTAGGAGGAGGGCTAATTTACAGTAAGTAGCTGTAAGAGGGGAAAAAAGGAACTGGCTTTGTAATTATCTATGTTTTCTATTGCTGTTATAACAAGTTACTGTAACCTTGGTAGCAAACAATAAACAAATATACTATCTTATAGTTGTTTGGTTTAGAACACCCGTCGTAGTCCAGGTGGGGTGGCACGTGCGTGTAATCCCAGCAACTGGCAAGTTCCAGGCCAACCTCAGCAACTTAGAATGGCCCTGTCTCAAAATAAAAAGTAAAATGAGCTGGGTATCGGGTATGTAGGTCATGGTAAAGGGTGCCTGGGGTTCAATCCCCAGTACAAAAAGAAGAGGAGGAAGGAAAAAAAGAGGAGGAAGAAAACAACACCCATTGTAGTCTGCACAAGATCAAGATGTGCTTCTTTCTGGAAAATCAGGGAGAGAATCTGTTTCTTTGTCTTTCCCAACTTCTACAGGCCCTCATATTCCTTGGTTCATGAACCCCTTCTTCAAATCATGCTAACATCCTCTTCTACCTCTCCCCCATTTTTTTTTTTTTTTTATGCCAGGGATTGAACCCAGGGGCGCTTAAACACAGCCACATCCTCAGCCCTTATTTCCTGGCTTCTCTTCCACTATTTACTTATTTATTTTAAATATTTATTTTTTAGTTGTAGTTGGACACAATACCTTTCATTTTTTTTTTTAAAGAGAGAGTGAGAGAGGAGAGAGAGAGAGAGAGAGAGAGAGAGAGAGAGAGAGAGAGAGAGAATTTTTAATATTTATTTTTTAGTTCTCGGCAGACTCAACATCTTTGTTTGTATGTGGTGCTGGGGATCGAACCCGGGCCGCACGCATGTCAGGCGAGCGCGCTACCGCTTGAGCCACATCCCCAGCCCTACCTTTCATTTTATTTATTTATTTTTAACATGGTTTTGAGGATCGAACTCAGGGCCTTGCACATGCTAGGCAAGTGCTGCTCTACCTCTGAGACACAACCCCAGCCCTCTCTTCCGCTTTTAACGACCTTGGACCTTGGTGATTAAATTGGATTTAGCCAAATAATTCAGGATAATCTCTTCCCCATTTGAAATTCCTTTCTTCCTTCCTTTTTTTTCCTTTCTTTCTTCCTTCCCTTTTTTTTTTTTTTTTTTTTTTTTTGGGTGCTGGGTATTGAACCCAGGGGTTCTTAACCATTGAGCTACATCCTTAGCCTGTTGCTGAAAGTTCGGTCCATGACCCCAATGCCAGTCCAATAACGAGAACACGGTTTAGAGAAAAACGAAAAAGAAGGTTTATTGCTTTGCAAGCAAAGGAGAAACACAGGGAACTCCTGTCCCACAAGCTGTGATTCTCCCCATCAGCAGGAACAGGGGGCTTTTTAAGAGGTGATTCAAAGTCTATGTTCCGAATGTTCTCTGTCTGGAATCGTAATTCACCTGTTAATTTGGGAGACAATCATTTTGGAAATCTTCTGGTATCACCCCCAAAGTCTGGATTACTTCCTTCCTATTGTGGATGTGTATTTAGGGACAAACTAACTCTGCCTGTAATGGGGAAGATTTATTTATTTGGTGCTTGTATTGAATCCAGGGGTGCATAAACGTTGAGCCACAACCCAAGTCTGTCTTTATTTATTTATTTATTTATTTATTTGTTTGTTTGTTTGTTTATTTTTGAGATAGGATCACACTAAGTTGCTTAGGGACTCACTAAACTGCTGAGGCTGACCTCAAAATTGTGATCTTCCTGCCTCAGCCTCCCTAGTTGCCAGGATCACAGGTGTGCAGCACTACCCCTTGCCTAATTTTATCTTTTTGTTGGTGGTGATAGTGCTATAGCCTTGCACATACTAAGTACATGCTCTACCAGTGAGCTACACCCCCCAGTCCCTTATTCATTTTTATTATATATATTAAGGTGTATAACATGTTTTCATACAATCACACATATATATAACAAAATAATTACAGAAGTTTCTTTCTTTCTTTGTAGTAAGAAAAGGTGATCTCTACTTTTTTAGCAAACTTCCAGTATACAATATTATGAACTATAGTTCTTATGTTGTACATGAGATCTCTGGATCTATTCATCCCACATAACTGCAGATTTGTACCCTTGACCTACATCTCCCCATTAAGACCATCTTGGTCACATATGCAAAATCTAAGGTGGTAGAAAATTAATTACCAATCATTGTTGAAGGGACCTTATCTGATGCCTGAGGTGCCAGAAGAAGAAGTCAAATTTCTGGAATGGAATGCCAAAAAAATTTTGGTCTCTAGCCATGTAGTTCCCTAATGCCCAATGGCACTCAGCTGCATGGGATTATGGGCAGTTTTGCCCAAGCAGGACATCTTGGGGTGCAGTTATCCCAGCTTCCCAATCCACTCTGGGGTCTTCACCCCTGCTAGGCCCTCAAAGTAGTAATAATGTTCCTAGGTCTCTAGCACCCCTCCTTAGCACCCCTCTTCATCACCCCCACTCCTTCTTCCCAGGCAGTTGCCTCTCTTTCTTCCCTCCCCTTCTTTACCGGATTTACTGGATTTTACAAAACACTTGAAGAGCACTTGGTCTTAAGCTGCTTTTGGCTTTCCTTCTTGCAAATTCCTAGGGAAGAAATTACAAAAGTCCTATACAAGAAGGACCTGTGCAGAGTCGGATAGTGGAGCAAAACACAGTATTATAGTTAATAAATTATCACACAAAAACACTCCCGTTAAGTAAATACAGCCTACTATTTTATCTTTTTTTTAACTAGAATTTTTTTTTAAGATTTTTATAAGCCAGGCAACATCTGTTTACATTTGTCACTTATCTGAATGTTTCTCATACTTTATCTTACATTAGCTATTTTAACCTGGATGCTCCCTTAAGATATTTCTGGATATGTTGATAACCCCAGCTACACAGGAAGCTGAAGCAGGAGGATTGCAAATTCAAGGTCTGCAATTTAGCAAGACCCTCCACAACTTAGTGAGATGCTGTCTCAAAAAAAAAAAAAAAAAAAAAAAGGATGAGGATGTATCTCCCTGGTAAACTGTTTTGTTTGTTTTGGTAGTGAGGAATGAATCCAGGGGTGCTTTAACACTCAGCCACATCCCCAACCCTTTTAATTTTTTTTATTTTTTGAGACAGGATCTTGTTAAATTGCTTAGGGTCTAGCAAATTGCTCAGGCCGGCTTTGAACTTTTAATCCTCCTTCTTCAGCCTCTAGAGCCCAGGATTATAGGCATGCATGACCACACCTGGCTAATTCAGTGGTCCAAACTACAGTGCTGGGCAACCATCATCCTGTCCAGTTCCAGAATTTTTTATCACCCCAAATTGAAGCCTGGTACCTATGTAGTCATTTCTCACCCTCTCTAACCCAACCGATGATTTGCAGAGGTGTTTTTGTTTTTTGCTGTGGGGATTGAGCCCAGGGCCTAATACATGTTAGATAAGCACTCTACTGTGGAACTACACTCCCAATCTCAATAGTTTTCTTTTTTCTTTCTTCTTTTTTTTTTTTTTTTTTTGGAACTGGAGATTGAATCCAGGAGTGCTTTATCACTGAGCTACTTATTTTTTACCTTTGTGTGTGTGTGTGTGGGGGGGGGTGGTACTCAGGGACATTCGACCACTGAGCCACATCCCCAACCCTATTTTGTATTTTATTAGAGACAGGGTCTCACTAAGTTGCTTGGCTCCTCGCCATTCCTGAGGCTGGCTTTGAACTCACGATCCTCCTGCCTCAGCCTCCCAAGTCCATGGGATTATAGGTGTGGGCCACTTCACCCAATTTATTTTTTACTTTGAGACAGGGTCTTACTAAGTTTCTTGGGGCCTCAATAAATTGCCAAGGCTGGCCTTGAACCTGGTATCCTCCTGTCTCACTTTCCTGACCTGCTGGGATTACAGATGTGCACCACCATATCTGGCTAACACCCTGAGATAGCAATTAAACATATGAAAAAAATGTTTAATCAAGCAAAGCGGCACACACCTGTAACCCCAGCAACTCAGGATTATTACACACAAACAATGAGACAGGGGGATCATAAGGCCAGCCTTGGCAATTTAGTGAGGTCCTAAACAACTTAATGAGACCCTCTATGAAAATAAAAATAAAAAGGACTCAGTGGTTAAGCCCCTCTGAAGCTCTTCTGGGTTAAATCCCAAATTACCACGACTGCCCCCCTTCAAAAAGAAAATATGTGTCACATCATATGTCATTAGGGGAGGGCAAATTAAAACAATGATGAATATCATTATACATGGATCAGAAAGGCTAAAACCCAGAAAAATGAGAGCAAGAACTCTCAAACTGGGCGTGGTGGCCCATGCCTGTAATCACAGAGGTCTGAGAGGTTGAGGCAGGAGGATTGTGAGTTCAAAGCCAGCCTCAGCAAAAGCAAGGCGCCAAGCAACTCAGTGAGACTCTGTCTCTAAATAAAATACAAAATAGGGCTGGGGATGTGGTTCAGTGGTTGAGTGCCCCTGAGTTCAATCCCCGGTATTCTTTCCTCCCCTCAAAAAAGAACTCTCATTCACTGCTGGTGAGATATAAAATAGCAGGGCCACTTTAAAAGACAGTTTGGCAGTTTATTACAAAAAGAAACACATTCCAATCCCATTACCTACTCTACATGCCCCCCCCAAAAAAGAAATATACTCTATATAAATTCAATATAAATATATTGAATCCAGGGGTACTCTACCACGGAGCTACATCCCCAACCCCTTTTGGATCTCACTAAGTTACCCAGATTGGTATACTCTTCCTGCCTCAGTCTCCACAGTCTAGGATTACAGGCATGGGCCACTGTGCCTAGCTCATGGAGGACCTTTAAATGCACATTATTCAATTAAAGACATGAATCTGAAAAGACTAAACCTAGTGTATGATTCCAACTCTGGCATTTTGGAAAAGGCAAAAGTGTGAACAGTAAAAAGATCAGTGGTCACAGGGGTTGGGGAAAAGAAGGGATGATGAATAGAATCACAGAGGATTTTTAAGGCAGTGAAGCTATTCTATATGACAGTACAATGGTAGACACCTGTCATTATGTCTGCTTGCTAGGCAGATAGTTTTAGGGTCGATTGTCTATGCTTCTGGGGTGGATGGGAAACAACTGCTTTCCCTTGAAATGGCTGTTAACACTCCTTCAAGTTGTTCTTTGGTTTCTGATAAGGCCCTACAGAGAAACCTGCAAAAATCGCTGAGTCACTTACTCTTCTTGGTGACCAAGCATAAACTTGGCTAATTTTAATAAATTTTTCTGCACAGGAGGCTTTCGGATCTGCCATTTTTTGCACATATGATGTATGAAGAAGCATGATCTCCCACTGACCATGCTCAGCGATGTGCCTGCCTCTACCTGTATTGACACGTCTTTCCTTTATGAATATAGATGTTTCTCCAAGGAAATTCCCTTGCTTTTTTTTGTTCAGGGAAACACACTGCTTTGGGGGTTGTTCCTCAAGCTCCCTTTACTTGTAGAAATAACAAACCTTTTTTCGCTCTTTCATCTCCTAATTGCACACTGGCTTTGTACCCACCAAGGAGCAAACTCATGGTGTTTGGTTAAAGTTCTATATTTGTCAAAACCCAGAGTGAACCTTAATGTCAAGTAAGGGCTTTGGATAATAATGATGTTTCAGTGTAGGTTCATAAATTGTAACAAATGATACCACTGTGGTGGGGGACGTGGATAGTGGGGAAGGCTGTGTAGGTTTGGGACCTGGGGGTGGGAGTGGTATAGGAAACTACTTTCTGCTCAAGATAAACTCACCCAAGATGTAGCATTAGGTGAACCAAGGAAGTTCAAACTGTTTTATGGGCTGATTTTGTAGGAATTGGGGGAGATAAGTATGGTTCAAAAACATAAATAGAAGGACATAAAGAATTTGCTAGCAGGGGCTCCTTCTGGGGAATGGATTGGGGAATCAGGACTGGAGAATTTTTATTTCCTTTGGTATATAGACCCAAATTGTAACATAAGCTTGTAGTTCTGGTTTTCCTTGATTACAGACTTTATTTAAGTAATAAATTGATATATGTATTTTCTTGTCAAAATATTCTAACAATTCAGATAATAGAAAAGTGCCCTTGACCTCCCTCCGCTCAACCCCACCCCTTCCTGGGAGATAACCACTGCTGGAAGTTGTTTGTGTTGCTTTTTTATCATTCTTAAAATTTCTATGCAAATCCCTTTAAGCTGTTTCAATTGCTGTGTTTACTAGTAATTGTCAAAGTCCCCAATAACCACAGAAATGCTGTTTATGGGGAAAGGGAAGTTTTAAAATAGGGGAGCAATAATGTTTGTCATAAACCAGCCAGGCAGCAGGGAAAACCCCAGCCTTTTTTAGCTCTCAGAGACCTGGAGGATGGCTTAAGGTGACTGCCCAGAGGCTGGGAGTGGACAAAGAAAGGAAGCCTAAAACAATAGGGTCACTCCACCTCTGCCCATTGGGAGGTGTGGCTGCTTCAGTAAATGTGGAATTGGCTTAAGCCAAAGTAATTTAGGGATTGAGAAGTTACCAGAGTGAAACTTTCAAATCTTTACTTTAAGTTTTAGAATAGGCTGTGATGAGAAGAATGGAATCCTCTGAGAGTCAGAGGCTTCTTTAGGCCCAAACTTAGTTTTTGACTTTTTTTTTTTTTTTTTTTTTTGCTATACTGGAGATTGAACCCAGTGCCTCACACATGCTAAGCAAATGCTCTACCACTGAGCTACACAACCCCAGCCCTTGGCCTAAACTTTCTAAAAAGTAGCAACTAAAATGGTGGCACTAAGATTATTCTGGTGCCTTACAGTTTCTGTAGGGATTAAAATAAGTGCATGCCACAGAATCTTTTAATTAAGAAAGTTGTTCTCACTGGGTACAGTGGCACATGCCTGTTACCCCAGCTCCTTGGGTAGCTAAGGCAAGAAGACTGAAAGTTCCAGGCCAACCTTGACAATTGAGCAAGACCCTATCTCAGAATTTTTTAAAAAAATAAAGTTTCTGAAAATGTGGATGTGTAACCGATGTGATTCTGCAATCTGTATTTGGGGTAAAAATGGGAGTTCATAACCCACTTGAATCTAATGTATGAAATATGATATGTCAAGAGCTTTGTAATGTTTTGAACAACCAATAAAAATAAATAAATAAATAAAGTTTCTGTTTATGTTGTCTTTGGATTACCTGACAATTTTTGCAAAATATTAATTTATCCCCTAATTATAAAAAAAAAAAGTTACAGTATTTTTACAAAGTTCGGGCCAGAAAATGTATCAAAAGACGGGGAAACTCCTAATGTGGGCCTCTGATTTAATTGAAAAAACCCCAAGACTGGGACTCTCATCCTGCCTCTAACCACTGTGTGAGCTCATGCTTAATTGCATAATGCTTTATTTGTCTCATCTGTAAAAGGAGAGTGTTGGTACAAATGATTTCCCTGCTCCCAAGGCTCAAAAATCTAATCATTGAACTCATCTAGTTAATGTAAGACTGTCAGACTGAATCATACAGTCAAAATGAAGTGGAGAGTTGGATCAATGGTATGGATCATTCTGGGGGGAAAAAATTGGACCTCAATTAGATCTATTTCAGGCCAAATTGTTTATACTGTTTTATTTTTCTGGGGCTGTTGCGACAGAATCCTACCTGATGGATTGAGGTCACTTATTTGTTCTCAAATCTGTTTGACCTAGCTGAACCCCTCAGAGTTCCACACCCTTATACCAAACAAAGCGTAGTGTTGCCCTATATACTCTGAAAAGGCAAAGATGTTCTTTCAACCCAGTGCTGACTAGTGTCTACCATCATCGAGTTAACAGCCCATCTTAAACTCAAAAGTGCCTATGATTCATCTGGGGACCTTTTAAAATGCCAGTTCTGATTCAGCAGATCTGAAGTAAGGCTCAATATTTTTTGCTATGTTTGGGATTGATCTCAAGGTTTCATACATGGTAGACAAGGATTCTATCACTAAGCTACATCCCCAGCCCAAGATTCTGCATTTTTAACAATCTCCCAGTTGCTGGTGGTCTGTATTGTACACTTAAGTATTGGGAGGTGTGTGCCACTTACTGCAAGTCAGTCACCATTCAATATGCTTTACATTTATTAACTCACAACAACCCCTTAAGGTGACACAAATTTCATTATGTGCTTGGCCTATAGTAGTTACCCAATGAATACCATTGAATGAATGCATTCCTCTTTTACAGATGGTGAAATGAGACTTAGGGCCTTAAATTACCTAATATTGCACAGCTAGAAAGTGGTTAAAAAAAAAAAAAAAGTGACACAGGACAGTCTGACTATAGGGCCCATGAATAATGTCTCTTCTTTTTTTGAGATAAGGTCTCACTATGTTGCCCAGGCTGATCTTGAACTCCTGGGCTCATGTGATCCTCCTGCCTTAGCTTCTCAAGTAGCTGGGATTCAAGGCACACACCACTGCAGCCAGCTCACTATTTCTTATCCTAGTGATTTTTCAAGTTGACCAAGCTAGTTCATACTTTCCCATTCCCCACCCGCACCCCCACCACCAGTGCTGGAGATTGAGCCCTATACCTTGCACATACTAGGCAAGTACTCTACCACTGAGTTACAGCCCCAGATTCATACTTACCCATTTTTATTCAGGTTTCGGTCTGATATGACTTTCTCTTTTCTCCTTTTGGTCAGGGATGTTCTTCTTAGTCTGAAGTACCTAACTTTCTCACAACGCCTCTGGGAAGTCTTCCTTCACCCTGAGGCAGAATTACTCCTTCTCCTTTTGTTCCCATAGCATTTTATTCATCCCTGTAATTACAGA
The DNA here is from genome assembly GCF_045843805.1 of Urocitellus parryii. Classification (NCBI taxonomy): domain Eukaryota; kingdom Metazoa; phylum Chordata; class Mammalia; order Rodentia; family Sciuridae; genus Urocitellus; species Urocitellus parryii. The sequence continues at coordinate 81,406,298 of NC_135542.1, read as the reverse complement.
CACTCTAACACTATATTATGAGTTATTTATGTGTCTACATCTCACCAGGTTGTGTTCTCCTTCAGGGCAGGGACTAAGTTTCATTCATGTTTGTATCCATAGCCTGGCATTTAATCAGGATTCAATAAATGTTTCTTATGTGAATGAATAAAAGAATGTCTTTGATTTGACTTTACAAAAGATATAGGAAATATTTCTTTGAAAGGACATTTCTTACAATCACCTTTCTATAGAAGCTAAGGGCATAAGATTAAATCTTAACTTTGCTGATGCTTTGGCTAGAAATTATTTCAATACCAACAAGGTGTCTCTCGATTTCTGACATTACTTAATACAAAGGTGTCAAGGAATAGTTATAAAGACAAATCTTAAGTGCACTTACATGGGAGAGGCTGAACAAATAAATATGAATGGTTTGCTGATAGTAGCAATCCAAGGAATGTATCCTAGGGAACTCAATAGCCAAAAAAGCCTCAACTATGTTCATTTACCTTTTAAATTTTAGACAAAGGTGTCGAGAACAGAGGGGAAAAATCACCAGACACTTGTGCTCAGTCCGTTTTTATGACTTCTAGTTTCAATGCCTTCTGAAAACACTGAGGACTTCAGGTTCCCTACTGTAAGTAATGTGTCATCTCTTCTTTGTCTATGCAATTAAAAAAAAATTATTTAATTTATTATTATTATTATTATTATTCTGGGGATTGAACCTAAGGGCACTCAACCACTGAGCTACATCCCCAGCCCTGTTTTGTATTTTATTTAGAGACAGGGTCTTGCTGAGTTGCCTAGGGCCTTGCTAAATTGTTGAGGCTGGCTTTGAACTCAAGATCCTCCTGCCTCAGCCTCCCAATATGCTGGGATTACAGGCATGTGTCACCCCTCCCAGCTATTATTTATTTATTTTTATATGGTGCTGAGGATTAAACCCATTGCCTCACATGTGTTAGGCAAGCACTTTATCACTGAGCCACAACCACAGCCCCAACTATGCAATGTTGATAACAGTGAGTTCAATTCCTCAGACCAGTCATTTGGTAGGTTATTCACATAGTTGGGTCTCTGAAATTGTTAATTCCTGCCAACCTGTCTTCTAACTTTGAGATATAACTGACCCATTGAAAAATCCAGAAGTAAAGCCATTCTCTTCATTGGTATGCTATTAAACATGATAATTATTCCAACATTATTTTCGGTGACTTGATTAAGACTTTCTGACTTTTCTCTCCTCATTTTTCTTTGTGTAACCAAAAACATCAGTTGCAAAACTCTCAAGTAACTTCTATTGCTGGGTATGGTGGTGCACTACTGTAATCCCAGCAACTCAGGAGGCTGAGGCAGGAGGATTGAAAATTCAAGGCCTGCCTCAGCTACTTATTGAGGCCCTCAGCAACTTAGTGAAAGGTTGTCTCAAAATTAAAAAATAAAATAAAATAAATTAAAAGACCTGGGGTGGGGCTGGGATTGTGGTGCAGTGGTAGAGTGCTCCCCTAGCATGCATGAGGCACTGGGTTCCATTCTCAGCACCACATAAATGTAAAATAAAGATACTGTGTCCACCTAAAACTAAAAATTAAATATTAAAAAAAAAAAAAGACCTGGGGCTGTAGCTCAGTGTTAAAACACTCGTGTGTTCCATCCCTAGTACCAAAAAGAAAGAAACTTCTCTTAATTCCATAAATATGGCCCAAAGCATCAACTCCACAGTGATAAAGTTTGAATGAACTATATATGCAGGGGCATCTTCTAGCTATTTCTCATTGTTTACTCATTAAAAATCTGCTTGCCAAAAAAGGAGCCAGGATATCAAAAAGACAGTGGATTTGTGGGTACATCCCAGAAGCATTTACAAGTAGACAGACAGGAACCTTCACGCTGACCCGAAGAAATTGTTGAGTTATAACTTAGTGTTTGAAGACTAGTGAGCCAAAAAGATTCAGGATTCAGAGAAAGAGGATGATTAATAGCACAAAGCCCAAGAGAACAGGGGTGGGGTGTGTGATCCACAGCACAGGTGGAAAAAATAGCCTTAATAGGTGAAAGGAAGGGTGTTATTTTGGAGGCAGGAAGTCAGGGGAGTTCCTTTTAAAGACTTCTTGTTTTCTCTGAAGTTGGAGGTGAGGTCATTCTTGGAGGGAGAAGCGGGAGGGTCAGAGGTTTGCGGAGGTTTGAAATGGTTGTTGTGGATAATGGGAAACACTCATGTAGCTTGGCAGCCCTGAGGGGCTCCTTGCAGGTGGCACTACAGAAAAGCTAAGGGATCTGAGGATATAGTTCAGGGTAGACCCCTGCCTAGCATGTGCCTAGCATGTGAGAGGCCCTTTCAATCCTCAGGACCAGGGGAAAAAACACAACAGAAAAGCAAAGGGACTATCAGTCATGGTGATAGGCCAAGAGTCACAGGCTAAAGAAGGAAGAAATGATGGCAGAAGAAACACAACAGTATAAAATGATTGCATCAAGCTAATTAACAATCAAATACTTATTTTTTTTATGTTGAAAACATTCAAGATTTACTCTCAGCAATTTTGAAATATACAATACATTATTGTTATTAACCTATTGTCACCTCAAACTTTTTTTTTCTTTAACTGATGGGAATTGAACCCAGGGGCACTCTACCACTGAGCCACATCACCAGCCCTTTATATCTTTTTCTTTTGAAGCAGGGTTCTCCCTAATTTGCTGAAGCTAGGTTTGAACTTTTTTTTGTGCGTGTGTGGTTCTGGGGATTGAACCCATGGCCTTGTGCATGGAGGCAAGCACTGTACCAACTGTAGCTTTGAACTTTTGATCCTCCTCGCCTCAGTCTTCTGAGTTGCTGGAATTACAGGTGTGCACCACCATGCCCTGTGTCCTGGTTTTTTGTTTTGTTTTGTTTGTACTAGGGATTGAGCACAGAGGTACTTAACTTCTGAGCCACATCCCCCAGTCCTTTTTATATTTTATTTTGAGACAGGGTCTCCCTAAATTGCTGAAGCTGACTTTGAACTTGTCATCCTCCTGCCTCATTGTCCCAAGCTGCTGGGATTACACGCATATGCCACAATGCCTGGCAAGATGTTCACTCTTAAAACATCAAAAAGGAACAAAAACATCAACTTAAAACAAAAAACATCATAAAGCAAACTATATAAGTGTTTGGAATAATTTCAAAGCTACCAAACTAATTCAAACTAATGTCCAGACCCACATCTGAGGTTTTAAACAAAACTATGAATGTGTTAGAGATGAGTTAACATTATTGGTTTTGTTTTGTAAATGGGGTGCTGCAAATTTTTGTGGGAACGGAGGGGTAACAGGAGTGAGTGAACAAAATATGTGTATAAATAAAAAATTAAATTGCTAATGAATCTACTTTAAATTTACTGGAACAAAACTTATTCTGTTTTTCCTTTCTTTTCTTTACCTTTAGTGCTATGGAAGCCAGAGTCTGTCTAGTATTGATTTACATCCCCAGCCCATTTTTTATTTTGAGATAAAGTCTTGCTAAGTTGTATAGGCTGGCCTTTAGTTTGTGATCCTCCTGACTCAGCCTCCCAAGTATCTGATATTATAAGCATGAGCCAATATGTCCAGTTTCATTTTTTATTATTTATTTTTTTTATGGTGCTGGAGATTGAACCCAGGGCCCTGTGCATGCAAGGCAAGTACTCTACTTACTGAGCTATATCCCCAGCCCCCAGTATCATTTTTTTTTTAAAAATGGTAATATATAGAAATGGTCTATTTATTTATTTATTTATTTTGATTTTTATTTATTTATTATTATTATTATTTTTTGGTCCCAGGCATTGAATGCAGGCACGTTTAACCACTGATCCACATCCCCAGCCCTTTTAAAAATATTTTATTTAGAGACAGGGCCTTGAATTTGTAGTCCTCCTGCCTCAGTCTCCTAAGTGCTGGCTGAGATTACAGTCTGGGATTCTATGTGCCCGGCATAGAAATGGTCTTAATATGTACATACTACCATTTTTTCTTTTTTTTTCTCTCTGTTTTTTTCACTTTGTTTTTGAGTACTGGAATTGAACCCAGGACCTCACTCATACTAGACAAGTGCTCTACCCATGAGCTACATCTCCAGACCAAAATATATATCTTTTTTTTTTTCTTTTGGTACCACAACCCTAGCCCTCTATCTATTTATTTATTTATAGTACCAGCGATTAAACCCAGGCATGCTTAGCCACTGAACCACATCCCCAGTTCTTTTAATTTTTTTACTTTGAGGGCTTTGGTGAGGGCTTTGCAAATTAACAAAACTGAGGCTGGCTTTGAACTCATAATCCTCCTCCTCTGCCTCTGAACCACTGGGATTGCAGGCATGCAATACAGTGCCTGGCTTATGCTATAAAATAGACTCAGCTCTATTTTTATTAATTTTATCTAGAGGAATTCAATTAGTTTTATTAATTAGATCAATTTCTAAAGTTATGTACCTAGAGAATCATGTTCAAATAATGCTACATCATCTTCTCCTTTTTATTTTTTTATTTTTTTATAAGAGAGAGTGAGAGAGGAAAGAGAGAGAGAGAGAGAGAGAGAGAGAGAGAGAGAGAGAGAGAGAGAGTGAGAGAGAGAATTTTTTAATATTTATTTTTTAGTTCTCAGTAGACACAACATCTTTGTTGGTATGTGGTGCTGAGGATCGAACCCGGGCCGCACGCATGCCAAGCGAGTGCGCTACCGTTTGAGCCACATCCTCAGCCCCTCCTTTTTATTTTTTAATTTATTATTTTTTGGGGGGAGGTACTGGGTTTGAACACCAAAGGGTGTTTTACCATTGAGCAACAGCCCCAGTTTTGTGTGACACGGTCTCAAGAAATTGCTGAGGCTAGCGATCCTCCTGCTTCAGCCTCCTGAGTTGTTGGGATTATAGGAATGCACTAGCATGACTTGCTTCCTTTTGAATATTTTTACATCATATCCAATACATGTTTTGTTGTATCGGTCAAATCTTCAAAAATAATATGGGAAAGTAGCTGCACTTTACATTATAGGCAAAAGCTAACCTTCCTTATGTTAGCAAAAGTTCCTACCGAACCCAGAGAAAAAGCCCTAGAGAAAAATGGACAGGGGCTATGCATAAATATTGCAGAGAAGGAAATAGAAACTTAAACGCAAGGAAAAATTGCACAGCCACACTTAAGATGATAAAAATGCTGTGGTGCTATTTTTTACCCATCAGATTGGCAAATCATGGGAAGTTTGTTAACACGAGTGCTGTGGGAGAATAGGTGATCTCTTCTACTGCTGATAGGAATGTAAATTGATTTAATCCTTGTGGAGCAAAATTTGGCAATATCTGTCAAAATTACAAATGCATATACCCTTTGACCTAGCAATATCACTCTTAGGAATTTATCTAGAAGATATATTTGTACACATATGAATTAATCCATATGCATGGTTATTTATTACAGCATAGTTTGTAACAGCAAAAAACCGGAAACAAATGTTCCTCAACAGGGAATGGAATAAATTGTAGCATGTCCATTAAATGAAATATTAGGCCACCAAGAAAGAATGATGTGTTGATAAAGATCTTTGATATATGTCACTAACTGAAACAAATAAGGTGCAGAACAGTGTGTAGGGTATGCTACATTTATGGTGGGAAAATGTGGCAAAATATTAATATATAGTTTTATTTGGGGTACTGGGAATTGAGCCCAGGGATCCTCAACCACTGAGCTTCATCCACAGCCCTTCTATTTATTCTTTTTTTTTGCAGTGCTGGGAATAAAATCCAGGGCCTCACATATGCCAGGCAAGCACTTTACTGTTAAGTTACACCCCTTCCCAACCCTTTTATCTTGTTTATTTATTTATTAGTACTGGGGATTTAACCTAGAGACACTTTATCACTGAACTATAACCCCAGTCTCTTTTTTATTTGTACCAGGGATTTAACCCAGGGCCACTTTACCACTGAGCCACAATCCAGCCCTTTTTAAATTTTTTTACTTTAAGATAGGGTCTCACTAAGTTGCTGAGGATCTTGCTAAGTTGCTGAGGCTGGCTTTGAATTTACAATCCTTCTGCCCCAGCCTCCAAAATTACTGAGATTACAGGTGTGCACCCTGTGCCTGGCTTTCATTTTTTAATTTTTATTTTGAGACAAGGTCTTGCTAAATTGTCTAGGCTGGCCTCAAACTTTAGATCTTCCTGTCTCAGTCTCCTGAGTAGCTAAGGTTACAGGTTGAGTGCAAAAATTAAGCCCAACTCTGATATATGTGCTTTCACTTGTATATTCATAAAGAAATTCTAGAATAATACATAAGGTACCTACAACAGGGATTCTTTTGGTACTCTGGGTCTGAGCCAGTGGGATTCAGGAGTGGGAAATGTTTACTGAACCTGTTTATATTTTAAAGTGTTTGAACCCTGAAAACGCATTGTCTATTTTTAAATGTGGGGGGAAATATGTTTAAATTGGCTATTATGGGCTCCTTTGAAATTGTTAACAGTGCACAGTGAAGTAGCTGGACACATATCTACAGGGGCTCACCGCTGAGGTGAGTATATATGTAGTTTTCTGCTTTGGAATCAGAAAACCTCTATATGCTGAGTTCAAATATTGGCTATGGCCTTGGGCAAATTCCTTAACCACACCCATGAGAATACCAACCTCAAGGGGTTGTCATTGAATTAGGGAGATGATGTTATATAGGTTTTAGATCAGGGCCTGGCATGCCTTTTCATATCTTCTGAGAGTTGGCACCTGTTCCTCCCTTCTCCCAAAGGCATTGGTACCCGTTTCCCTTCCAAGTACAAGGTAGTAGTTTGTTTACATGTCTGATCCTTGTATAGACAAACACCATATCTTGCTCATCTGGGCTACCTGCTCCCCACCCAGAACCATTGCCCAGCATATAGTAAGCTGTAGTGGGCACGTAATAAATGTGTATTCATTTATCCAGTGTAGATCTATTGAGCACCTATCATTTTGCTGAGTGCTCTCTTGCTGCTGAGCCTTGAAAAGACCTGTGGCTCTTGTTGACAGCTTAGAAGAAGAGAAAAACATTATATATATATATATATATATATATATATATATATATATATATATTTTTTTTTTTTTTTTGTACGGGACATTGAACCCAGGGGCACTTAACCACTAGCCCCCTTTTTAAAAAATTTTAATTAGGGATGGGGTCTCACTGAGTTGCTTAGGGCCTCGTTAATTTGCTGAGGCTGGCTTTGAAGCCACAATCCTCCTGAGCTGCTGGGATTACAGGTGTCTGCCACAGCGCCAACTAGACAGATACCTAATTACAGTGGGATGAGTGAAAAGGATAGTATATAGCACAACGAGCTAGGTGTGAAGATGCATGCCTATAATCCCAGCATTTCAGGAGGCTGAGGCAGGAGGATAGTAAATCAAAGCCAGCCTCAGCAACTTAATGAGGTCCTTAGTAACTTTGCAAGACCATGTCAACAAAATACAATGAGACTATGAAGAGTCTCTCTTAGGAAGTGGCATTTATATGTGTGTATATCTAAGTATGTTTGTACTGGGATAGAACCCAGGGGTACTTTATCACTGAGCTACATTTCCAGCCCTTTTAAAAAATTATTATTATTATTATTATTTTAATTAAGAGGTCTCACTAAATTACTGAGGCCAACCTCAAACTTGAGGTCCTCCTGCCTCAGCCTCCTGAGTCACTGGGTTTATAGGTATGTTTAACCACACCTGGAAGGAAGTGGCTTCTAAAATGAGAACTGAAGCCTAGTGTGGTGGTGAAGCAACTTCAATAGCCCTGAAGGCAGACTTGATAAAACTTGTTAACACTGGTGGACTTGGTAAGAACAAATGGTTTCTAAGAAGGGTTTAAGATAGGAGAAAGAAATTGATTAGATGTGAATTTCTTAAAATCTTTCTAGCTACCCTAGAAACAACATTAGTAGACTTTTGTCATGTCTATGGATAAGTGTTAAATGAATGAGTAAATGAACCCCAATCAATTCATCAACAATTATCTTCAAGTGCACTATAATACAATGTCCTTTTTGGCACATTCTTTTGTGTTTTCCTGAGACAATATATCATTTTTATTTATTTTTTCATGGGGGTACTGGGGATTGAACCCAGGGACACTTTACCACTGAGCTACATCCCCAGCCTTTTATTTTTTATTTTGAGACAGGTTCTCACTTAGTTGCTGAGGCTGCCCTTCAACTTGCTATCCTCCTGCTTCAGCCTTCCTAATGGCTGGGATGCTGGCATGCACTAACATGTCCAGCTCCTCTTTACTTTAGATCTAGGAAGTCGCAGACATTTTCAGCTCCAGATTAGTAACCATTTTTAAGATGTTTACAGATTGATCCTATTACCTTTCAATATAATTTTACTCTAGAAGATCTTCAAATCTTAAAACTCTTTCGTGGGTGGGCTACACAGTCTTCATTCCACCCAGGGCACCAGCCATACCACCACTCTCTGCTCAAACATCCCAGTTACTGCTGAGGAGACACCTCAAGGAACATTCCCAAACAATAAACAAGTAAGTAGTTCTGGCAAAGGAGCAAAGCAAATAGGGACTGAGGAACATCAGAGTAAAGCCAGCTTTCATCTTAATTAGTGTGATTTCTACAGTATTTGCCTTAAGCATCTAGAAATTGATTTAGGTAACATTTCACAAAGTGCTATCCTTACAATTATAATAACATCAGGGAATCAAATGGATCAATCCCATCCATTTGGCCAAAGTTAACAGAATTCAAATGATATACCAACAGATTCTGGTTTTCTTACCACACGAAAAGTAACAGTACAAATAAATGGTTTAAAACTCTGGAATTATTTTTATTCTGTTCTTAATCTTACAAAGAATTGACATTATTGCTAACATCATCAAGATAATAAAGTAATAAAGTTCTGAATCTCTATTTAGAAAGTTATAACTTCATGAGGAAATACCTTTTGTTTTTCCTTCTTGTGGCAATCTAAGAAAAGGAAGAAGTCATTGCCATATAATATAATTAGTGCTGTAGATATCAAACATGGTGCTGCAAGCTATCTAAACGAATACAAATTCTAAAGAAAACAGTCAAGACTGTAAATGTCTTCTTGAAAAACATTTCTTCACCAAAGGTCTGTAAACATCCAAAAATGAGTCCCTGCATGCTGGAATCTCTTGTAGAGTGGCTTGATGAAGTTGATAATCACCCTGGGTGACAAAATTGTTCTTTGACTGTGAGGGATAGCTATTTGATAATTATTTAGAACTTGAATTTTTGGTTTTGTAGTCAAGGAAAACATTGCATTTTGTGAAGTAATTAACATAACTATTATCTGAAAACTAGTTTGTCATGGGTACTATTTGTCAGTGAAACAAAAGATGAATCCTGACAGCAGTGTGCCTTTGGATGCCTGAGAGTGCCTGGTACCATGAACTGTACATACACATTCAGAAAACACCTAGTGACTCGAAAACAACAAGAGGAAGCAGCAGGGTTGGGGATGTGGCTCAAGCGGTAGCGCGCTCGCCTGGCATGCGTGCGGCCCGGGTTCGATCCTCAGCACCACATACCAACAAAGATGTTGTGTCCGCCGAGAACTAGAAAATAAATATTAAAAATTCTCTCTCTCTCTCTCTCTCTCTCTCTCTCTCTCTCTTTAAAAAAAAAAAAAAAGAGGAAGCAGCAGCTCTTTGCTTCCTGGCTGCCAAGAGGTGAGCAGCTCCTCTGCTACACTTCCCCACCACTGCACTTCAGGCCCAAAGACAACCAGGCCAAGCAACCATGAACTGAAACCTTTGAAACAGTGAGTCAAAAACAAACCTTTATTTCTTATAAGATGACTATCTCAAGTATTTTGTCACAGTGAGGGAAAACTGACTAACACAATAAAATTCTAGTATCATTTTAATCAGTGCACATTTCAAGCTCAAGTTTAAAATTTTTCTGACAGAGAAACAGATTTTGGAAAGAGTTAGATAAATATTTTTCATCTGTAGTCCTGTGTTTCTTTTTTGTTTGTTTGTTTTTTGTTTAGTACTGTGGATTGAACCCAGGGGTCCTTTACCACTGAGCTACAGACCCAGCACTTTTGATTTTTCAGTTTTGATACAGGATTTTGCTAAGTTGCTTAGGGCCTCTAAAGTGCCCAGGCTAGCCTGAAACCTGCAATCCTCCTGCCTCAGCCTCCCAACTTGCTGGAATTGCAGGTATGTGCCACTACATCTGGCCGGTTGCATGCTGTAATGTGGCACTGACTTCACAAAATAAATCAAATCTCAAAGACAGTTTAAAAAAATAGTTGGTCATTTGGGTTGACTGGCCAAGAACAGATTAAGGAAATGTTTCAAGAAACATGTCACCACAATGAGCTTAGAGAATTCTTCAATGGACTGCTTCAGAGGAGAAAGGTGGGAGGTCAGAGTGTCCACCTTGTGTGTGCAGTTTTCTTAATTTTCTTTGGCTTAAAATATGCAGCATGTCAAAAGGCCATGTTTTGGGATATCTGGTGCTGATGCTGAGTCCTACTGTGTGTTGTATTGTACTATTGGTGTAGGGTGGATAGGGGTGGGCTGTCTCCAGACAGTGTGGACATGCTTTCTGATGGTTGTTTGGGAAAAGATAAGAAGGAGAATCTCTCTCTCTCTCTCTCTCTCTCTCTCTCTCTCTCTATATATATATATATATATATATATATATATATATATATATATTTTTTTTTTTTTTTTTTTTTTTTTTTTTTTTTTTTGGTGGTGGTGGTGGTGCTGGGGATATTGAACTCAGCGCCTTGTGAATGCTAGGCAGGCACTCTATCAACTGAGCTATATCCCCAGCCCCAGAAAGGAGATCATAAAAAAAAGGAGGAGGAAGAGGAAGAGAATTGGATGTCTACAAGTAGCAGGCACTTTGATACATACTTTATAGGCATAACAGGTGTTAACTACTGGTTCTCACAATGACCCTGTGAAGTAGCTCTCTTGCTGTTATCTTCACTTTGCAGATGGGGGGACTGGGCTAGACAGGGCAAGTAACTTATCTGTACTCGGTCACAGAACTAAAAAGTAGGAGATTTGGGATGAAAAAATTAGACTCACTCACCCAAGGGCATTCTACCACTGAGCTACATCCCCACCGCCCCCCCTTTTAATATTTACTTTTTAGTTGCCTGGCACATGCTGGGGGAGTGCTGTACTGCTGAGCCACAACCCAGCCCCAGCCCTAGCCCTTTTTTTTTTTTTTTTTTTTGTAGTTTGAAACACAGTCTCACTAAGTTGCAAAAGGCTGGCCTTGAATTTGAGGTCCTCCTGCCTCAGCCTCCCGAGTCACTAGGATTATAGGTATGTGACACTGGGCCCAGCTCAAAATAGACATTTATCTCTAGAGTTTTTAATCACTATGCTGTTGCTTAAATGTGGGATGACTAAAGCTGAGTTTTTCAAGCAGTATGTCATAGTCCATCATTTTCTTTAGTCTTTTAAAAAAAATAGCAAAGAACAGAATAGAATGGAACAGAACATATCAGAGTGAATTACAGTAAAGGTAAGTCGTGTTTCATAGAACTGCTGTCCTGTTTCAGGTATTTACGTATAGATGAGGAAATGTGAATGGAGTGTAAATTCAATTCTTTTGGGTTGACATAAATCACTTATGGCCCTGCTAACTTGCTGAAGTAGGCCTGGAATTTACTATCGTTCTGCCTCAGCTTCCTGAGTCCTATGTCATTGTGCTAGCCTGTTTTATATTTTTGGTGGTGCTGGGGATTGAACCCAGGGCCTTATGTGTGCAAGGCAAGCACTCTACTAACTGATCTATATTGCCAGCACTCTCCCCCCTTTTTTAAAACAAGCAGGAGAGGGCTGGGGATGTGGCTCAAGTGGTAGCGTGCTCGCCTGGCATGCGTGTGGCCCAGGTTCGATCCTCAGCACCACATACAAACAAAGATGCTGTGTCCGCCAAATACTGAAAAATAAATATTAAAGTTCTCTCTCTCTCTCCCTCTTTCTCACTCTCTCTCACTCTTTCTTTAAAAAAATAAAAAAATAAAACAAGCAGGAGTTTATTAGGAAGGGTGAGAAATGTAGATAACATGCAGTACAGGCACTGCACAGTCACCAGAGAGGATGATCATAGCTTGAGATCTTCTATGATAAAGAAGCTTTCTTTCAATTAAATTAAAATTTTGGGTGGAGTTCAAACTATTTTCATCTTTGATCCTTTTTGGTCCTTTCAATATTTTCAGGAAATACAATTGAGTTGATTTATTTTTAGGTTTAATTTTGCAAGCAAAATAAGATTACTATATTTTCCCTCTGGCAAATTAATTCTGTTATGTTTATATGTGTGACAATCAGGTTGTTTGCTACTGTGTGGTAGATTATTTTCATGTTTTGAAAAATAGTTTGTTTCTTTCCTAGTTTACCACCAAGAATTATGCAAATAAAAATGAATTTGTTTTCATGACTTTGCTTCTTATTTCATGTATGATTAATTGCAATCGTGTTGAAATTTTTTTTTCTTTTTGGTGGTATTGGGGATTGAACCCAGAGGTTCATGCATGCTAGGCAAGTGCTCTACCACAGAGCTATATCATCAACCCTCTATAGATTGAAACTGTCTCCTTAAGTGGACCAGTCTGGCCTTGAATTTGCAATCCTCCTGCCTCAGCCTCCCAAATAGCTGGAATGACAGGTGTGATCCACTATGCCCAACCTGAAGTATTTTTTGACAGGATATTAAACTTGGAATTTTTAAGCTTTTGTCATCACTTCTTTGATTTTGGATTAAGTAAAGGTTGATAAATGATTTGAACCATTCATTATGTAGGCTAAATGTGTTTATAATGTTAACTGTTAAGATTATTGCTGATTCCAATGGGTTATTGATTAACTATAATGACCTCCTCTACCGTATCTGATATGTCCATTTGTGAGTTGGCACAGTCTATAATTTCAAGAATCATAGTTCAATATTTTATGATTCAAAATAAGATTTGTAGGCTGGGCACAGTAGCTCACACCTGTAATCCCAGCAGCTCGGCAGGCTGAGGTAGGAGGATGGTGAGTTCAAAGCCAGTCTCAGCAATGGTGAGGTGCTTAGCAACTCAATGAGACCCTGTCTCTAAAAAAAAATGCAAAATAGGGCTGGGGATGTGGCTCAGTGGTCAAGCACTGAGTTCAATTCCCGGTACCCCTCTCCCCCCCAAAAAAGGAAAATAAGATTTCTAGAAAGAACCTAAAAAGTATATCAGATTTTTTCTGTAAAGTAAGCACTGAAAGCCCTTTCTGACATATCTAAGTGACCAGATTTTTCATAATGAATGTAGCATACAATAGCATACAATATATATTTTTACACTGCATTGGACAAAGGTTCTCCATGTAATGTGATTCTAAATGCCTGGTTGCCCACACTTTTTGTATACATTGTTTAAAATGAGATCCCTTTGAGCATTTGCTTTAGAATAAGAATCTAGAGGTTTCCTTTCCTTCAAGGAGTAATGGGAAATTGTACAAATTGATTTTATTTGCCTCTTTTGACAATAATAATACCATATGGGACTCAAAATATTTTATTTAAGTAAATAAGTATTTATTCAAGTATAGAGAAAGCTTCCTTATGCTATGTATTCCCAAAATTTCTAATGAAAAGAAAATTTATTCCAATGACTAGGGAGGCTGAGGCAGCAGGATTATATTTTGATGCCAGCTTCAGCAACTTAATAAAAACTTGTCTCAAAATAAAAATAAACCCAGCAGCTCAGGAAACTGAGGCAGGAGGATCTCAAGTCCAAAACCAGCCTCAGCAAAAGTGAGGCACTAAGCAACTCAGTGAGACCCTGTCTCTAAATAAAATATAAAATATGTGGCTCAGGGCTGGGGCCGTGGCTCAGTGGTAGTGCACTTACCTGGTATGTGTGAGGCATTGGTTCGATTCTCAGCACCACATATAAATAAATAAAAGTAAAGATCTATCAACAACTAAAAAATATATTTTTTAAATGTGGCTCAGTGGTCAAGTACCCCTGAGTTCAATCCATGGTATCCCCCCAAATAAATAGAACTCCTGGGTTCAATACCCTGTGCCCCCCCCAAAAAAAATCCCTCATAACCTTACACTTCTTTATCTCTATCTATATCTATCTACACAGATATTTATTTATTATGGTATTACTACTCAGCCACGTCCCCAGCCCTTTTTATTTTGTGGCAGGTTCTCATTAATTTGCCCAGATTGGCCTTAAATTTTCAATCCTCCTCCCTCAGCCCTAACACTACAAGTTGCTGGGATTACAGGTATGTGCAACCTCACCTAGCCATCTCTTGTAATGTTCAAGAAGACAAGAATACACAGACAATTGTCACTGAGCCAGAAAGGATATTAGAAAACTTCTAGTAGTTTGACCACTTCACAGATGGTGAGGAGCACTGTTTTTTAGAGCTGACCCGGAAGGGGAATCTAGACTTCCTGATTCCAAGCATTTTTCACTGTCCCATTTTGTGATCGATTGATTGATTGATTGCTTTTATTTGTTTGTTTTTGGTATGGAGAATTTAACCCAGGGGAACTTTACCATTGAACTACATCCCCAGCCCTGTTTCATTTTGCTATAGGGTCTTTCTTGCTAAACTGCTGAGGTAAAGCTATCCTCCAATTTGCTATCCTCCTCCTGCCTCAGCTTCCTGAGTTGCTGGGATTACAGGTATGCTCCACCATGCCTGGCTGGTAATGTTAATTATTTTTTAATACTTTTTTAGTTGTAGATGAACACAATATCTTTACTTTTTTTTTTTATGTGGTGCTGGGGATGAAACCCAGTGCCTCATGCATGCTAGGCAAGCGCTCTACCACTGAGCCACAACTCTGGCCCAGTAATGCTAATTTTTAAAAGAATATGGCAACATTTAGAAAAATACTGTTTGATTCTGTGTAATTTTCTTTTTTGGTATAGCTCACTTATCTCTCCATACTGCAGAGCTACTACAGGACCATATATATCCTGTAGGAGCAGAATTTGGAATATAAATGAGGGACTCATACAAGAAAGTATTGTTGTCCCTTGAGCAAACCTTGTATATTTGCTGTATACCAGTCATTTCTACAGTTTAAGTTGTTTGGCTGCAGCTTCAATAACCAAGGAAATTGTGTTATGCACAAGACCTTGGGGATTTCATGTTCACTGGGGCCAATAAAAAGCAAATTGTGTCATGCTTCCTTACCAAGAACTTCATTATGATATTCTGCCAGTTACCTTCTTAGATCTGCCTGTGATTCTGTTTCTTTCTCAAGATTCTTAGGCAGTTTTTCATTGAAACCCTGTTTACTCTGTCCTCCTACTGATTCTTTTCCTTCCGTTCATATTTATCTATCTGCTGTGCTAGGAATTGAACCCAGGGCCTCCCACATGATAGGCAAGCACTCATATTAAACTACCTCCCGTTTAAGTCCCTTTAGTAGTCCTGCTCTCCCTCCTTAGTCCCTCTTTCTCCCAGCTCTCACCCTCACTTCAAAGAAATATGTTTGCAAATCTTTCCCTCCAACTAAAGCTTCCATGCCTGTTTTAGTCAACCTTTTCATTGCTGTGACTAAAAGACCTGACGAACAATTAAAAAAAGAAAAGTTTATATGAGGGCTTACGGTTTCAGAAGTCTCAGTCCACGGACAGCAGGCTACATTTGAGATGAGATTGGTAGAAGGAAGTGGCTCATGTGAAGATCAGCAAGCAGAGACTCCACTCTACACATACAACATATATACCCCAAAGGCATGCACCCAGTCACCCACCTCCTCCTGCCACACCCTACCCCCTTTGGTTTCCATATAGTTAATCCCATCAGGGGGATTAATCCACTGATTGGGTTAAGACTCTCATAACTCAATCCTTTCTCCTCTAAAGCTTCTTGCATTGTCTCACACTTGAGCTTTGGGGGACACCTCACATCCAACACCATAACAATGCCTGAAAGTACTCTTCCCACCCTACACCATTCATCTGCAAGAAAAACTAGAAGGGAAAAATAACATCTGCCCCATCCTCAGTTTTGCTTCCCCTAAGGCAGAGACTAGAAGATGACTCTTAGAAGCTGGCTTTAGGATTGACATTAGTCCTTTGGGGCTTCTCTGGAGAGAACTGCAGTTTGAGATGTGAAAAAGCTTTGGTGGGGAGGGCAGGGAATCCTTGTTTTCTTTTTGGTCTCGGTCTGTGGAAGGGCACTCACATCTCCTATCCTAGGGATTTAGCCTGAGGGGCCAGTTGACCCTGGTGAACTCAGTAACAGAAACAACAGAAATCTGGAAGTCCAAACAGGCTGCAGACTACATTTTCCAAGTACTATGAATAAGTGAACTCTTCTGTTGGAAAGATGATGAGGAGCTGTTTAAATGCTCAACTGGATGAGTGTGGTGATGCAAGCCTGTAATCCTAGTGACTCAGGATGCTGAGGCAGGAGGATCACAAGTTCAAGGGCAGCCTTGCAATTTAGGGAGGCCCCAATTCAAAATAAAAAATAAAAAGGGGGGCTGGGAATATGGCTCAAGTGGTAGCGCGCTCGCCTGGCATGCGTGCGGCCCGGGTTCGATCCTCCAGCACCACATACCAACAAAGATGTTGTGTCTGCCAATAACAAATAAATAAATAAATATTAAAAAAAAAAAAGGGCTGGGGATATAGCTCAGTGGTAGAGTGCCCCTGGGTTTACTGCCTAATTACACACACACACACACACACACACACACACACACACACACGAACACACATAAATAAATAAATAAATGTACATGTCCAACTGTCCCTTGAGGTCCTACAGGCTTATTGAATTCAAGGATTAGGTTTTGTAGTTTTGTATCTTTCTGTAGCATCAGAGCTGACACTACTGTGAGTAAAAATGAATAAATCCTTGTGACACAGATGAATGAAGGATTCCATTGTCTTGCCTCCAGGTTTTCCTAGCCATGACACTGGACACATGAATTCCTTAGAAAACCAAGATTGTTGTGGACCTCCCTGGATTTTGCAAATGCTAGAATAGATTCTGGACTTTGGGAGGCTCTCTGAACCCTGGTCTAATTTCCATGGCCTGGGTTTCTTGGCCTCCTGACTTACTCTCTTCCCAACCAAAAAACTGAGTGGGTGGCACACACTTGTAATCCCAGTGGCTCTGAAGGCTGAAGCAGGAGGATCGAAAGTTCAAAATCAGCCTCAGCAATTTAATGAGACCCTGTTTCAAAATTTTAAAAAATACAAGAAGGGCTGGGGAAGTGGCTTGCCCTCCTGGGTTCAATCCCTGGTACAAAACAAAACAAACAAAACACAAAACCTGAAACCCTTGTCCTTGATAAGGAGATATGCATCCTGGTTATGTAGAAAGAAGTTAGAACTGTTTACACTGGTGTCCTTCATAAAATCCCCTTCTTGCTTCTCTGTAACTTCCTTGAATTGAGCCCACTGGTCTATCGCAAAGATAATGAAGATTGCAAATGGCGCAAGGGTAATTAAGCTGATGATCTTCATCATCTCTCACCTCACTGCCTTTGAAGGCCAGCCCAGCACTGTTTTCTATTTCCTTAGTCTGGTGCACCTGTAGGCTTGTTTTTGTCTCAGTCTCGTGGACAGCATATGGTTCCCACTAAGCTCATGCCTTCCAGCCTGAACTGCACACCCCTTCCAGCCATGGGGCCCATTTGTTCCTGAGTTGCTACATTACTTCAGCTTCAGCTTCACAAACTCTCGCCCACTTTATTAGCTCACCTCATGCTCTCCTTCTCTCTCCAAATTCACTGTAAAACCCTTTGAGGGGAATTCTATTATTACCTATAAAGAGAAAGAAGTGTTGTTTGTCTTGGTGTAAACAATCTGGAAAGAAAAGGCTGTATGGTGCATTTGTGATGAGTGTAGAAATTATATTTAGATTCTACAAAAAATCTATTGTGAGTCAGACACTGTGGTGCACACCTGTAATACCAGCCACTGTGGAAACTGAGGCAGGAGTATCATAAGTTCAAGGCCAGTCTGGGCAACTTAGCAAGAAACTGTCTCAAAATAAAAATTAAAAAGAAGACCAGGGGGCCTGGCATTGGGGCTCAGAGTGCTCACCTAGCACGTGCAAAGCCTTGGGTTTGATCCTCAGCACCACACAAAAGTAAAATAAAATAAAGGTATTGTGTAACTACAACTAAAAAATAAATATTAAAAAAAAAAAGAACACCTGGGGATGTAGCTTAGTGACAAAGCAATTGCCTGGCATGTGTGAGGACCTGGAGTTGATCCCTAAGACTGAAAAAAAAAAAAAAAAAAAAAGAGTGATCCAATTATTATTCATTTGAAAATCTTCAGATTTTGGTTACATTACAAATAGAGTATATTGGCAAATCATGCTAGATCATTCTTCAAAAGTTATTTTTCCCCCATAAAAGTGAAATTACTGGGTATACCCTGAAGTCTGAGATGATAGACTATTCTTAAGAACATATTCCATGAATTGTTACAATTTTCAAAAAATGTCTGAGCAAATGTAGTACCTGTTATTGAAATAAATCTCTTGCTTTTCAACATTTCTCTGTTTAAAGATAAATAAATAAATATTAAATAAATTAAATAAATAAATATTAAATAAATAAGCAGCTAAATTCTAGGGTGTATGTTAACTCTTTTTCTCTTGAATATATATATGTGTGTGTGTACTCTTGAAAAATATATATATTCTTTTGAATATGTATAGATATATTTTTATTTTATTTTATTTTTTTGATACAGGGGATTGAACCCAGAGGGACTTAACCACTGAGCCACATCCCTAGTCCTTTTTATTTTTTATTTTGCCACAGGGTCTCACTAAGTACTTAGGGCTTTGCTAAGGTGCTGAGGCTGGTCTTGAATTTCCAATCCTCCTGTCTCAACTTTCTGAACCTATGGGACTACATGTGTGAGCCACTGCACCCAACCTCTGGAATATAATACACACACACACATGTATATATATATATATATTTTTTTTTTTTGGGGGGGGGGGTACCAGGGATTGAACTCTGGCATGCAACCACTGAGCCACATACCCAGCCCTGTTTTGTATTTTATTTAAAGACAGGGTCTCACTTAGTTGCTTAGTGCCTCACTTTTGCTGAGGCTGGCTTTGAACTCGCCATCCTCCTGTCTCAGGTTCCTGAGCTGATGGGATTACAGGTATATACTACAGTGCCCAGCTCTCTGGAATGTATTTTAAGAGAACCTGAAAGTTTCCAATTTGGCCAGGCTATACTGAAGCTTTTTAAAAAAATTATCCCATTATACCTATATGTGCCAATCTATTCAGGAAATGGTATTTCTCTTTCTTTTCTTTCCCCAATATTCTGGAATTTTTATCCAAATAAAAAGAATAAAGGTGCTGGGATTGTGGCTCAGCGGTAGAGCACTCTGCCTAGCATGGGCGGGACCTGGGTTCTAGTCTCAGCACCACATAAAAATAAAGGGATTGTGTTGTGTCCATCTACAAAAAAGATTCTTTAAAAAAATAAATAAATAAAAACGAAAGAGTTCATTCTTTCTAGGAAACTTCCTTATACTTTAGTCATTCATTTACTCTATCTTTCTATCTATCTATTTACTTATTTATTTAATGTTTTGATACCAGGGATTGAACCCAGGGGTGCTTAGCCACTGAGCCTTATTCCCAGCCCTTATTTATATTTTAGAGACAGGTTCTCACTGAGTTGCTTAGGGCCTTGCTAAACTGCTGAGGCTGGGTTTGAACAAGATCCTCCTGCCTCAGCCTTCGGAGTCACAGGGATTATAGCTGTGCGCCACCACGCCTGTACTATCATTTACTTTATTTATTTATTAATTTGTATAAGGGTATCCTTATATTCTTCTTACTTTATTTTCAACTACCTTAACTTTCTGTATCCATTTCTGCATATTAACATGGCAATAATTATAATTCCTACCTAATTGGATTGTTGTGAAAATTAAATGATTAAATATCACAAATTACATAGAAAAGTTTCTGGCAAATAGTAAGAGTAAATGTTAGCCACTATGACAGTTTCCATTTTGATTATTACCTTCATCTTGTGATCTGTCTGGGCTTACGGTCTATTGCTGTTTGATCTGTCATTCTGAGTAAGCATGTAGAAATCAATTCAAAAGGGTTTATAGATAATACCACCTAAAGGCAAAATGATGTACTAAGATTTTGCAAAAAATGTATTTATGATGCTAATTCAATTTCTTCAGAGAGGGATTTCTTATGCTCAAGAAGTGCATTTTAAAACTTCTCCTAGCAGGAGAGAATTATAAAATACAGAGTACCTAAAAATAACATATTTTTTAGTGAGCCCAGTACAAACTTACACATACCATGCTCTGAACTTTAATTTTTTGGTCTCCTCAATTCAAATTCTTAAAGAATCTCTGTCCTTATCCTACCCCAACAGATATCACAGTGACATAATCTAGTGCCTCCTTACCCAAAGTGTGGTCCATGTACTATTGACATCAACATCATCTGGAAGTTGGTTAAAGATAGAGAATTTGCTGGGGACAGTAGCACATGCCTGTAATCCTAGCAACTCAGGAGGCTGAGGCAAGAGGATTGCAAATTTGATGCCAGCTTCAGCAATTTAGTGAGACCTCGATTCAAAATGAAAAAATAAAAAGGGTTGATCATGCGGCTGGGGTTGTGGCTCAGCAGTAGAGTGCTTGCCTAGCACATGCAAGGCCCTGGGTTCGGTCCTCAGCACCACATAAAAATAAATAAATAAAGATATTGTGTCCAACTAAAAAATAAATATTAAAAAAAGGGGGGGGGTTGGGCATGTAGCTCAGTGGTAGAGTACTCTGGGTTCAATCCCTAGTACTGAAACAAAGCAAAACAAAAAAAACCCAAAAAGCAGAATTTGGGGCCTGCTCCAGACCTACCAAATCAGAATGTGCATTTCCATAGGCTTTCAGGCTCTTCCTATTTACAATAAGGTTTGAATAGCACTAATCTTGTTGAGAGGCAGCTTTCTTTCTCTTCCCCTACCCCCTGTAGAGGACCAGGATAACTTCAAGCATTTTATTTCTCAATCTCTGCACTACTGACATTTGGGTTGAATAATTTTTTGCTCTAAGGGTTGTCCTGTTCATTGTAAAATGTGTTTGCAGCATCCCTGGTCTCTACCCATTAAATGGCCAGTTGTGACAACCTTAAAGATCTTGGGCTGGGGATATAGCTCAGTTGATAGAATGTCAGGTGCATATGCACAAGGCCCTGGGTTCAATCCCCAGCACCACACACAAAAACAATAAAAGGTCTCCAAGTTAGCCACTAAGTTTCTTTTTAGTATTGCCTTGACCTTTTACCTACCTGTAATGTGCTCTATTTGTGCTTTATTGATGCTATTTTGTGAGATAATCCTTGATTATTAATGTCTCATATGGGGGCAAAATTACCAACTGTTGAGAACTACTGAAACAGATCACTGTTTTTTTTTAGCTAACTTTGTTACATCCTTTATTTCTTCTAGAGTCAGGTTGCCTAATAGAACAGCTTCTATCATTATAATCTATTTTGTTCATTATGAGAATAAGATTTTGAAACATGATATTGATAAAATTCTACTAAAATTTGAGAATAAATTTCTACTACTCTTTTTTTTTTTTTTTTTTTTTTTGGTACTGAGGATTGAACTCAGGGGCACTTGACCACTGAGCCACATCCTCAGCCCAATTTTTGTATTTTTTTAGAGACAGGGTTTCACTGAGGGTGTCACTGAGTTGCTTAGCACCTTGCTAAATTGCTGACTCTGGCTATGAAGTCATGGTCCTCTTGCCTGCACCTCCCAAGCCGCTGGGATTACAGGTATGCCCCATGTACCCAGCTACTCTTTCTTCATGGTCCTAGGAATTGAATCCAGGAATGCCCTACCACTGAACTATATTTCCAGTCCTTATTTATTTTTATTTTGAGACAAGTCTCATTAAGGTATCCAGGCTGGTTTTGAATTTGTGATCCTCCTTAGTTTCCCCT
Source organism: Urocitellus parryii (assembly GCF_045843805.1). Taxonomy (NCBI): domain Eukaryota; kingdom Metazoa; phylum Chordata; class Mammalia; order Rodentia; family Sciuridae; genus Urocitellus; species Urocitellus parryii. The sequence goes on along the minus strand of NC_135542.1, from coordinate 81,384,327 downwards.
GCAATACTCTTGTCTGCTTTTTAAGCTTGGTGGTATACCTGAATCTCTTCTCTTAATCAACTAGAGCAGCAGATAGACAGTACAATACAGGGCAGAGTCAGACAGACCTAGTAAGTGGTGAAAATAAAAGAAAGTATAACCAACTTTGTTTAGAGTGGCATCTAGTTGCTTTTCTGCTTTTGTTCAATCATAGTGCCACAGAATTTTATCTAGTAGCATTTCCTCATTAGTATTAATTTCTAGGGGTTCATATGATTAGAAAAGCTAAAAAAAGATCTGGGCTCCATGGCAAATGCCTATAAATCCAGTAACTTGGGAGGCTGAGGAAAGAGGATAACTAGTTTAAGCCAGCCTCAGAAATTTGGAGACACCTGTCTCAAAACAAAAATTAAAAACAACTGGTATGTAGCTCAGTGGCAAAGTGCCCCTGAAAGAAAAAAGGAAAGAGAGGAAGTGGGGCCAGGAGGAAGAACGGAAAGAGGAAAGACAAAGCCTTTACAATGAAATATGGTAAACCCCTACTTTCTCTGCCTCCCACTTGGCCCTCTCACTGTCTGACTTCATCTTCCTCTTCAGTGACTCTGATCACAACTGGCCTACTTGGTGTTCTTAAATACACAGTGGTGTAATGGCAAATGCTTACCAAGAGGTACTCAGGGGAAAATATCCTGACATTTAGTTGACTTCCATGGTATATGTAATCCCACCAAGTGACCAATGTCACAAATTGTGAAATTGTGAAGAGATAAAGAAGTAACATATCATTATATCCTATTTCTTGTGTTTGTGTGTGTGTGTGTGTGGGGGGGTATACTGGCACTTAACCACTGAGCCACATTCCCAGCCCTTTTTTATATTGTTTAAAAATATTTTTAGTTATAAATGAACATAACACCTCTATTTTATTTACTCATCTTCATGTGGTGAAGATTGAACCCAGTGCCCCATTTGTGTGAGGCAAGCACTCCATCACTGAGCCACAACCCCAGCCCTTATTTTTTATTTTGAGACAAGTTCTTACCAAGTTGCTCAGGGCCTCGCTAAATTGCTGAGGCTAGCTTTGAACTTGTGATCCTGCCTCAGTCTCTTGAGCCACTGAGATTACAGTGTGTACTTGGCTCATATCCTGTTTCTATCAAGCAGATATCATTGATATAAGTAACCTTAAGAGCACAGATAATAGTAAAGTATAATAACATAATAAGGAAGTCATGAGTTGTGTGTTTTTGTTTTTGTGGGATGGGGATGGAACTCAGTGGTGTTCTACCAATGAACTACACTCCCAGCCTTTTTTCTTCTTTATTTTGTGATAGGATCTCCCTAAGTTGCTGAGGGTGGCTTGGAACTTGACTTCTTCCTATCTCAGCCTCCCAAGTAACTGGGATTATAGGTGTGAGCCACTGTGCCTAGCTACCTTTGTTTTAAATACAATTTAATAGTACATTTGTGTGTGTGAGGGGGGTGGGGGGAGAGAGAGAGAGATATGCTAGGGCTTGAACCCAAAGCTTTACATGTATTACACAAGTACACTATCACTGAGAAACATCCCCAGTTCCTTATAGTTCTTTATTTGTTACTTTCTACAGTCTTAACTAGAATTGCATCTACCTTTACACTTCCTGTTCCACTACCCTGATCCACTTCTTACCTTAGCACTTATCACCATGCAACATACTATTTCTTATTTATGTTATTTACTTCTGGTGTCCTCCATTTGAGTCAAATTCAATGAAATTTAGTTTTTTTTAAATATATTTTTTAGTTATAGGTGGAGACAATATCTTTATTTTTTATTTTATGTAGTGCTGAGGATCGAACCCGGTGCCTTATGCATGCTAAGCAAGCACTCTACCTCTGAACCACAACCCCAGTCCAGAAATTTGGAATGTTTGTAGGATTTGTTTCCCCTGGAAACATCAGTACTTAGAAAAGTGACCAGTAAATGGGGGGCTCTCAATATTATTTTGAGTAAATGGATGTGTCATCTCTTCATCTATTTTATTTCCTTTTCTGTTTTCACTGCCTAATACATAATGGAATATTTTTCTGTAAGAAGTGGCATTCTTCCAATCTATAGGTACAAACTTCACCTTTCCAACTATAAATCAAAATGGACATGTTGGGCACAGGAGTACATACCTGTAATTCCAGCAATTTGGAGGCTGAGCCTTGGCAATTTAGAGACCCCGTCTGTAATCCCAGTGGCTCAGGTGGCTGAGACAGGAGGATTGTGAGTTAAAACCAGTCTCAGCAAAATCGAGGCGCTAAGCAACTCAGTGAGACCCTATCTCTAAATAAAATATAAAATAGGGCTGGGGATGTGACTCAGTGATTAAGTGCCCCTGAGTTCAATCCTTGTTTCCAAAAATATATATAAATAAATAAAATAAAATAAATAAAAATAAAAAAGGGTTGGACAAAGTTAAGTGATAAAGTACTCCTGGGTTTGAGCCCCAATACCCGCCGCCAAATTGTAATGAACTGAATGTTTGTGTCCCCTGCTGAATCTATATGTTGAAATCCTACCTCTTTCTCCAATATAACAGCATTAGGAAGTATTAGGAGGTAGGACTTGGGGAGAGTGATTTTGTCTTGAGAATGTCTTTTTTTTTTTTTTTAATTTTTTTTTTTTTTTTTTTTTTTTTAAGGAGAGAGAGAGAGAGGAGAGAGGAGAAAGAGAGAGAGAGAATTTTTAGTATTTATTTTTTAGTTCTCTGCGGACACAACATCTTTGTTGGTATGTGGTACTGAGGATCGAACCCGGGCCGCACGCATGCCAGGTGAGCGCGCTACCGCTTGAGCCACATCCCCAGCCCTCACATATTATTTTTAAATTAAAAATAATTTTTAGGGCTGGAGTTGGGGCTCAGTGGCAAAGCGCTCGCCTTGCATATGTGAGGCACTGGGTTTGATCCTCAGCACCACATAAAAATAGGTAAACAAAAATAGAGATATTGTGTCCATGTATAACTTAAAAAAATAATAGTTTTTAAAAACAGAAAAAGGTAACAAGTGGATAAAAGGAATTTATAGGTTTCTTTTTCTTTTATTTTTGATGAGCATTACCATTTTGGAAGATAACATGAACTACCAGCCAGGTACAATGGCAAATGCCTGTAATCCTAGTGAGTCTGGAGACTGAGGCAGGAGGATGGCAAATTTGAGGTCAACGTGGGAAACTTAATGAGACCCTACCTCAAATTAAAAAAGGGCCTGGGTACGGAGCTCAATGAAAAATCATCCTTGGGTTCAATTCCCTTTATTCCCTGTCCCCACAAAAAAGAGAAAAAGAAGAAAATAATTGTGGGTAAAGTGGGCTTGCATATACATGTATGAAATGGGGAGAGACACAGAGGGAACGGGGGGGGGCGCGGGGGGGGGGAGAGAGAGAGAGAGAGAGAGAGAGAGAGAGAGAGAGAGATGCAAAATAATAACTATCTTTTAGGACTGTGAAGAATTCAATAAGAACATTGTATAAAAGGTCTCCTACTAGATGGTAGGCAGGAACTCAATACAATTTGCTTACCCATATTCTATCTCAAAGTTCCAAATCTGTTTGCTTTCAAGGAATGAAGGCAATGAAAAAGACACACAGACTTGTGTTCTAAATTTGATCCTGAAAATACAGTGATCAAATATCTGCCCCATCACTTTTTTTTTCTTTCTTTCTTTTTTTTTTTTGTGCTGTTGGGGATCAAACCCAGGGCGTTGTGCATGGGAGGCAAGCACTCTACCAACTGAGTTATATTCCCAGCTCCTTGTCACTTCTTTTTACAGTTGCTAATAAGTTTATATGCAATACTTCAATTTAGCTAATTCTAGGCAAAATGGATGGATCAAATATTTGCAACCAATTTACTAAAGTTAGAAAGAGATGTCTGGGGGTGTATGATTTAAAGATGGCCTAAAAAGTCAAAGGGCTGGGGTTGTAGCTCAGTGGTAGAGCACTTGCCTAGCATGTGTGAGGCACTGGGTTCGATTCTCAGCACCACATATAAATAAATAAATAAATAGAATAAAAGTCTATCAACAACTAAAAATTATTTTTTAAAAAAAGTCAAAGAAGGGGATTGCAAACTGAGACTGTTTGACTTTTATAATCTATGTGTTGCTTCAATGGGTTATATTGCTCCTTCACATCCATTTGATCTTTAACTCCAACTTGTGAAACAGGCATGAAGGATACCAATCCCATATAAACCATAAGAGGGAACCCGACACCCAAAGAGGTAGCAGTGACTTGTCCCACATCACCCTTTGAGCAAAGCCAGGTCTTACTCCCAGTTTTTTTTTTTTTTTGTACTGGATATTGAACCCAGGGGTGCTTTGGCACTGCGCTACATCTCAGCCCTTTTTATTTTTTCTTTAAAGACAGGGTATAAGTTCGCTGAACTGGCCTAAACTTGAGATACTCCTACCTCAGTCTCCTAAATCACTGGAATTACAGGTGTGTACCACTTTGGGCATGGGGGATTGAATCAGGGTGCTTAACCATTTAACCACATTCCTAGTCCTTTTTTTCATTTTGAGAATGAGGTCTTGCTAAGTTGCTTACAGCCTTGCTAAAAGGCTGAGGCTGGCCTCAAACTTGAAATCTTCCTGGTTAGCTTCCCAAATTGCTGGGGTTACAGAAGTGGGCCACCCGTGGCCCAGTTGGTTTTCAGTCCCACTGTTCTGCCATCCAAAAACCCGGTGTGGCTTGGTCCAAGGGCTAAAAATGTGGGGGACTTGTGTCCTATTTTAAAAAAACTCTTGGATTTTCTGGTTAGAAGAATATAAGTATTTCAAATGACCAGTGTATATCATATATATTATATATTATAGTTTGATATTACTCAGTCAATAAATAAAAATCTTAAATCTGAAAGCCAATCATTATCTTTTAAATACATCTAAGCATTGAGTTGTCACTAGGTTTTTCTTTATTGGAGGGAGAGGGAGTTATCCTTAAGTGGCGCTTCCATATTAATTGTACACTGAGTGAGGATTTGCTGAAGAAAATTGTGTTGCTTTTATAAGCCATTTGTCTGCCTCTTGGTGGCACAATGGGCCTAGTAAATTTTGGTGGGCAGCTTGCTCTGTCTTTTCTTTCAATATTTATTTTTTAGTTGTAGTTGTACACAATACCTTAACTTTACTTATTTTTAATAATACTTTACTTATTTTTACATGGTTCTGAGGCTTGAACTCAGGGCCTCACATGTGCTAGGCATAAGCAAATGCTCTACTGCTGAGCCAACCCCAGCCCAGCCCCCCAGCACAGCTGCTTGCTCTTTCTTCTCTTTTTTAGTTTAAGGACCTTTATTTTATTCATTTACTTATATGAGGTATTGAGAATCGAACACATACTAGGCAAGTGCTCTGCCACTGAGCCACAACCCCAGCGCAGCTTGCTGTTTCTTAAGAACAATCTGTAAAGCTGATTTGGAGGACACTTGGGGACAAACAAGAGGCAATCATGTGAAAGCGTGACTTTCAGAGAAAATACTATTTGGTAAGATCAGTATGTGAAGGGCAGCTAGACTTTAAAGAAAAAAGTGTGGCCGATCAAGGGCACCAAGTGGGACTTATTTAGAATACAAACTCAACCAGAGAAAACTCGAGTTACAGTGTTTCGGTTTTTAGGAATAGTTAAGTGTCTAAACTACCAAATCTTTCCCAGGACTCTTGAGATCACGAGTCGCCAAGATTGCATATCCCGCAGCACACCGCCAACCTTATTCCTGGGAATTCTCATCTTAAATTCCTGGGCCCCAAACCCTGGCTTCGGAAATGAGTTCTGGGGCCTACAATCAGCCTCGGAAGTATCCTTTTCACACTTTTCTCCCCCTCTATCCCCTCCCCGCATTTACAACTGGGTGTGCCCTCCCTTTTCCGAGGCAGCCCCCATCCCAGGGGCGGGTCCTGGTCCTGGCGGGCTCAGGTCTCTGCAGGTTGGCGGGAGCCGACGGGGGCGGGCCGGAGCGGGTCTGAGTAAAAGCCCCGCGAACGCCGCCGCGCGCTGAGCTCCGCGCTCAAACTCGCGCCGCCACCAGTTCACTAGCGGCGCCCCACCCTCCTCGTCACCAAAGGCGTCCAACCAATGAGCGGGCGGGAAAAGCCTGGCCAGCGAGCCAAGCACCGGGAGGGGGTAAGGCGGCAGGGGGAAGGGAAATCGAGGGCGGGCCGCATTTGATTGACAGCGCGCTCGAGCCAATCCTCCAGGAGGCTTCTCTTCGCTCCCTTCTCCGCTCGGCTCAGTTCTTGGTCCCACCTCCTCCACCCAGCTCCTCACTCCTTTTTGACCCACCCCACTTCCCCTCCCCCACTCTGCGGGCAAATCGCTGCTGAAAAGAGGCGGGGGCCGAAGCAGCAGGCTCGTGTGGAGCTTTGAGGACGGATTGACAGTCATTGCAACCAATAAGATATAGGCTGATGGCGCGGCTGTGGCTGGAGTCGGCCAATGGGCAGGCAGGCTGGGGGCGGAGGCCCAGGTTCCAAACGCTCCGCGGCGCCATGGGCTGAAAACTCAACCGAGATGGAATCTCCCAGTCTGAACCGGTTTCAACCGGTTCCGAGTTTGAGGCACTAGGAGGAGGGGGAGAAGCGGCTGCAGCGGCCGCGGCAGGAGCAGCGGGAGCTACAGCATCAGCAAGAGCAACAGTAGCTACAGCCCCGGCGGCGGTGCTTGTTCCAGTCTTTGCTGCTGCAGTCCGTGCAACCACCCAGAGGGGGAGGGGGGAACCACCAGTCGCTGAGGAGCAAGAGAAGGGGGGAAAGTTTAGGCGAGCCGGGGTGGGGGGGCCCAGCGCCGGAGCCGCGTGAGAGTAGGAGCCGTGTTTTGGTAGGGGGAGTCGGACTGCAACTGGCAGCAGAGCGTTTCCCCCGACCGTGTGGACTCTACACCCCCTACTCCTGCCGCTTCTGCTGCCGCCTGTGGCTGGAGGGTCCCCCTGGGGCTGAATCTTTGGGACTTGACCCCGTTCCCCTCCCCCTTTGCTCACTCCCCAGCCGGGCGGGAGCATTTATTCCTCAGATTAATTCCCCTTTTTTTGGGGGGGCGGGTGGGTGTGTTGGGGGGAGGTGTCCCTGGAATAGTAAATATTGAGCTTTTTTGCCCTTCTCTCCGTTTTTTAATTTCCTTTTTTTAAGGTGGGAAAACTGAAACCCACCTTGATTTCCTCCCCTTTTCCCCTTCCCCACCTTCCCTCGCCCTAAACCCCGACAAGGAAGGAAGAAGCAGTTGGTTCAATTTCTGGGTAAGTCGACTGTGTCTTCAGGGCCGAGGGTCGGGCGGCGGCGCGGCCGGGCGGGAGAAGGCCGGCGTGGGGCGCGGTGGCGGCCGCGGGAGGCAAGCCCGGGAGGCGGCGGCGGCGGCGGGCGCGACGGGCCCACGGCGGAGCCTGCGATTGAATGGAGACGCTTCTGCCGCTGGGGGATGGAGGCGGGGAGGCGGCCGCGGGAGGGGAGCGCTTGCTGGGTCATTCGAGTGTGAGGGTGGCGGTGGAGGAAAGCAAGGAGCGCGGTAGTGAAGCGAGGCCCCGCGAGGCGGTGGAAGGGCTTCCCCGACCCATTGGGCTAGGCAGAAGTTGGGGTGATTTGGAAACATCTCAGTAAATTATGAGGAGTGGAAGTTTCCAGAAATATTTAGTGCAGCAGCATTGAAACGTCCGCCTGCATCACGTGGCCCCCTCGGTGGAGAGCTTGGGATGGGGGAGGGAGGGGCTGCCTAGTCCGTGCTCCTTCTGCAAGAAAACTCTATAAAGATTTCTTGATTTTTTTTTTTTTTTTTGCAAAGTAGGATGAGAAGTAGGAAAGATTAGTTAATTTCTCAGGGATCTGCAAATGGGGTTCCGAGTTGTAGTTCTTTTCGGGGATTTGAATGTTTTAAGTTGGTCGAATCACTGAGACTGCTAGCAGTGTACAGTAGATGATGCCCTGATTCTCCTTCATTCGGATGTCTCTTGAGTTTGGGGTGGAGGGGTGGAAATGGTGTAGTAGAAGAAGCATTAATTACATGCCCAGCCCGGCCGCCTGTGATCACGCAGAGGCCGTGCTACAGAGAGAATGGGGCAGTGAACTTAAGGCGACTGGTCTAAATGCCTCCTCCGAGTATGGGCGGGGTGAGTGCGTGCTCCTGTGTGCTATAGTTAGAAGTGCTGCAAATCGGTTCGAGTGGGAAGCGAGGGGAGGGCGGGCCCTAGTGAGGTGTGTTTCTCTTGAATGAAGCAGGCGATTGCCCACACACCTGAGTAGCAGTCTTTTGCCTTGTAGCGACTTGTTTTTTCACATACTGTGAAGTTACCATTAAGCAACGGTTGTGATATTTTTCTGGTTTGGGGGTGGGAACTGGTACTGTGTAGTTGTTGCCTGTTCAGATAGAAGTGGCAGTGAAGGTATTTTGGTAATTGCTTCCTAGCTAGAGTCACCGCATTGCTGGATAATCCTTTAGAATGTGCAGTCCGGTGAGTGGATTTTAGGTTGAAAGGATCCAACGAAAAAGCGTGTGTGCTTACACCTCTCCCGGTTTTGCTGTCTGCCTGATTGTATATCTTAAGCATGTGGACACTGATGGTAGTGGAAAGAATGTTTTGGAAAAGGTTTGATTTGGGGGTACTAAATGCTTGGCATTGACCACAAAGCCGCCATTTCTGTACTACATATAGTTCAAGAATAGGTAGGTCATTTTGAAGATAATCACTAGTTCTGAGGATTGCAAACTACTACTGTATTTAAACGCTTCTATTCTAAACCTAATTTTTCATTTGAAAACTCTAGCAAGAAAAACTCTTAAGAACAATGTACTTGAAAGTAACTTTTATGCAGTCTATTAATCCTTTTTTGTTTGGAATATAAATTATGACAAGTAGGTGAAAAGTTTAATTTTTAACCAAAAAATCGAAACTTGATGTGTAGGTAGATCTTGGTGCTTATTGGACTTTCGTTTTAAGCTTTAATTTTTGAGGTTTTATTCTTAAAATTAAGGCACTTGATAGTAGAGATAATTATATGTGTTTTTTTTGTGGAATATACATTTTGTTAGTACTAAGATCTAAAGTGTTTTGTTTGACAGGTATTTTGCTGCTTAAAAACTCTAAACATTATAGAAAATTTTGAAGTTTTATCATTTACAAATTGTCAATAATGGACTAAAATACTTTGAAGGATTGGAAAAAACCCATGTACTCAATTTCTTGTCTTTTACATTACATTGTGTAATGTAGGTATATTTTACAATATCTCTAACCTAGGTGACTCATCTTTTGGACTTCTAATTTATTGTAATTGACATTTGATACTGACATAATTTTTAAGACATTTATGCTAAAATTGAAATCGCTGCTTTTGTTAAGGACAGTTATCAACTACTGTAAATAGCCAATAAATAATTTTTCCTTTCAAACTAATTTGCCCAGACACAATGTAATCAAATTAACCACTCATTTCCTGATCCTAGAAGGGGAGAAGTGAAGGTGACTATCTGACTTTGTTCTAAACATTTAAGGGTTTTATAGATGGGTTTTAAGGTATTTTGTATCCTCTTTAATTGTATTCAAAATTGTGGCTTTATAAAATTTGGACTAGAACTATCATGTTTATGGTATCTTAATACCCTTCCCCCCAAAGGTTAAGGAACTATTGCCTCAACCAGTCTGATTTAAGTGGCACCTGTTAACTTTTTTTTTTGGTACTGTGGAACTCAGGACTTACCATGTGCTAGGCAAGCTGTCTACCATGAAGCTATATCCCCAGCCTTGAGTGGCATTGATTTTTGAAGGAAAAACAGGAAAGAATTTTGTAATTTTGGGCAACTAAAAATGTGAATATGTGCCAGTATCTTAGAGTAGAATCCTCTTAGAAGGATAACATTGCATATAAACCCCAGTAGGTTTTAGCCAATACATTCGAGTTAATTTACCACTTTGTCCTGTTGGTGACTACATGCCTGAAAAATTTTTTTTAAATCTAATTTTGGCCTATTGCATAGGACTTATTACATAGGAGTGCATATGTTCATAAGTGTAATTTTAATCCCCAAATTCATTGAAACATTTGAGTGTAGAAACTAATTCTTGAGGTTAAGAGAATTGTTAAAAAGATTTGTTGACACTTGTTACTGGTGATTTACAATAGGAAATCTTGTATGTTCATATTTAATGTTTATCATCGTCCTGTCTTTTCAGCATATCTTAAGAATTAAGATATTTGAAGGGAGCTTATACTGAGCTATCCTGAAGATCCTACTTAGAAGAAAAAAGCCATGTCTGCTAATCCATGCTTAAAAATTTGCCATCAAGACTTGTTAACTGTATCAATTTTTAGGGCTATAAAAGCCTAATAATGGATTCTCTTAAAAAATAGGTTAGCATACTTTATAAATGTTAGTAGTTTAGTAAAATTTTTCTGGGGTCTAAAACCACTAGGAAATTAATGGACCCTAATAACTAATGTAGTTGTGCATTAGCTAAGTTCAGCTTTTGTTACTTGGCTGTCATTAAAGGTTGTTTTGTGATAATAAGGTAGCTTCTAAAGTTTGCTATTTAAAATATTTAAGAATATGACTGAAGTAAACTTACTTTAGAAAGTTTTTTTTAAACTGATAATATTAATTTCATGGCCAGCTTCAGTTTTTTTTCTTTCCTTTCAGTAATCTATGCCAGCAATTATGACAATGTTAGCAGACCATGCAGCTCGTCAGCTGCTCGATTTCAGCCAAAAACTGGATATCAACCTTTTAGACAATGTGGTGAATTGCTTATACCATGGAGAAGGAGCCCAGGTAAAGTAGCTGACCAAAACTTAATTATTAAAATGTAACAAAGTTGATAGATAAATTATCAGTTTTTAAAAAGATACTCTACTTTTAATATGAATTTGGAATTGTATATTAACTGTAATGAGAATTTGGACTGGAGAAAGAGATTTCATATGTTTGATGGTTATGATAATTTGTAGACTATTATACTTACTATGTTGGTAACTTCAGAAATATTCACTATTATATATTAAAAGTTAGTTGGGCATGGTGGCACAGGCTGGTAGTGCCAACAACTTGGAGGCTGAGGCAGGAGGATGGAAAGTTCCAGACCAGCCTCATCAACTTATATGCTGTCAGTAAAGTAAAAAAAAAAAAAGTTATGTCGTGTGTATCTTTTGTGTGTATTAAGTTTGGAATGGGTGTGGTTATTCTGTTTTATTTTTTGTGGTCCTGGGGGTTGGACCCAGGCCCACAGGCATGCTAGGCAAGTGTGCCACCACTGAGCTGCATCCCCAGCCCTCTTGATTCTTTTATTTTTAAATATGAAATTGCAGAACTATTTCACAGGTGTTTAAAAAAGTTCAATAATGACCAAACATTTTCATATTAGTTGAATTTTGTGGAATGTAGTAATGTGGATAATTGTCTTAATATAAGCTGTGTTTTCATTAGTTCAAGGTTTTTTTTTTGTTTTTTTTTTTTTTTAATAGGTGAACTGGATATGCTGGGGCCTGTAATCCTAGCAACACCAAAGGCTGAGGCAGGAGGGTACATTTAGGGCAATCCTGGGCAATTTAGTGAGACTCTGTCTCAGAATAAAATTATAAAGGGCTGGGAATGTAGTTCAGTGATAGAATATCTTGGATTCAAATTCCAGTACCAAAAGTAGATATAAGTGAAACAGGCATTAAGTTTTTAAGTTGTATGATACAAACTAGTCAGTCAGTCATGAATTTTATGGAATGAACTATTTTTGAGTAAAATTTCTGCAGTTGTATCAAAAATCTTTAATGTGATATGACATAATATCTAACATTACAAGTTATGTTGCCAAAACATTCCTGGTTGAACAGTGTTTTGCTAGTAGATAGGAAGTTAGTTATATTGTCAAGATATTTGTATTTGTATAATTAAAAGACCCGGGGTGCTATCTTATTTTTTGGAAACTTGAAAAGTGGCTAAGTCGTTTCTTATAGGTAGCCCAAAAAGAATGATATGTAAACATTAAGCGATCATAATTATTTTGATTACCTTGTGAAATCCACAGTGCTGATATCACTATAATAAACAGAAACTTCAAAAAGGAAAAAGGTTGACTAATGTTCTAAAACTAGAAAAATGTATCCTGGAGTAATTTTGTGTTAGTCCAGGTTAATACTCCCAGGGACTTTTTGATAAGTATGTTTTACATCTCCAGAAGTGTTACTGAGAAACTAATAGTTGACTGTGTATTAAATTTATATATTTCTTATGCTATACATTCAACATGAGCTTAAAGCTTCATTTCTGCTAACATGGATGCATGTAAAGCAGCAGCTTTTGAAAGAGTATTAAAGTAAGTTTGAAAAACATGAAGTAAAGTTAGGTTCAACATCAAAGTCACTAATGGAAGCACTAGTCTATAGCAATTAGGAGGAAGAAAACCATTTACTTTCACATTGATTCAGTTGCTGATATCACTTAACCTTTGCTCTTTTGTGGGGGGATCAGGAATTGAACCCAGGGTACTAAACCACTGAGCCACATGCCTAGCTTTTTCTTTTTTACTTATTTATTTAATGTAATCTAATTAATTATTATTATTATTATTTAAATCTTATTTATTTATTTTTGTCTTTTTTGGAACTGGGGGTCGAACCCAGGGCTTTGCGAATGCAAGGCAGACTCTTTGCCACTGAGCTACATCCCAGCCCTAACTAATTATTTTGGGTGCCAGGGATTAAAATTGCACTCACGAGCACTTGACCACTGAGTCACATCCCCAGCTCTATTTAGTATTTTATTTAAAGGTAGGGTCTCACTGAGTTAAGCGTCTTCCCTTTGCTGAGGCTAGCTTTGAACTCATAATCCTCCTGCTTCAGCCTTGGGAGCTGCTGGGATTACATGTATGCACCACCATGCCTGGCTGTTTTTTATTGAGACAGGCTCTCACTATGTTGCTGCGGCCTTGACAAATTGCTGAGGCTGGCTTTGAATTTTCAGTCCTCCTGCCTCAGCCTCCTGAGCTGCTGGGATTACAGGTTTGTGCCACCAAGCCAAACACATCTTTGCTCTTTTTAACATCTAAAAGATGTTAAACTAATGGTAGTAGTGAGTTGTTGGGTTGTTTTTTTTTTTCCTTCTTTGTTTTTGGTATCCAGGATTGAACCCAGGGGCACCTAACCACCGAGCCACATCCCCAGCACTTTTTCCTATTTTATTTAGGGACAGGGTCTCACTAAGTTGCTGAAGTTGGCTTTGAATTTGTGATCCTCTTGCCTCAGCCTCCCAAGCAGCAGGGATTATACGAACTGCCATTATGCCTGGCATATTACTTTTTTAATATATTTAATTGTTGATGAACTTTTATTTATTTATTTATATGTGGTGCTGGGAAACAAACTCAGTGCCTCACACATGCCAGGCAAGTTCTACCACTGAGCCACAATCCCATCCCTGATAGTACTTTTTTTTTTTTTTTTTTTTAAATCTTTATTTGTTTTTACTTTTTTTTTAATGTGGTGCCTGTGATCTAACCCAGTACCTTATGCTCCCTAGGCAAGCACTTTACCATTGAGCCACAACCCCAGGCCCCCTCATACTATTTTTAATGTTTCATAATATTAAGAGATTTATGTTTTGTTGTATGCATATTTTAAATTTTTTTAAATTGTAGATGGATAGAATGCCTTTATTTTATTTGTTTCTATGTGGTGCTAAGGATCAAACCCAGTGCCTCAGGCATGCTGTTACTGAGCTACAGTTCTAGCCCCATTGTTTGTAAATTTTTTTATAAGGGCAGCAGCTTTCCATGACTTTTTTGCTTATGTTATACATAAGCAAGTGCCAAGTCAGTAGCATAAATAATCTGCAAACTATTATATAATAAATGAGGGAGCTGAGATTTAGAGCTTAATGCCATTTAAAAATTTCTTTTAGCCACTAATTGTCAAGTCTTTAAACTTCCAGGTCAGTTTAGTTTTCATATAACACCTCCTTGGGGATCTTATTCAAAAGCAAAAAGAGTTAGAGACCTTTAGTAGAAAGTATGTTTTTAGTATAGATGTTTTATTTGACATCCAGGAAGTTCTCTAGTCACTCCTATAGAGTCTCATTTGTATAACCTATCTTCCAAGAGATTGAAAAGTTAGTCATGATATGTAAAGCATAATTCATAGAAGTAAGTTCTTAGTACATAGAAGACACTGTAAAGGGTACATTTAGGAATAAGTGTAAAATATTTATCATGTTTTCGTTTCTTCAATTTATTTGCTAATGTCAAAATAAGTGCTAATAATGTGGCAACAAATTTATTGTGCTCAACTGTAGAATCCTAGTATTTTTTTCCAGGATGAAATGGCATGTGTGGGTGGGTGGAGTACGTACTAGGGAATGAACCCGGAGTTTCACACATTGCTAGGCAAGTGCTCTGCCAGCAGCAGAGCTATGTCACCAGCCCTCAAGGATGAAATAACTTTTAAAAAAATCTTCCCTTTTAGCCAGGTGCATTGGTGCTTTCCTGTAACTTAGTAAGACCTCAGCAACTTAGTGAGACCCCATCTCAAAAAGGACTGGGTATGTAGCCCAATAGTCAAGTGCCTCTGGGTTAATCCCCAGAACCACCATCACTACCACCACCCCCCAAAAAAAGATATTCCCTTTTAATTTGTAGACAGAATTTTTGCCTAGATAGGTAATTTAGTAAGATATTTAGCATTGTAATATTAGGATTGCCTTATTAAAAAGCATTTTTCTATTTTTAGTCAAGAAGATAATTGAGAAAAAGATGGAAGTGATAGATGTTTTCTGCAATATTGTGTTCTTTTAAGTATCTTGAACTCATTTAACCTATTGCTTAGCAACTAAAATGCTTTCACCCATTCAGTTAGTAGCACCGGAGATGTTTGATTTTCCTCCCTCTTCACTACAGTATACTTTTGTGTTTTTGTTGTTTAAACCCCTACTGGCATTTTAACATAATAAAAATATGTGAGGATGCAGGAATTAGGATAAAATAAAAATATTAGGGTGGAAGTACCTTTAGAGAGTAAAATTACAACTAATAGGAAAGAACATGGTGTATGGTAACATTGAAGTGAATGATGGTAGTATAGGAAGTATAGAAAACTCATCACTGTCAGAATATTGTTTTGACCAAGTAAGTTTTATTTGGCATGGATCTTTGGCAAATCCTATCCTCAGTATTTTCTGTGTGTTAGTGCATATCTATAGTTAGATATGAATAACTAGTTATTCTCAGATAGAGGGTGAAAACACAATATTCTCAGAGGGTGAAAACACAACTGAAGTCGGTTTTGACCCTAGGTAAGTTTATATCATTACTCTATCTGTGCGGTGCTGGGGATTGAACCTAGGGTCTGTTCTAGCTTAGGCAAGCACTGTATCACTAAACTACATTCCCAGTCCTGTGTCCTTATTTTTTCTGCCCTTTATGATTTCTTATATGACACAACACTTTATTGGATTCTATTAGTCCCTTATTAAAATCAAATATTAAATTGTGTATAATAGGCCAAGTGAGGTGGTGTACACCCTGACCAAGGAGGCTGAAGCAGGAGGCTCTCAAGTCAGCCTGTGCAAATTAGTGAGACCCTTTCTTTTAAAAAAAAAAAATTATACCAGGGTTGAAACCCAGGGGTGCTTAACCACAGAGCCACATTCCCAGCCCCTTTATATTTTTTTATTTGGGGCCTCACTAAAATACCGAGGCTAGCTTTGAACTTGGGAGTCCTACTTCCTCGGCCACTGGGATTACACCCTTGGGCCACTGTTCCTGGCTTTATGGTCTCACTAAGTTGCTGAGGATCCTGCTAAATTGCTGAGGCTAGCTTTGAACTTGAAATCCTTCTGCCTCAGCCTCCTGAGCTGCTAGGCCATTCATTATAGGTGTGTATCACCATGCCTGACCTAAAATAATGAAGAAACAAGGAAAGGCTGGGAATGGAGTGGAGTGACCCTATTTTCAATCCCTAATACTGCAAATAAATAATAAAATTGAAAAGTAAACTGTATAATTGGATTTTAAAAGTTTACACTTTAATGACTAACTTCTAACCCCATGTCCTCACAGTGGAATGCAGGCAACTGTGATTTTAATCTGGTGGGATTTAGGGTAGAAAACCACTGTAAGTTCTTGCTTATGTGTCTCTAAATAACAAGCAGTGGGTATTGCTGATTAAATAATAGGATAATCATGAATGGGTCATATTTGCTATTTGAGGAAAAGATTATTGTTAACATCAAAGCAAAAAAGCATATGATTTTTTTTGAAGTTCAAATCATAAAGCCAAGCTATTGATTTTCAGGAATCTCTGTCCATTGAAGAAAGAATATTTCCTGTACCCTTTTTATTTTATTTTATTTATTTATTTATTTATTTTGGTCACCAGGGGTTGAGCCTAGGGGTACTTTACCACTGAACTGAGCCACATTCCCAGCCCTTTTTCCTTTTTTGTATATTATTAAGAGACAGGGTCGCTAAGTTGCTGAGGCTTGCTTTAAACTCATGATCCTCCTGAGCCTTCCCAGACACTGGGATTACAGGCATGCCCTACCTGGTTCCTGATTTCTTTTTGATATTTTTTTATAATCCATAGAATTGAACCATTAATATAGAAAAGGGTAATTGACAATTGGGGAATGGGCTGGGGATTGAACCTAAGGCCTATTATGTGCTCATTGACACATTCACATTTTAAAATTG
Organism: Urocitellus parryii; assembly: GCF_045843805.1. Lineage (NCBI taxonomy): Eukaryota > Metazoa > Chordata > Mammalia > Rodentia > Sciuridae > Urocitellus > Urocitellus parryii. Next base: position 81,367,666 of record NC_135542.1, on the reverse strand, counting down.
TCAAACTTTAGTATTTTTCCTGTTGTAAGTTTTGTTAGAAATAAGAAACATCCAGTTGAACCATGTGTTCTTTCTGTCTGAGCCCCTCTAGTTGCTGGGATTGCAGCCATGTGCCATTGCACCTATAGTAGATGTGAATTTTTATGTTACTTTTGGTTGATTGTAAGTGCTAAGAACTGGTTTAAACAGTTCTAACAGGGTAGGTCTTTGTTAGCATTTACCAGGATTTATTTTATGGGGTGTGGGACTAAACCTACTGAGCTACATCTCCAGCTCCACATTGGTTGAGAATACCAAATAAAAATTTGCCCCAAAAGGCTGTTGTTTTTCAAAGAAACAAAGTATTCCTTTTTATTTTTTTCTATCTGGGCTTGAACCCAGGGGTGCTTAACCATTGAGCCAACATCCCCAGTTCTTTTTATTTTTTATTTTGAGACAAGGCCTCCCTAAATTGCTGAGGATGGCATCAGCCTTTAATACTTCTTCCTCAGTCTCCTGAGTCCCTGGGATTACAGATTATTCCGCCATGCCTGTCTAAAATATTCCCATTTTTTTAATATTTATTTTTTAGTTGCAGTTGGACACAACACCTTCATTTTATTTAATTTTATATGGTACTGATGATCGAACCCAGTGCCTCGCACATGCTAGTCGAGTGCTCTACCATTGAGCCACAACCCCAGCCCCTACAATATTCCCATTTTTAATTAAGCCTTATTTAGAACATTTTTATTACTTTCTCAAATGTTTCCAAAATTAATAGAATTACCATCCTATTAGAATTTGACTCCCTTATTACTTAACATTTAAGTGAATGATTCAAAAGAACAAGTTAGCTTAAAGTTCTTTTTGTTTGATATTTTAGCAAAGAATGGCTCAAGAAGTATTGACACATTTAAAGGAGCATCCTGATGCGTGGACAAGAGTCGACACAATTTTGGAATTTTCACAGAATATGAACACGAAAGTAAGCAAGTGGTGGTTTTAAAATGCATTATTTCTTTTCTTTCAGTCGTAAACTTTGAGGAAGGTATCTCATTTTTAGTATTAGCATTTGTTATCTCAAATCATTTTATATTGTAAACTTATTTCAAAATTTAGTCTTAAACATAGAATTAATTCTTGCACATAGTCCTAAGAATTATGAATGGAGTTTTGTAATTGGGACTAGTACGCAAGGTGGCTTTTTTTTCTTTTCTTTTTCTTTTCTTTTTTTTTTTTTTTTTTTCCTTTTCTTTTTAGAACATGCATACAGGTCTAAGTAGCATAAATTCTGAATGTTATTCAGAGATGAAATAACATCTGAGGAATTATTTTGGGCAAGTAATCAATATAATACAGGCTAGGCATGTCCACTCAAGTTGTGGACAGCTTAAAACCCTACTCCATGGTACCAATGCTTTTAATGGGACAGCACTCAGTTTTCATTTGCAATTGAAAATGTTATGATTCTTTTTTTTCTTAAGTTTGAACAGAAGGGTTGATCAAAATGTGTTTTGACTGTTTTAGGCTTGATGATTCACGCTTCTCTTTAAACTGCCTTAAAGTAATAAAATACCGTGGCGTTCTGTTTAATACACAAAAGGTTTCAATTTGATAAACCTTGTGTTAAAACAGAAAATAGCCATGTTCACATCTGTTTCTGAAATCAGACTGTGTTAATTAACAGTTTTAAAATATTAATTAATTTTGACATCTTGTAAATTTTAGGGAAAAATACAGTCCAGAACTTCCTCAAAGTGCTAACCTTAAGTAACATAACAGTGTTTGCCTGTTTGCTTGCCTGGTAAATTTTGCTTTTTATACTGACAGACATTACTAATGTTTAAGTTGATTTATCAACAGTATTTTTAAAAACTCAAATTTGTCTTGTGAAAAATGAGATGATTAGAGGAACAGAAAGAAAGCAACAGGTAAAGAATTCTTCAATTTACATAAATTACAAATGATTTGGTGCTAAATTTATGCACTATGACATTTGGCTTTTATGCAATCATTTTTTTTTCTTTAAAGATGTTAACACTACCTGATATTAATCATAATGTTCCATTATGTTGATTGCTTGTAATAGGAAGAAAAGGGGTGTCTTCCTGTGCAACTGACACAGCTAGGCTTTGACGGCAGGCCTCCACAAGGTCTACCCTTTTGATTCCCTTTAACTGAATTCTGTTCATCAATTGTTTTTGTTTCATGGGTGGTGGGAGGGGAAAGGGGAATTCAATGCATAAAATAAGTATTTCTAAGGGCTCAGTAGAAATTTCTACCATAGGGATCATTTCATGCATTTATTTTTTCATGCAGTATTTGCTGTTATCTGTCCCTCATCTTCATAAATCAGCAGTGGATTTCTCAAGTTCTGAGATGTAAAACAGAAGTGAGTTTTAGAATGTATGGGTTATTTATGGACATTTCTAAAGTAGTCATTTATCATTGGCTTTCAGATTTGACTGCCAGTTCAGATTTTTGAACCGAAATACATTTTTCCCATCTAAGGGAATGTGAATTGTTTTCCATGTGAAGTCTTTTATGTCTAAGAGGACTTTGGTGTTAGGAAATTATGGTGGAGGGTGGATAAAATAGACAGAGATTGATTGATTTCCTTTGACCTAAGTTGTGCCAAGCTTTTGTTAGGGTCCCTGCCTCAACCCATTTGGCAGAATGATGAGATATGCATTCTGTGTTCAGTAAGCTGATACCTTTTTACCCATGGAGAAAGGATTAGAGGTTAGTAAATAGGTATTTTAATTATTAATGTGTTGATCAATAAAAAATAAGTAAATAAAAATTTTGGTCCAAGTAAGATGAAATTTTAAAGATTTTGATTCTGATACACTTGTGGATTTTGTTAGTATTTTAAAGGTCTTTTGCTTATTAGCAAGAAGCATTTTTGTAGTAGACAGTACATTGTTTTGACTTTGTAAGTCTTTTTACAGTCTGATCTTATGCTTGAAACTGAAGAAAAATTTCAATATGTTCTTAAAAGCTAATTTAGAATTTCTATCAATTGGGACTTTTTTTTTTTTCCCCCTTTGGTTAACATTTTTCTGAGACCTAGGTGTAGCTAGCTGTGTCCTTAAAAATGAACAGAATAGAAAGCTTCACTACCTTACTGCTTGCTGATTACGAAACATTTTAATGGCTTCAAATTTGTAATTTCAGAATTTCTTTGGCCTTGTTTTTATTCTGGAAGTCTGTAAGGAAGGTTCTGCAACTGTAGGATTGAAGTTGAGGTGGCCAAATTTTCCTGGAAAGTGTGAAATGTTAAATGAAAACAGCAAAAACATTAAACTGTTTGAGCACAATGTAGTTTGGGACAGTCTATATTGTGCTTTGGATAAAAAGCATTTGCATGATCCCTTTGGTTGAAATACTAATGCTCCTATTTTATTGTTTAATGACTAACCATTTTAAAGATGAACTCTTATTCTCAGCCAAAACTTGCAATCTGAGGTCACGTCTGAATGAGTTTACCTTTCAGGTATTATAGGTGATTCTTCCAGCTAAAATATACCACATTATTTTTATCCCTTTTCTTCCTCCTGCATGTCCACACTGATTGGTCATAGTAATAATTTTAGGTAGTAGCTCTTGGAGCATTATAAATTCTTAAAAACATTGTTGTTGACTGTTTTAGAGTGTGTAATCAGCAAGAGGGACAAAATGGCTTGAAAGTGGTATCTTTTTAAACTTGTACATTGTTTAAATAACTTTTTTATTTAGGAAGGAATACCTGAAAGGTAGATGCAGATTGCAACATGCATTTGTATATTTTTTTGACTGTGCACAAAAGTTTATCTTTAAATTAGTAGAAATAGCAATTATAAGGGTGGGGTTAAAATTGAAAATAAACCCATGGGTTGTCTTGCTGCTCCTTAAGTAACACACCAGTGATGCTTAAACAGTTTGTATAGAAAGTATCTGTGACAATACTTTAATATTTGGCCAAAAGCTTACAACTCCTAGAGGATGGTAGGAAGCTTGATAGCATCCAAGCTACTAAATTCTTAGGAGCCTGGTGGTGTTAAAGATGTGAGCTTATGAGCAGTCAGTTATGCTGTGAATTCATATCTGGCTGCTATTTTTCCTTCTACAGATAAGCCCATTTGGCTGCTAAAGAGGGCTTTTTATTTGGTTCTTCCTCCTGGTGTGAGCATGTATAAACAGCAGGACTTTACATAGTAAACAGTAAAATGAGGAAAATGCATGAAATCTCAGTGTATGGGTGAATAGGTCTTTGTTTAATATATGTAATTAAACTTGATAGCATAATGTTTTTGAAGCTTTAGATGTAAATGTGTGAATGTCTGTCCATTTGTGAATTCCTAAGAGTAACCAGTCCTATGGCAATATATTCACATGCTTCTATTCTCCAATTTTCAGTATTATGGACTACAAATTTTGGAAAATGTGATAAAAACAAGGTGGAAGATTCTTCCAAGGAACCAGTGTGAAGGTAGGAAAATGTTCTAAAGAATTATAAATTCAGAGTTTTATTATTTCTGGTGCTTTTATTTCAGTGAGTGGTTTTGGGGGGGAACGAGGATTATTGTAGTTTATTTTTCCCTAATGGTAATTATATGCTTTCCTCATGTTGCAAGGCAGGTTTTGTTTACATTGGGAAAGGTGGTTAGGTTAAACCTTTGTAGAGACCATGCTGGTCAAACATTTTACAATACATATTGGAAAATATATGCAGGGCTGGGGGGTGTTTCAACTGGAAGAGAGAGTGCTTGCCTCACATGTGCTCCTCTGTTTGACCCACTACCACACGTAGCACAATACATACATACATAAATCTGGAACACATCTGGCAGTGAAAGAAATTTGAAAATTTGTTAAGTTCACAAAACAGTAATTTGAAAAGTAAAAGTACTTTAGCAGGTTTAACTGCGCTAAGGAAAACAAAGTATGAAAATTCATAAGATTGTTTGTGTTTTTTACCTTTTACATATTTTTGGTTGCTTTATATATAGAAAATGAAGATGCGGTGATAACTTGATTTTGGTGTTTAATTTTACTGCATTTGGAAGTTATCTTTTAACAAACTTGAGGAAAGTTGGAATTCTTTGCAATTCTAGTTGTCACTGACTTTATTATATATTTGTATCACTCTTTTTTTTTTTTTTAGTTGTGATGGACACAGTACCTTTATTTTATTTATATGTGGTACTGGGGATTGAACCCAGTGCCTCACACATGTACTAGGCAAGTGCTATACCACTGAGCCACAACCTATCACTTGTTCATTTCTGTTTAAAATGTAAATAGAGCTGAGCATGATGGTACAAACCTATAATCAGGAGGGTGAGGCAAGAGGATCACAAATTTCAGACTGAGCAATTTAGTGAGATTCTGTTTCAAAAGAAAAAGGGCTGGAACTTAGCTAAGAGGTTAAGCATCCCTGGGTTTAATCCTGAGTACCCCTCTAAAAAAAGTATGCACACATACATCTATTTGTCTGGACTTTGTAATGGGGAATATATTATCTATCTATTTATTTATTTATTTTGAGACAGGTTCTTATAAGTTGCTTAGGAACTCACTGTATTGCTGAAGTTGGCCTTGAAATTGTGATCCTCCTGCTTAGCATCCCTAGTTGCTGGAATTACAGGCATGTACCACCAAGCCCCCCTGCAAGCCCTCTTTTGTTTTTGTTTTTATGGTACTGTAGCGAACCCAGGTTGCAAGCATGCTAAGGATGTACTGCACCACTCATCTGTATCCCTAGGCTGCCTTTGTTTTTATACACTTTCATCCCTGCTTTATATTACATAGGATTCTAATAAAGCTTTTCCAACTCTAAGTGGTTAAGGATTGAATTTAATCAATGTCATATCTATTTGTTACTAAAAAAAAATTAGGCTCAAGGCCTCCTTGAGATTTTGACTTTTTTTTTTTTCTTTCTGCATTAATAGCAGTAGTATGTTTTGGTCTTTTTTTTTTTTTTTTTTTTTCATAAAGGTATTGTAACTCCCATGTGTTCATAAGTTAGTATCAAACATATTACAGGGCACAAAAGACTGTTTACATTTTAAATCTGCTTTGCTTATAAAAGGGAGAGAGGAAGGAATAGTGATTACTCAGCCTGATTTGTTTTATTTGCATGTTATCATCCACAATGCTGATATTAATTAATTACTTTCTCTGCAAGTACTCTGGTGTTTTTTTTTTTTTTTTTTTGGTGGTGGTGGTGGTAGGAATTGAACCCTAGCATCACCTACTTGCTCATTTTCTACTTCTGAGATGTCTTCCAGTCAAATATCTTTTTGAAGCATCAGAATCACTTTTCTAACCTCCTGTGTTTCTTTCACAGTAATAATGAGATTTGTTGGGATATAAAATTTTATTCATTTATTTTTGGTGATGCTGGGGATTGAACTGACTTAATCCTCAGCCCTTTTCATTTTGAGATAGGGTATCCCTAAATTGCCAAGGCTGGCCTTAAACTTTTGATCCTTCTGCCTCAGCATGCAGAGTTGCTAGAATTCCAGGCATGCATCATTTTTCCTGGCAACAGGTCATTTTTAGAAAAAGCATTCTAATAAAAAATTATGTTTGCATTTCATAAAGTGTATTGCATTGCTGTGATTCTTATTTAGTATTAAGTCTAAAAGTTGTGTTTGTTTTTTTCTTAAATATTTTTTTAGTTGTAGTTGGACATAATGACTTTATTTTTCTATGGTGCTGAGACTCGAACCCAGTCCCTCGCATATGCTAGGCAAACGCTCTACCACTGAGCCACAACCGCAGCCCTGGTTTATGTTTTTTTTCTATTTTGGTTTTTTGCTTCCCCTTCCCTTAGTATAACATAAGGATCAGAATGTTTTTGTGGCATTCTTATTGCTTGATTGGTGTTCAGTATATAATTATTCAGATGATTTGCCATTAATACAGTGATTATGTTCTCCAGGTTATTGCTTTAACAATCTAAAGGGTTTCCAAATATTTTTGCTTATTTATTTTTCCATACTGGAAATTGGGAATTGATCCCAGGACCTTGTACATTCTAGGCAGGCATTCTACAATTGAGCCTTTTTTATTCTGAGATGGAGTTTTGCCGAGTTGCCCAGGCTGGCTTTGAACTTGTGGTCCTTCTGCCTAGCCTCTGGAGTAGCTAGGATTATAGGCTTTTGTCATTGTGCCCACAACAAACAACAGCCTCAACACACACCCACCTCCGCCCCATGTACTGCCATGCTGGCCTCCAGATTGGAATCCTCTTGACTCAGCCCCCCGAGTTGCTGGTCTTACAGGCATGTGCCACTAGACCCAGCTAAAAGGAATATTTGTTTTGATGAATTACTATACACTTAAAAATCCTTAACAAAAGCTTAAGAAAGGTGAAAGGGAAATTTTAGTATGTGAAGTAGAAGAATTTCCAAATAAGGACTGGTTGCTATTCACTGATGTCTTGAAAGGAACTGTGACTGCCAGTAATACTAATTATCTTAGCTGTACATGAGAGTCATGATTCAGGTAACCTTCCCTACCCTTTCCCCTTTTTTTGATATGAGGGATTGAACCGAGAGGTGCTTAACCACTGAGCAACTTCCCCAACCCTTTTTTATTTTTAAAGACAGGACCCTGCTAAGTTGTTCAGGCTGACCTTGAACTGTTGCTCTTCCTGTCCCAGCCTCCCCATTTGCTGAGATTATAGGCATCTGTCACCATGTGTGGCTTCCTTCATTGTTTATTGAAAAAAAACTATTGGCTAATTAATAATTTTTTGTTCTGTAATATATGTAAATTTTTGAGATGGGACTATCTGATGGGACTGGGGGATGTAGCTGAGTGGTAGTGTACTTTGTCTAGCATACAAGAGTTTACCAGGTTTGCATATGAGTACTGCAAAAGCAGGGGTAATATTTTCAGTATTGTGTATGATTGACAAAAGCTTTTCCTCACCCCTGTGCTGGGGATCAAACCCAGAGCCTCATGCATATTTTGCAGGAGCTCTACACAAAGCAGTTTTAAAACTTCCGGTTAATTTAACTGTTTGGTCTCAGTAGAGGAGGGATGTGTTTTATTGCTCAATTATCAGCTTGCATCCATGTAGTAAATATGAGCCAGGAAAGTGTGTTTTGTTCAATGGTCATAGATTGTTGGTTCCTGTGCTGGGAATAGAACCCAGGGATGCTATCTGAGCTACATCCCCAGCCCTTTTTTAAATTTTCTTTTTGAGACAACGTTTTGCTGTTAAACAGTTGACCTCAAACTTGGTGCTCTTCCTACCTTAGCTTCCTGAATTACTGGAATTACAGGCATGTTCATGATGTGCAGTTTATTATTTTTTGGAAAAATGACTGGATTTTTAGTAAAATTTTGGTTGTGGCATAATGTTATAACACTAACTGTATTTAACCTTTTTTTAAAGTATAGAAATTAATGTCACTAAGTACATTGACAGTGTTATGTAAACATTACCCATCTCCACAATTTGTTTTCATTAACCCGATTGAAGGTGTATTCATTACACAACTAATTCCCTATTACCCTCTTCCTTCAATCCTGGGTGGCCAACCACTCTTCTTTCTGAATTTGCCTATGTACCTCATATAAATGGAATCATGTAATATTTGTCCTTATATCTGATTTATTTCACTTATAAAATGTTTTCAATATTAATACATGTTACAGCATATATCATTCATTCTTTGAAGGCTAAATAAAACTCCAGTGCACATATACACCAATTTGTTTATGTATTTTGCATTGATGGGAATTTTGGTTGTTTTCATCTTTTTTTACTGGAGTGAATTTTGCTGCTGTAAGCTTTAATAAAATGCATCTTTTAGTATTTTTTGTTCCATATCTGTTTGCAGTTATAGACCCGTTCGTTTAAGAATGATGAATGTTGCTTGTTGCATTGGTACACTCCGGTAACCCCATTGGCTTGGGAAACTGGGGCAGGAGGATTACAAGTTCAAAGCCAGCCTTAGCAGCAAGGCCCTACACAACTCATTAAGATCCTGTCTCTAAATAAAATATTTAAAAAGTGCTGGGGATGTGGTTCAGTGTTTTTTGTTTTTTTTTTTTTTTTTTTTTTTTTTTAATGTTAGTTAGCCAAGTGCCATGGTGTACATCTGCCATGGAGGCTGAGGGAAGATCATTTGAAACTATGCATTCCAGCATTAAGACCCCACATCATAAATAAAATTGGTGTTTGAGAAATCCATTCTTAAAATGACTAAACATGTAGGCCTAAGTTACAGTTTGTCTAGTCCTGCTGTGGAACTATCGTTTATTAACCCCTTTTTAGAATTGTCTAACTATTTTTCTCCCAGTTGGCTATTTGTTCTCACACAAATATTTTATTAAGTGGGAAATCATCTGCATTCCCTTGAATATGTAAGGAAAGAAAACAGCCGTCTTTAAGTGATCATCTTTCCATCAGAGTGATTTGAACAGGTCTAATTTTTTTAGTTGTAGATGGACACAATACCTTTATTTTTAAGTGCTGCTAAGGATCAAACCCAGTGCCTCACACACATGCTAGACAGGCAGTTACAGCCCCAGACCTGTAATAAATATTTTCGTTTTGTAATAGGCATTGATAGAGAAATGTACAAAAAAACATTTTCATAGCTTGTGAATAAAGCAAAAGAGGTTTTCACAGTGTTTGCAACTAAATTGAACTCATCTTTTCTATGCCCACTTTGTAGTATATTTTTGTTTTTATCTTTTTTTTTTTTGTTTTCTTTTGGTGGTGGTGCTGGGTATTGAGCCCAAGGCCTTGTGCATGTAAGGTGCAAGCACTCCGCCAACTGAGCTATATCCCTAGCCCTCATTTTTTATTTTCAGACAGTGTCTTTCTAAGTTGCTTAGAGACTCACTAACTTGCTGAGGATGGCTTCAAACCTGTCATGCTTCTGCCTCAGCTTCCCAAGCTGCTGGGATTACAGGTGTGTGCCCATGAGCCCTGCTATGATTTGAATTTTGAAAGTTTTGCTTTTATAGAAATAATGATATCTCAGTATGTTGTATTAATTTCTTCTCAGTATTTAGTGAATTTTCTACATATAAAAAACTCTTGGCAAATACTCATGTTTTTTCACCTTTTACCCTATCATCATATATATCCATTATTTTGCAAAGCAATTCTAAGGGCTAATTATTTTTGCTGTGATTTGTGAGATGATATGTGTATTCTAAGCCAGCATGGGGGTTATTTAATTCTCGTCTTTTTGCCAAAGTGGAGTTGGCAGTATTCTGTTGCATATTGATATTGAATAGTTGAAACTGATTCTTTCCCCCTGTGCTGGAAAGCAAGCCTTATGCATGGTAAGCATGTATGTGTTCTGCAGGTAGATTAATAGCCAAGCCCCGAGGTTTTTGTTGTTGTTCGTAGTGAGAATAGGGTCTTGGGCCATTTGATTGTTATAATGTCAATAACCAAAGAATTTACTGTTTGAATCCTTTGAAAATACAAATGATATAGTGAACATGGGAAGACATTAAACCTCAATGAGAACTCATTCTTGATTTTACATTTTTGGTGCTGGGGATGAAACCCAGGGCTTCATACATGCTTGGCAAATACTCTACTGCAAGCCGTTGTTCTTGATTTTTATATCAAATTTTATACTACATATTTCAAAGATAAAGCTACTAGAAGACATCCTACGTTTATGTGTACTTTCTGTGTAGTTGGAAAAGAAATTCCAAATTAATGCAGTTTTTACTGAATGATGTCTACAAAAGTAGTCTAATTATGTTTAAATAAGGTTGTTCTGCATGTTACATTTTGTAACTCATAGTCACTACTTCATTTGTCAAATTTCATAATTATTTGTTTAATCTCACACACAGAACTCTTTTTGCTACTTAGAAGCATTTGGATTTTCTATCCTATGTATTTATTGCATCATTGGGGGTTTTTGTTTGTTTGTTTGTTTGTTTTTAATACCTTTATTTTCATGTGGTGCCGAGGATCAAACCCAGCACTCTGCAAGTGCGAGGCAAACGCTCTACCACCCAGCCACAACCCTAGTTTAGGAATGCAGGTCAGCAGTAGAGGGCCACTGGGTTTTGTTAAGTACTCAGAGATGATTTTCTTTCTTTGTGGTCTGATGGTGTGCTTAGCCACTGAGCCACATCCACAGTTGGCCTCTAATGTGGGATCCTTCTGGTACAGTCTCCTTAGTAGTTGGGATTGCAGGCATGTGCCACCAGGCCCAGTTCCTCCAAAGATGGGTTTTTTAAAAATGATGAGGGTGGATTAAATGCAACTACTGCACCATTTAAAAGAAGATAGTTTAAAAAAAAAAAAAACTAAAAGAAGATAGTTGATATCCGAGAACTTTGATATCAGAGGGCATCCTGTTGATATTCAGGAGTTCCTTTATTTCAATGACATTTTCCAGTTGTCATGTTTTATGCTTTGCCTCAAGTACCAGTAAACTTTAGAAAACCCTGAATCATGGGGAAAGCATCCACATCTTAATATGCCAAATAGAGGCTGTACTATTACTTTAAGACATTGTCTTGTTCATTATACAGATTTAAAGTACTGAATTTCTTTACAATGTGGTATTATCAGTTATTTAATCACAAAATAAATAAAATATTTTAGAGGATGATTTACTCTTTATTTTCTTTAGATTCCTCCCCCCTTTCTTTTATAGGCTTTTTTTTTTTTTTTGATAGTAACATCTGTGAAGAAGAAAATCAAGATTACCAAAAACTGTTTTAATTTGACATTGAGGTCTCATGGAGCCAGGGTGCAGTGGTGCATCCTATAATCAGAGCAACTTGCAAAGCTGAGGTAGAAGGATGGCAAATTCTAGGCCATCCTCAGCAATTTAACAAAACGTCCCCCCCCAAAAAAAAAAAAAAAAACACCTGAAGATGTAGTCTTTTTTTTTTTTTTTTAAGAGAGAGTGAGAGAGGAGAGAGAGAGAATTTTTAATATTTATTTTTTAGTTCTCGGCGGACACAACACCCTTGTTGGTATGTGGTGCTGAGGATTGAACCCGGGCCGCACGCATGCCAGGCAAGCACGCTGCTGCTTGAGCCACATCCCCAGCCCTGAAGATGTAGTCTTAACAGTAAAGTACACTAGGTTCAATCCCAATCTCCTGCCCCTGAAAAAAATCATGGAAAATAATTTAGAAAGAGTTATATAGAGTGAGATTGTGGGGCTGGGTTGTGGCTCAGTGATAGAGTCCTTGCCTTGATCCTCAGCACCACATAAAACATAAATAAAGGCATTGTGTCCATCTACAGCTTAAAAAAATAATAATAAAAATAAAATTTAAAAAGTGAGATTGTTGCTCATTTCAAAAAGGACTGAGTTTGATATCTAGTATCAAAACAAAACGAAAAACGTTATTTTGTGTCTACATGAAATTTCCTTTTGTTATTTACAAGTTATTGTAGAATTAGAAGAAAGTTTCCTAAGAGAATTGTATTCCCTTAAAATTCTTCATTTTATTGTAACGTTGATGGCTGGGCCTTGGTATAAATATGAAAGCCAGAAAAATTAACACCAATTGATTACTACTAATTATAGATCTTACATTTCCTCCCTAATGTTAGCCTTTTTCTGTTTCACATTATGTTTATCTGTCTCGTTAATCTCTGAATGACATTTTCTTCCCCTCTGGTGTGATGCTGGGGAATGAATTCTGGAATCTAATACATGATAGACAAGTGCTCTACCACTGACCTACACATCCTCTGGTCCTATTATGATATTGCCTGCTCGTTTCTTATTTATATGATTTATTTTCTCTTCATGGATCAGTGTATTTTATGGAATGGAATATGTGTCACCTTGAGACTATGCTAGTTACTTTCTTTCCTCAAAGTTTTACCCATTGGCTTTAGTTTTCATTGGTATATATTGTTTCCAACAGTTACTGTGACTTTTCCCTAATGTTGACAGAACTTTTTTAAGGTTTTATTTGTTTTTATGTTACTGGGGATTGAACCTAAAGGCACTTTACCACTGAGCCATACCCCCAAAGCTTTTTCTTTTAAGACAGGGTCTGGCTAATTTCCATAGGGCCTTCTGAAATTGCTAAGACCTGTCTGGAACTTGTAATACTCCTGTCTCAGTCTCCCGAATTGCTGGGATTATAGGCATGTACCACCAGTCCAGCAACATTTTAATGGATGAATATATGAACATACATGAATAAATGTTTAATTTATTCATTTTAGTTGATAGACCTTTATTTTTTATTTATATGTGGTGCTGAGAATTGAACCCAGTGCCTCTCTACCACTGAAGCAAGCTCTCTACCACTGAGTCACAACCCCAGCCCCTTAATGGGATATTTTTTTTATTGCCCTTTTTATTGTATGTTTCCAATGTAACAGTTAAGAAAATTTGGTACTTGGCAAACAGTTCATTAATCTTTTCTCATACCATATGTATTCATACTACTTTCCATTGAATTTTTCATTTGATATATAGCATTTATTGTGGCCTATTGTATTAGTGAAGTTTTTTCAAGATTAGGAAAGTGTTTTCATGATACTTGTAAAATGTATTTATTTTGTTTTTATTGGAGACATTGGAGGAAATTGAAATTGTTAGTTCTATCATAGTTAATAGAAATCGTATTTTCAAGTGCCAGTGAAGGGGAACCATGGTTTAAATGGTTGGATACATTTTCTAATTTGAGTGTCACTTTCTGAGCAAATTAAATTTCCATGTTCAGGATTTGGTAGGTGGGGTTTGAAGACACTATGTTTCAGTTAGCTCTGAAAACTGCATGAAAATCTTCATGATTCATTGAGGCAAAGCCTAAATCAATCATGTAAAAATACTTGCAGTCCTTAATTCCATGTTGTGGGAAATATTCAATTGTTCAATTAGGGAACCTGCCTCGGATCTGTTTGGTATATTAAAGATATGTCACACTAAGTTTTTAAAAACTTCAAATTTTTTTTTTAAATAGGAATAAAAAAATATGTTGTTGGCCTCATTATCAAGACGTCATCTGATCCAACTTGTGTAGAGGTAAGAGGGCTTTTTTTGAATATTATTTTTGAGAAGGTAAAATCATTTAAATATTCTTGACTAGAATTTACTTTACACAAACATAGGCATATTTATAGTAAATATAATCATTGTCTCCTAGAAGGATTTTTTATGTTAATGTTCTTTGTTAGGCCTTCATTAAGCTCTTACTTACTTAATCTGTTCTTTTTCCCTTCCTCAGAAGGAAAAGGTTTATATCGGGAAATTAAATATGATTCTTGTTCAGGTAAGTTTAAACTTTTTTCATCAGAAAAGTAAACTATTTTTCTTAGGCATACTATTTGACATGATTTAATACTGTTTTATCAAATGAAGTAGATTGATGTCTTGCAGAAATAACATTAGTAACCTAACAACTATAATATTTGTAATTTACCAGATACCTTTTGAAATGCTTAATTGTATGTGTGGTGTGGTAGGAAACTTCGAGTATTTTAGTCTTTTCAATTATATTACTCCATTGTGGATTAGACTGTATATTTGAGTGTCTCTGGTTTTCCATATGACTGATGTAATTTTCTCATTTGCTTGGCACTATATTTTTCCCTTTAATATTTATTTTTTAGTTGTAGTTGTCAATACAATACCTTTATTTTTTTAATTTATTTTTATGTGGTGCTGAGGATCAAACCCAGAACCTCGCATGCAGGTCTACCGCTGAGCCACAACCCCAACCCCTATATCAAGCTTTATTCTTATATCTTTGGCTTGGTTTTTGACCTTTTTCTAATTCTCCATTAAGTCTTTTCAAACTTACTTTATTGTCTAAATGTAGAATTTTTATATTTATTTATATATTTTTACAGTATTGTCACAGTACTGTAAGTTTACCAGTTACTCGTCATACCAGACAATCTTTAGAAAAATCCCTAGCTTAATTAGAACAAATTATATCCCATGCTGCTTCTTTTTTCTTATTATTATTATTATTTGTTGTAGTGGGACACATACCTTTGTTTGTTAATTAATTTGAAGTATTTTGTCAATGGACCTTTAATATTTATTTTTTTAGGTGTATATGGACACAACACAACGCCTTTATTTTTATGTGGTGCCCTGAATCGAGCCTGGGTCCTGCCCGTGCTAGGGAAGCGCTCTACCACTGAGCCACAATCCCAGCCCTGACAATGGACCTTTAATTAATTCATTTATATGCAGTGCTGAGATTCGAACCCAGGGCCTTACACATGCTAGGCAAGGGCTCTGCTGCTGAGCCACCACCCCAGCCCCTATTAATTTATTTTATGTGGTGCTGAGATTCGAACCCAGGGCCTTACACATGCTAGGCAAGGGCTCTGCAACTGAGCTATAGCCCCAGCCTATAAATCCCATGCTCTTATATAGTCATGTCAGAATGAATCCAGTGTTATAACTAACAAGACCCAATTAAAAAATATATATAAAGATGCACTTAAAAAATTCCTATGGGCTAGGTTGTAGCTCAGTAGTAGAGCACGTGCCTAGCATGTGTGAGGCACTGGGTTCAATCTTCAGCACCACATAGAAAATACACAGGTAAAATAAAGGTATTGTGTTCATCTACAACTAAGATTAAAAAAAAATCCCTAGCTTATCACATACACAATACAAACTTAAATCTAATTACGCCTTTTTTTTCTTTTTTGAGAGAGAGATCAAACAGATGTGTTAAATCATCTTAGGAAAATCCAAGATGTATAGATTAAGGCATAATTCTATGCTGGGGAGTAGTGAAGTGGTGGAGTAACTAACTGGTATTTTAGTATTTATCAAGGGACTGGGTTATGGGTCAGAGATACAGTTTTTGCTTCGCATATCCAAGACTCTGATCTTGTATATCCTCAAAACAAAAATTTTTTAAATTTCAAGGCTCACATTACATAAGAGGAGTCTTTCTCTTTTTTTTTTTTTAAGAGTTTATTTGCCTGAGGATGGAGAGATTAAGTTCGACTATCCTTTTTCTTTTTTTTAAATATTTATTTATTTATTTTAGTTCTTGGTGGACACAACATTTGTATGTGGTGCTGAGGATCAAACCCGGGCCGCACGCATGCCAGGCGAGCGCGCTACCGCTTGAGCCACATCCCCAGCCCCGAGTCTTTCTCATTTTGGGGAATACACCCAGGAACTCAACATCTACCATGCAGTTAGTTACTCCACCACTGCACTACTCCCCAGCATAGAATTATGCCTTAATCTATACATCTTGGAGTCTCCTAAGATGATTTAACACATCTGTCTGTTCAAATGTTGATATTCATACACATTAGAGACAAATGAGACAATAAGTTAGAATAATCGAGCTCAGTCATAGAATGTTTAAGGCAAAGAGAATTTTATCTGTATTTTTTCACCCAGTATGTGGTAATGGGAGTAGCATGTTTTCTGCTTTAATAAAGAGGAAAATGTGGTAAATATTTAATCTCTGCTTTTTAGTATACTGCATGTAAATTCTTTGAAGATTTTACTTGTGTTTGACAAATGAGATGAAGTTCATATTTGTTATTTTAGATACTGAAACAAGAATGGCCCAAGCATTGGCCCACTTTTATCAGTGACATTGTTGGAGCAAGTAGAACCAGTGAAAGTCTTTGTCAGAATAATATGGTGATTCTCAAACTCTTAAGTGAAGAAGTGTTTGATTTCTCTAGTGGACAGATAACGCAAGTGAAAGCAAAGCATTTAAAAGACAGGCAAGTAATACTTTTTCTATGGATTTTCTAAAATTATATCACCAGGTTTGGAGACAACTGTGATCTGAAAAGTGTTTTATTACTTGAGGTAGTTTCATAATATAAATTTGAACTGATCCTAAAGTGGGTATGTTGTAAAATTGACTCATTGAACAGTATGTGAAGTGTTAAAGAGATGTTGTCCTCCTTCAAGACCTGTTTTATGTGATAACTATTCAATCATAAATTCTAAATAAATGATTTATGTCCACTGTCAACTGAATACTTAACTGTCCCTGCTTCTGTGAGTTCCATTTATAGTTAACACTAGGAACGCACCAACTTGCCTTTAGGAGTAAATAGCCTGGATAAATTATAGATATAGCATATTCCTTCCATTTAGTACCCAAAATTTGTTCTTACTACAAAGAATGCGCCAGCAAAGTTTAAGTGTTTAAGTCACTAGCGTCTTTAATTACCACATTGCTAAACATACTTCAGTATTTTTGTTGCTATGAAATAATTGTGATCCTTCTCTTGATTTTCTCCCTCCCCCGCTTTTTAGCATGTGCAATGAGTTCTCACAGATATTTCAGCTGTGTCAGTTTGTGATGGTAAGTGCTTTTAATTTGATTTTATTTTTAAATGAATTATGATAGGACAATAATTACTTCAGAACTGGTTTTGTTACAGGAAAATTCTCAAAATGCTCCACTTGTACACGCAACCTTGGAAACCTTGCTGAGATTTCTGAACTGGATTCCACTGGGATATATTTTTGAAACAAAGTTGATCAGCACCTTAATTTATAAGGTACATGAATACATTTAAGTTAAATTTGTTTAAGTAATCACACATATCATTATTTTCTTTTTCTTTTTTTTTCAAATATTTTTTAGTTTTAGGTGAACACAATATATTTTACATTTATGCGATGCTGAGGATCAAACCAGTGCCTCGCGAATACTAGGTGAGCGAGCACTCTACCACTGAGCCACAACCGCAGCCCCTATGTCATTATTTTCTTTCTTTCTTTTAAAACCCTAACCATCAAACTTATTTGAGAAGGAAAGGAACTGCTTAAGATTTGGGTATAGTTGCACATGTGTTTGGTTTCATCAATTCAAGAGGCTGAGGCAGGAGCATCACAAGTTTGAGGCCAGGCTCAGCAACTTAGTGAGATCCTGTCTTAAAATAAAAGGAGCATATCAGACTTAAAATCCAGTGATTTTGTCAATTATCCACGGAATTTTGTTAATTTATTATGTTGTCACTGTGTGTGTGTGTGTGTGTGTACACGTACACACAGGGGATTGGACTTAGGGGCACTCAACCACTAAGATATAAGTCACAGAAAAGTGATATTTCAGTGAAATGAAGAGTATATTTTACCTGAAATTTTTAAATGAGTCCACGTGTAATTCTGTTTTGCACTTATTCCTCTATCGTTAAACACTGTTAACCTAAGAATGATGTGATAGATGTGATGAATACTATATTTTATTGGACCTCATAAAAGCAAACTATTGTATCTTATTTGAAATTTGTAGATTAGGGTATATCGTGTTTTTTTGAGGCTTCTAGTGCTTGCTAAAAATGGTGTGCCGTTTATACCTTCTCAGCAATAGAAGATAAAACATTTTTCTATACCATTACTAAAATAGCTAGTTACATGTTGACAATCATCTAAAATGCTAAAAATCCAAAGTGCTGGGTCCTATTTAACTACATAAGAAAGATGTCTGTAAATGTCATATAACAGATCCTGAAAAGTTTCTAAGCAAATTGTTTTTCAGATGCCTAAGGTCACATCAAAAAGAAAATACAGGGTACTCTTAAGCATTTATTGTATATTGGGCAGATAGTGGAATTTATTTAAAATATGTACCAAGGGGCTGGGGTTGGTGGCTAACTAGTAGAGTGCTCGCCTAGCATGCATGAGGCACACTGGGTTCAATCCTCAGCACTATATAAATGTAAAATAAAGATATTGTGTCCACCTAAAACCAAAAAAATCTGCCTAGCATGTGCATGACTCTGGGTTTGTTCCACAGCACAGCCAAAAACAAAAACAAAATAGTGAGTTCTAAGGAGGATAATAAAAAATGTAACCACACTATGTGCCTGAGAAGTTGAATAACTTCAATTTCTATACTTTCTCAGAAGATGACTGTGATGTAGGAAATACATATTAAGGTGTTTCACGGGGGTGAGGAGTGTGTGTGTATGCGAACACACACACACACGAACTTACAAAACAATACTTTAATCCATTTACCTGTTTTTGCTTGTATTGTGTTCCTTATTGTTAGCATCTACCTTTAAGTGTTTTTGTGCTGTTTAATTTTATGCTTCTCCCTTCTTTTGAACTAGTTCCTGAATGTTCCAATGTTTAGAAATGTCTCTCTGAAGTGCCTCACTGAGATTGCTGGTGTGAGTGTAAGCCAATATGAGGAACAATTTGTGACGCTATTTACACTGACGATGATGCAGCTAAAACAGGTAATGCACCACTGTCTGAAAAATAGACTGAACAATTTTAGTATCTTGGAAAACATCTTCGAGTGTGTATATATCAGCTATCATGACTTCATATGTATAAAATATATTGTTATTCCCAAATGCTAAGTGATTTATACTTTCTCAGCAATAGAATATAAAAAAGATTTTATTTATTTATTTTTTTTTAAGAGAGAGGGAGAGAGAGAGAATTTTAATATTTAGTTTTTGGTGGACACAACATCTTTGTATGTGGTGCTGAGGATCGAACCCGGGCCGCACGCATGCCAGGCGAGCACGCTACCTCATGAGCCACATCCCCAGCCCTAAAAAAGATTTTATATACCTTTACTAATCCTGGTTATGTTGACCATCACATGAAAGCCTAAGAAATGAAGTTCTTGGTTCTGTCTTAACTACAAGTGAAATATGTTTGTGTAAAATCAGTAGTCAGGTAGAGGTTTGAGCACTCTGGAAATTCCTTGAAATAAAGGTTTTAGGAATATTATGGTAATCTTTCTTGTAGACATCTGAGCATGCAGTGGGAAACTTGGAAACTGTTTACCAGATCTGCTTGGTACCATATCTGAATGACTTGTTCCCAGCCCTGGTTGGATTAGTTATCTGATAGGTGGTCTAGGAAGTCAGTCATATACTGTATTACTGATTGTGATCTGAATGGATTATTTTTCTTGGAGAAAAATCAAAATCTAGGTTATAAAAGGAATGGCAGACCTAGGCATTCACTGTATGTTTTGATATTACCAAGTGGTTGTCAGAATCTTAGAACTCTAAACTCTTTTGTTCTGTAAATTGTATATTGATAGTCTATTTTTCAACTTTCAGATGCTTCCTTTAAATACTAACATTCGACTTGCATACTCAAATGGAAAAGATGATGAGCAGAACTTTATTCAAAATCTCAGTTTATTTCTTTGCACCTTTCTTAAGGAACATGGTCAACTTATAGAAAAAAGATTAAATCTCAGGGAAACACTCATGGAGGTAGGCTTTATGGAACCTTGGTTCCTGAAGTTCTATATATAATACAAACAACTTTTAAAAATATGTGCCTTTCTTCTAAAATGTATGTACCTTTTGAAATTTCTTCTTCTCTGTTACTTTACCTCCTCATAATAAATGTTCTCAATTCTGAATTTGTTATGAGGCATTATCCTTTACATCTTACTTTGTGTTCTACATAAAACTAGAACTAAAAATCAAACATTCCTTCTAAGATCAAAAGTCAAAAAAACCTTTTTAAGTAATTAAGGTGACTGATACAACAAAAGTTTGGACTAAGTGGTTAGAGTGTTTGCTAAGCGTGTATAAGACCCAGGGTTCAATCCCCATCATTGCCCTCCTCCACACACACACAATTTAATAAAGTTGTACAATTCTATGACAGTTTAGTATATTCAAAATGTTGTGTATCCTAAACATTGTTTAGTTTCAGGATATATTCCTTATCTCCAAATGAGACCCTATTAAGTTTTGTTTTATCTATCCAGTTTTGATGGACATTGGACTTATTTCTACCCTTTGGTTATTGATTCCAAAGACATTTTTAAAAGGCTTGAGTAAGCTGTATAATGATTAACAACTATTAAAGACATTTTAAAGTATTACAGGTCATGTCTGAAGCAGCATTATTTGCTTCAGAGGTGTTATTTAGTTTGATGCTTAATAAAATCTGAGTTGTGCTTTAAAGATTATGGAGATAGGTTAGTAATGTTTGAGAATTTAATTGTGTTGGTCTTACATGTAGGCCCTTCACTATATGTTGTTGGTATCTGAAGTGGAAGAAACCGAAATATTTAAGATTTGTCTCGAGTACTGGAATCATTTGGCAGCTGAACTCTATAGAGAAAGTCCATTTTCTGCATCTGCTTCTCCGTTACTATCTGGAAGTCAACATTTTGATGTTCCTCCCAGAAGACAGCTGTATTTGCCCGTGTTATCAAAGGTAACATTAAAGTGATTGGGCGAGTGCTCTTTTTCTTTACTGTAATTTCAAAGATTTCATGGAAATAGTTTGATAAATCTATTTAATGAGCCAGTTACAAAAAGAAAGAATCTTGACTTCTCAATTAATGTTGAAAGCTAAAGTAGGACAAGGATTGACAGCTTGCAGTTCTAAGCCAGGCCCCATGGCAGAGCCTTGTAATGAGTAGGTAAAGGCAGGAGGATCCCAAATTTGATGCCAGACTTGGCAGTTTAGGATACCCTGTCTCATTGTTTTTAAAAATGATTATTTTAAGTTGTATTGATGTAGCTTGGTAATGCTCTCTAAGGCTCAATACCAAGTAGGGGTTGGGTGGAGGATGTAGTTCTCAAAAGCAGGGTCCTTCCAATAGCATTAGCATCATCTATGAATTTATTAATACTGATTCATTAACTACTACCATTCTGGTGAATGAGAACAAGAAACAAGAAGTTTGATTGTTTTGAGTTCTTTTAAAACACATGGTTAAATAAGGTTTTGAAAACCATTGTTGTAAGGGCTGTGTTGATGTAGTGTTAGCTCACTGGTAGAGCGTTTGCCTACTATGTGTGAGGCACTGGGTTTGATCCTTAGCACTACACGAAGGTATAAAAATACATTGATGATATTTTAAAAAGATCCATTGTGGAGATGCATTTTATATATTTTCTTAATAATTTTATTTTTTTTCTGGTACAGTAATTTAAGTCCATGCTTAAAGTTTTTGTATTTCTACATTTGAAGTTGATTTCAAATGTCTAATTTTTCTTGATTGGTTTATTATTCAATAGGTTCGTTTATTGATGGTTAGTCGTATGGCTAAACCAGAGGAAGTATTGGTTGTAGAAAATGATCAGGGAGAAGTTGTAAGAGAATTCATGAAGGATACAGATTCCATAAATTTGTATAAGAATATGAGAGAAACATTAGGTAAGTTACCATTAGTTTCATTATTAGTACTGTGAATGTATTTTTGGGTGGAGAAAACTAGGAAAAGTGCTGTACTTTCTGAATCTTTCAGTAGGTATCTTTATTAATGTACTATTACTAATAAATATCCTTTGGTTTGTGGAGTTTTCCTCTTTAAACATTTGGAACTTTTTCTTCTTTGTAGTTTATCTTACTCATCTGGATTATGTAGATACAGAAAGAATAATGACTGAGAAACTTCACAATCAAGTGAATGGTACAGAGTGGTCATGGAAAAATTTGAATACATTGTGTTGGGCAATAGGCTCCATTAGTGGAGCAATGCATGAAGAGGATGAGAAACGATTTCTTGTTACTGTTATAAAGGTATGTGGCAGATATGCATGAAGTAGAACCATTCGATGGTAATATTTTGTTTTGGTAAATGACTAAATCTGTCTTATTTTACAGGATCTATTAGGATTATGTGAACAGAAAAGAGGCAAAGATAATAAAGCTATTATTGCATCAAATATCATGTATATAGTAGGTCAATATCCAAGGTTTTTGAGAGCTCACTGGAAATTTTTGAAGACAGTCGTCAACAAGCTGTTTGAATTCATGCATGGTAAATCCGTTCAGCTTTTCATGTGTTTGATTTAGGTTTTACTTTTGTTGACCAAAATAGATGAATGTTTTTTGTCTTGTTAGAGACCCATGATGGAGTCCAGGACATGGCTTGTGACACTTTCATAAAAATAGCTCAGAAATGCCGCAGACATTTTGTTCAGGTTCAAGTTGGAGAAGTAATGCCATTTATTGATGAAATTCTGAACAACATTAACACTATAATTTGTGATCTTCAGCCTCAACAGGTATGTAATGGGCAAATGAACATGTTATTTTTTATAAAGTAAGCACTATATATTCATCCCAACCTACTAATGGTTTTAGAAGGAGTGCCATTTTTTAATTCATTTCAAATGTTTTTGTGGTTAAATTTTCACAGGCGGATACGTAAACAACAGATTATTAGGCTTTGGCATACATAATATAATCTGTTTCAGTACATTTGTAAATGCTTTGTATGTGGTTTTCCTCAGTGGGCTAAATAAGAATGTGAAAGTAAAACATGTTTGCTTTTTAAAATAGGTTCATACATTTTATGAAGCTGTGGGATACATGATTGGTGCACAAACAGACCAAACGGTTCAAGAGCATTTGATAGAAAAATATATGTTGCTCCCTAATCAGGTGTGGGATAGTATAATCCAGCAAGCAACCAAAGTAAGTTTTTGTTTATTTTTCTGGAAGTTCAAGTGGAATTGAAGATGACTAATATTTGTATTATCCTGTTTTGAACACAAGATGAGAAGATTAACTAATAAATACTTTTGGGGACTAGGGATTAAAGGTAGTGCCTATGGATATAAAGAACACACCCTGCCAATTAGCTATCCCTCCATCCCCAGTAATGAAGACTTCTGCGTTTTTTTTCGAGTTGTTGTTTTATATCAGAAATAATAAATAGGATGGTGCTTTTGCATAAGGGAAGTATTGTGGGTGTCTGAGCTTTAAATGTTAATAATTACAATGACAATTCTTCTTTCCACCTACTCCAGAATGTGGATATACTGAAAGATCCTGAAACAGTCAAGCAGCTTGGTAGCATATTAAAAACAAATGTGAGAGCCTGCAAAGCTGTTGGACATCCCTTTGTAATTCAGCTTGGAAGAATTTATTTAGATATGCTTAATGTATATAAGTGCCTCAGTGAAAATATTTCGGCAGCTATCCAGGCTAATGGTGGGTAACTCTGAATTATTATAGAATGATAAGAATGCTATGTAACGAGTCAGTTCTTTCACTGCTTTAGGTTAAACTTCATTATTTCTCACAGACCTGTATCAACTTTCTGAAGTCCTAGATAATCCTAGACATTTTCTAAACAATTGTATGGCCTTTGCTCTGGGGGTATAGCTTAATGCTCGTACCCACTTGGCATGCACAAGGTCCTAGGGTGATCCCCTGTTCCCTTCCCCCATTCTCAGCCATGAACCTTGTCTTAAAAGTTTATTTTCCAGTAAACTCTGTACTTTTGACTTAAAATTTTTATGTTAAACAGAAAGTAATGAGGCTGGGGATGTGGCTCAAGTGGTAGCGCGCTCGCCTGGCATGCGTGCAGCCCAGGTTCGATCCTCAGCACCACATACAAAGAAAGATGTTGTGTCTGCCGAAAACTAGAAAATAAATATTAAAAATTCTTTAAAAAAAAAAAAAACAGAAAGTAATGACATTGTAGAAACCCCTAATTATTTCAGATTAGATTCTAATTGATCCTATTTTTTAGGCGAGATGGTTACAAAGCAACCACTGATTAGAAGTATGAGAACAGTAAAAAGGGAAACCTTAAAGTTAATATCTGGTTGGGTGAGCCGATCCAATGATCCACAGATGGTAAGTAAAACTTGTTTTGATAACTTTTATGTTACAATACCCTGCTCTATCTCTCCCCAAATCTGTTCATCAGTAAGAGAAAGTATGAAAGAGTGGTGATAATAAAACAAGATAACTGAGAATGGGTTATTGTTTGATTCCCATGGACAGGGGAGGTTTGATTAATGAAGCTTGGATGCAGTTTTTGTGTTCCCCGTGATGGAGCAATTTATATAGCTGCATAACTATCATTTGTTTGTTTTGTTATTGAGTATACACATCAAAGATTTAATCTAATGTGATTTCTAGGAACTGAAATAGCTTTGAGAAATTAAAACTGGCCTGATAGTCCTCAACTTGGAAATATGTGAATTATTCTTAGGTATTATGTGTTTTTCTTCATTTGAGCCTTGCATAATTACCAAAACATCCTATCCCATTACAGTTACTATTTCAGTGGTGGTTAACAAAAAGTGTGCTGTATACTTTAATACTTTGGAAATTTCATATTGTTCTTTATGAGGATTTATTTTTCAAGAATCTTATTTGAAACAATTCTTAAGGTTGTTAACAAAAATTGAAATGTGTATTGTGTGATCAAAACTGTATTAAGTGCTGAGGATGTTTAGCTCAGTGTTAAAGAAATTGCCTAGCATAGGCAAGCCCTTGGCCTTAGGTACTGTCACCAACAACAGAAAATTGCAGGCAAAAGATGAGTTCAAAGAAATTTTGAAGATGATAATTTATAGTAGCTTGGGTGGATTTCAGGAGCACAATGAGAATGATGATTAATAATAGTCCTTTAGTCCTTTTGGGGGGTTGGGGGATAACCCGGGATTGAACCCAAGGGTGCTCAACCACTGAACCACATCTCCAGCTGAGTAGTTCTTAGGACCAT
Source organism: Urocitellus parryii (assembly GCF_045843805.1). Taxonomy (NCBI): domain Eukaryota; kingdom Metazoa; phylum Chordata; class Mammalia; order Rodentia; family Sciuridae; genus Urocitellus; species Urocitellus parryii. The sequence continues at coordinate 81,342,299 of NC_135542.1, read as the reverse complement.
ACCGCTGAGGCTGACTTGGAGTTCATGCTTCTTCCGCCTCGCCCTGTTAAGCCACTGGGATTAAAAGTGTTCACCAACCACTGTCTCCAGTGTACTAATAGTCGCCTTAAATGAAATATGATTTATGATTTCTTTATTTTACGTGACATACAGAATGTATTTTGTATGTGTGTGGTTGTGGTGCTGGGGATTGAACCCAGGGCCTTCTGCATGTTAGGCAAACACTCTACACCAACTGAACTATATCCCCAGCCCCCAGAATCTATTTTTTACAAAAAGAAAAGTTAATGGTTTTGGCACAGTTATAGGATTTTTTTTTTTTTTTAAGGTATTGGTATTAATCCAGGGGCATTTAGCCACTGAGCTATATCCCCAGCCTTTTTTTGTTATTTATTTTTCAGACAGGCTCTTGCTATGTTGCTCAGGGCCTCACTCAGTTGCTGAGGCTGACTGAACTTTCAATTTCCTTGCCTCAGCCTCCTGAGCTACTGGAATTCCAGGTGTGCATCACTACACCCAACTCCAGTTCTTTTTCTAAGAATGTATGGTTGTTATCTTTTGTTTTTTAAAATACTTATTAATTTGCATACATTGATGTGTCTTCTAGAGGTTTAGTATGATTCTTGGAGCTTGTAGATATTAATCCATTTAAGAAACAGGTAAATTAGACACTCTTGATTTTAATTTACTTATATATTATTCCTAGAATCCTGGTCCTGTCCTAACTCGAAGCCAATAACTAAATTTTTCTGCATCACTTTTCTTATTATAGAATAGATTTGAACCATACTATGGTATGGTTCAAAGAGTCTTCCCAGTTTTAATTTTGATTTTTCTGGTCTCTCCTGCTAAAAACAAAAGGGAATAGAGGTATAGCCTAGTAGTAGAACATTTATGTAGCATGATGCCTAAGGTTCTGAGTTCAATACCCTGTACCCCCACCCCCACCCCAGTTTACCAGAATGAAAAGAAACTTTTTTTTAGTGTAGAAAAACTTACTAAAACACAGGATTTCCATTTTCAGCAGATAATCAACCTAAGTCTTAAAAACTGTTTATAATGATAAGTACCTAGATTAAAACTTGGAAGTTTTTTTCCCCCCTCAACAGGTAGCTGAAAATTTTGTTCCTCCTCTGTTGGATGCAGTTCTCATTGATTACCAGAGAAATGTCCCAGCTGCTAGAGAACCGGAAGTGCTTAGTACCATGGCCATTATTGTCAACAAATTAGGGGGACATATAACAGCTGAGATACCTCAAATATTTGATGCTGTTTTTGAATGCACATTGAATATGATAAATAAGGTATGTGATTTATATTTTAATTAGATAATTGAAATATTTCCTCAATTCTTGAATATGTAAGTGGTATTTCTGAGTGTAGCATGATTTTCAGGACTCAAAATTAAACATTTTAACGTTTTAACGTCTAGGTCAGGGTAATGTTGTTTTGTTTAATGTATACAAAATCTTGGTAACAATCAAGGATAGGCCTGGGGAGATAGCTCAGTGGTACAGCTCTTAACTAACATGCATGACATCCTGGAAAGAGGTGGGTAAGGGCTGGGGCTGTAGCCCAGTGTTTTAGCACTTTACTAGCACATGTGAGGCACTGGGTTTGATCCTCAGCATCACATAAAAACAAATAAAATTATGTCTGTGTACAGCCTATATATATGATAACACCTAAGAATTAGTGATGAAAACTCAAGGAATGTCTGATATTCTTTTAAGAAGGTTGTTAACCCTGAAAGAAAAGTTGGATGTCCTGTTTCAGCTTCCCAAATTATTAAGATTACAGGTGTGTGCCATCATGCCCAACCAAATTACACGGGCTTTGATGAATTTGCTGTATGAGTATGTGGGCCTTCTAAGTTCATTAAATCTACTTCATGTGTGTGGTAGGCATAGTTTCACCACCCTTGAATGGTGGGTTCTATTTGCTTTGGATTTACCATTGTGGGGCATTTTTTCTTATGGGATCCGTTGATAACTCAGCAGTTATATTGAAGTAAGCCTTTCCCTTTCCCTCCAGTCTCACATAAATAAAGCATTAAAATGTTAACTTTGTTCCCATCCCTTATTTTTAGGACTTTGAAGAATATCCTGAACACAGAACGAACTTTTTCTTACTTCTTCAGGCTGTAAATTCTCATTGTTTCCCAGCCTTCTTAGCTATTCCACCAACACAGTTTAAACTTGTTTTGGATTCCATTATTTGGGCTTTCAAACACACGATGAGGAATGTTGCAGATACAGGTAAATACACAGAAAAAGTATACTTAGATTCGATTCAAATTCTGTACAGGAGATTCCCTTTCATCCACTGTTTCAGTGCTTAAGGTTTTCCTGAAATCAACCAAGATCCTAAAATATTAAATGGAAATTTTTCAGAAATAAATTCATTAGTTTTAATGAATAGTTTTAACTTAGTAGCATAGTGAAATCTTCTGAGCTGCCTGGAATAGTTCATCCCTTTAGCATATGCATACTCCATATGTACTGCCAAAAGTGTCTGATAATATGTCATTAATCTCTTACTCTGCCTGGTTTATAAATTAAATTTAGATACGTGTAGGAGAGAACATAATGCATACAGTATTCAGTATTTTCTTGGTGTCAGATTCCCACTGTGGTCCTTGAAACATCATCTCCTATAACAAGGGAGATTGTCTGATAAAATATAAATAGTTAATAGTTGTAAATAGATAGTATCACTTCATTTGTCTTGATTTTATTTTTGCCTTTTTTATTATTTTTACATGACAGCGGAATGTACTACAACTCATGTTATATGGCATATTTTTTCATTTCTCTGGCTGTACATAAAGTGTATTCACACCAATTCATGTCTTCTTAACATGTCCTTTTAGATAATGATGTTCATCACATTCCACCATGGTTTCTAATGCCCTTTCCCTCCCACCCCTCTGCCCTATGTGTGGGTGTCTAAAAGTAGTTTAATCAACTATTGTAAAGCTTAAGTCCCTAGGCAAAATTGAGTTGTGCCAAGAAGGGCCTAGGTATGGGGAGGGAGAACATCACTTAGACTTAGTTCCATATCCTCAGTAGTGGTTTTTTCCTTTTCTCATATATGCATTTTCTCTATAACACTTAGGATCAGCTAGGGCGAGTGAAAGAATATTATGGCAATGTAGGTTTTTATTTGTTTTAAAATAGTAATTTCATGTAACAGTAAATTCCACCTAACTTTGCTACCTGTTTTAGGGAGTATATGTGTATTCAGCTGAGCTTTCAGAAGTAGTAAGAAGGTTAGGGATGGTCTGTCTTTATAGTTTCAAAAGTAAGCCAGCTTTCAATGTAGTTGTACTCCATTGCTGGTTCACAATTAAATTTGGAATGAATGTTTATCGGTTGGTAATGATTTTACATTGATCTTTCTCTTTCAGGCTTACAGATACTTTTTACACTCTTACAAAATGTTGCACAAGAAGAAGCTGCAGCTCAGAGTTTCTATCAAACTTATTTTTGTGATATTCTGCAGCATATCTTTTCTGTTGTGACAGACACCTCACATACTGCTGGTAGGAATTTAAACTTGTTAAAATGTTAAGTGTTCTACTTGTTAAATTTCATCTGAGTTAATGATTTCCTTCTCATCAACAGGTTTAACAATGCATGCATCAATTCTTGCATATATGTTTAATTTGGTTGAAGAAGGAAAAATAAGTACACCACTAAATCCTGGAAATCCTGTTAACAACCAAATGTTTATTCAGGAATATGTGGCTAATCTCCTTAAGTCTGCATTCCCTCATCTACAAGAGTAAATTATTTTTATAAATACTACATTGTTTGAGTTTTAAAATTATTTTGGTGGGATATTGGGGATTACAACTTACAGCTGAGGTCATAACTCAGTGGTAGAGTGCTTGCCTACAATGTGCATGGTCATGGGTTCAATCCCAGTAAATAATTTTAAGAGTAATTTTGTAAACTTTGAATGCTTGGGGGTTTGGGGGGGGGTTGTTGTTGCTTATTTGTTTTAATATTATTTAATGATTTAATGCTTTTTTGTTTGTTTGTTTTTTGTAGTGCTCAAGTAAAGCTATTTGTGACGGGGCTTTTCAGCTTAAATCAGGATATTCCTGCTTTCAAGGAACATCTAAGGGATTTCTTAGTACAGATAAAGGTATGTAATTATTTGCAGTTAAATATTAATGCTTAGTGCAATTAATTGTATCAGAGTTAGTAACTTAATTCACAATGTGTAAAACAGGTGTGCTTTTTAAAAATGTACTACTGGGGCTAGGCACAGTAGTCCCAGCAGCTTGGTAGTAGTAGGCTAAGGCAGGAGGATCGGGATTTCAAAGCCAGCTTCAGCAACAGTGAGGCACTAAGCAACTCAGACCCTGACTCTAAATAAAATACAAAGTCGGGATGGGGATGGGCACAGTGGTTAAGCACCCCTGGGTTCAAACCCTAGTACCAAAAGAAAGTCGGTATCAAAGGGTGTTCAGTATTTTTTCTTCAAAATGCATTTATTGTGTTGGAGGTTCTATCTTTTTTATCCCTCACTCTACAGTCAGGATTCTTATTATCTTCCACCTCATCCTCTTTAATGGCTCAAACTGTAAGGAAGTACCCTCTTTCCTGACTCAATTAGTTTTGTTGCTGTAGAACGTACAGAATGTGATAATTACCTGAAGCCCAGTTGTGGAACCCAAGAATATAAACAAACTTGGTTTTACCACTATCATTAACCTTAGGAGAAACTCCTTTCTTAATATGTTGCATCTGAAGAATATTTAATATTTGGGATCATGCTGTACCTACCTTGTAACCTCTTTATTTCCAACAACATTGGGTTTAACTCAGTTATATAGTATTGTATTAATATACTAGAGCTTAAAACCCAGTTAATATGTTATGTTAATGTTTCTACTCTTTTCACAGGAATTTGCAGGTGAAGACACATCTGATCTGTTTTTGGAAGAAAGAGAAACAGCCCTTCGACAGGCCCAGGAAGAGAAACATAAACTTCAAATGTCTGTCCCTGGCATACTTAATCCACATGAAATTCCAGAAGAAATGTGTGATTAAAATCTGAAGTCATGCTAGGTTTTTTCCTCTTCAACTCTTGTTGGCAGACAAGAATAGTATCTGGATATTTGTCGACCAAAATGATGCCAATTTGTAAATTAAAATGTCACCTAGTGGCCCTTTTTCTTATGTGTTTTTTGTATAAGAAATTTTCTGTGAAATATCCTTCCATTGTTTAAGCTTTTGTTTTGGTCATCTTTATTTAGTTTGCATGAAGTTGAAAATTAAGGCATTTTTTAAAAATTTTACTTCATGCCCATTTTGTGGCAGGGCTTGGGGGGAAGATAAAAATTCAATTTGAACATATACTTGTAAATTCTAATGCAAAATTATACAGTTTTTCTTGTAAACAATACCAATTTTAATTAGGGAGCATTTTCTTTTAGCCTGTATTTCAGTCTAGAAGAAAAGGTAATGAGTAAAACAAATTGCGTTGTTAAAAGGATTATAGTGCTGCATTGTCTGAAGTTAGCACCTCTTGGACTGAATCGTCTGTCTAGACTACATGTATTACAAGTCTGTATGGCAAGTTTGCAGCAAGATCATGTGCATATCATCCCATTGTAAAGCAACTTCAAAAAATATGGGAACACAGTTAGTTATTTTTACACAGTTCTTTTTGTTTTTGTGTGTGTGTGCTGTCGCTTGTCGACAACAGCTTTTTGTTTTCCTCAATGAGGAGTGTTGCTCATTTGTGAGCCTTCATTAACTCAAAGTGAAATGGTTAAAAATATTTATCCTGTTAGAATAGTCTGCATCTTTTTAACAACTCATTAAAAAAACAAAACAGAACTCTGGCTTTTGAGATGACTTATACTAATTTACATTGTTTACCAAGCTGTAGTGCTTTAAGAACACTACTTAAAAAAAGCAAAATAAACTTGGTTTACATTTATTTTCCCTTTATTGACTCAAAATTATTCTTGTATTAACGGATGTGATTTTAAGATTTTTAAGGTTGGTACAGAATAGAGGACACAGTAACCAATCCACAAAACTACAACTATCTTATATTTGATAAAGGGGCTAAAAGCATGCAATGGAGGAAGGATAGCATCTTCAACAAATGGTGCTGGGAAAACTGGAAATCCATTTGCATCAAAATGAATCTGAATCCCTATCTCTCGCCATGCACAAAAGTTAACTCAAAATGGATCAAGGAGCTTGATATTAAATCAGAGACACGGTATCTGATAGAAGAAAAAGTTGGTTATGATCTACATGCTGTGGGATCGGGCTCCAAATTCCTCAATAGGACACCCATAGCGCAAGAGTTAACAACTAGAATCAACAAATGGGACTTACTCAAACTAAAAAGTTTTTTTTCTCAGCAAAAGATACAATAAGAGAGATAAACAGGGAGCCTACATCCTGGGAACAAATCTTTACTCCACACACTTCAGATAGACCCCAATAACCAGAATATACAAAGAACTCAAAAAATTAGACAATAAGATAACAAATAACCCAATCAATAAATGGGCCAAGGACCTGAACAGATACTTCTCAGAGGAGGACATACAATCAATAAATACATGAAAAAATGCTCACCATCGCTAGCAGTCAGAGAAATGCAAATCAAAACCACCCTAAGATACCATCTCACTCCGGTAAGATTGGCAGCCATTAGGAAGTCAAACAACAATAAGTGCTGGAGAGGATGCGGGGAAAAGGGCACTCTTGTTCATTGCTGGTGGGACTGCAAACTTGTGCAGCCAATTTGGAAAGCAGTATGGAGATTTCTTGGAAAGCTGGGAATGGAACCACCATTTGACCCAGCTATTCCCCTTCTCGGTCTATTCCCTAAAGACCTAATAAGAGCATGCTACAGGGACACTGCTACATCGATGTTCATAGCAGCTCAATTCACGATAGCAAGACTGTGGAATCAGCCTAGATGCCCTTCAATAGATGAATGGATAAAAAAAATGTGGCATTTATACACTATGGAGTATTACTCTGCATTCAAAAATGACAAAATCATAGAATTTGGAGGGAAATGGATGGCATTAGAGCAGATTATGCTAAGTGAAGCTAGTCAATCTTTAAAAAACAAATACCAAATGACCCCTTTGATATAAGGGGAGTCAACAAGGACAGGGTAGGGACGAAGAGCTTGAGAAGAAGATTTACATTAAACAGGGATGAGAGGTGGGAGGGAAAGGGAGTGAGAAGGGGAATCGCATGGAAATGGAAGGCGATCCCCAGGGTTATACAAAATGACATATATGAGGAAAGGAGGGGTAAGACAAGATAATACAAATGGAAGAAATGATTTACAGTAGAAGGGGTAGAGAGAGAAAAGGGGAGGGGAGGGGGGATAATAGAAAATAGGACAGACAGCAGAATACATCAGACACTAGAAAGGCAATATGTCAATCAATGGAAGGGTAACTGATGTGATTCAGCAATCTGTATATGGGGTAAAATTGGGAGTTCATAACTCACTTGAACCAAACCGTGTAATATGATGTATTAAGAAGTATGTAATATTTTGAAAGACCAATAATAAATAAATAATAAATAAAAAGCAAGCAGAAGGAAAAAAAAAAAGATTTTTAAGGTTTAGTCTTGAGGGCTGGGGTTGTGGCTCAGTGGTAGAATGCTTGCCTAGCATGTGTGGGGCCCTGGGTTCAATCCTTGGCACCACATGAAGATAAATATATTGTGTCCATCTACAACTAAAAAATAATTTAAAAAATAAAAGGGTAAGTCTTGAGCCTTTCAAATGGTGGGAGAGGTAGGAGCAGTGGCTCATGTTTATAATCCTAGCAATATGGATTCTGTCTAAAAAGGACCAGGGATGCTGGGCTTGGTGTGGTGCACACCTGTAATCCCAGCAGTTTGGGAGGCTAAGGCAGGAGGATCACAAATTCAAAGCCAGCCTTACAAAAGTGAGGCGTTAAGCAACTCTGATCCTGTCTCTAAATAAAATTGCTAAATTCAATCCTCAGTAAAACCCCCATCCCAACAAAAAGGGGGGGACCAGGCAGGAATGTAGTTCAGTAATAAGCATCTCCAGGTTCAATTCCTAATACCCAAGAAATGGGGTGGGAGATTATTATTATAACGTCAAGCCAACTTCAAATTAGGTTTTTTTTTTTTTAATTCTTGTTGCAAACAGTGGTTTTTCCGTTGGTATCTCATATGATCCCCTCCTCAGCCTCAGTGTCTTCTTGAATAGAAATAGCCGACCTATCCTCTAGCTCCTGGACTCTTGCTTTGGGTATTGTAAGAGACTAAGTTTTGGCTTGAGAACCACAGTGGTCCACATTGATTTTGAAAGGATTGGCACTAGCAACTCAGCTAGTGCCAGGAACAAGTTAGTGTTTTTTCTAAGGCTCCAACCCAGGACCTTACAAATGGGGTGGAGGGAGTGCTCTACCTGAGTTATACCCCAGCTCCAAGTGTGTGCATTGAACTCAACCAAGGTGGTAGAGTTAAAGATTAGAATCATTTCTTAAAGTTTTAAGATTTCTAAGATACTTAGCTGGGCCTGGAGATGTGTATCTTTATAATCCCGGCTACATGCAAAACAAGAATGACAAGTTCAAGGCCATCCTGAGACCCTGGCTTAGAGTTTAAAGGAAAAGGCTCAGAATGAAGTTCAGTGGTAAAACCCTTGCCTAGCAGGCTTGAGGTCCTTGGTTAAATCCCTAGTCCCAGGGACAGTGAGGTTTGCTGGGTGTGGTGGTGTGGGCATGAAGCCCTGTTCTTGTGAATCATTTTGAGCCTCCGAGTTCAAGACCAATCTAGGCAACAGACTTATTTTAAAACTATTTATTTATTTGCTATTATCAACACACTTTGAAGAATACTAAAGATAGTGTGTTCTCTTTGTCAGGTGCTTAAAATGATGAAGGCAGTCAAAGTCATCCTAGATTTTTTTACTTTGTTTTTTAAGGTACTCTGGGTTGGACCTTAGGGTGTTGAATCATGTAGAGTCACATCATCAACCCTTTTTATATTTTGATACAGGGTCTCAATAGGTTGCTTAGGGTCTTGCTAGAGCTGACTTCAAACTCAGCCTCCCAAGTCACTGGGATTCCAGGTATGCTCCACCACCCCATCCATCCAAATAATAAACAGGGTTATTGGTGTAGATGGAGCATATTTACGTGGGTTTCATACTCCAAACCTCAAAGAAAAATGGAGGTCAGGAGTTGAATTTGGGGTGCATAATAGGTTATCTTCCACGAAAATGGTCAGCTGAGTGGTGGTGTTTTTGTTGTTTTGGCATTTTATTGGTGCCCTACCAAAATTTCCTCAGCCCTTTTTGTTTCTTTGAGACAGGGTCTCAATAAGCTTCTGAGGGCCTCACTAAATCACTGAGGCCGGCCTTGAATTTGTGATCCTTCTGATATATATAGTTATTAATTTGTAAATAGTACTTGTGTACTCGTCCTCATTTATTCCATTTGTACTTTGTGGGATACATCCTCAGTAAGCGTAGAAAACTAGCAAAAAATCCATAATATATACTTAGATTTCCCCAGTTAGGGAAATGTCACTTGTTGCTTCTTTTCCAGATGGAAAATATGCTCTGCATTTGTAGTCATTTGTCTTAGTTAACATATTCTCTCTCCACACAGTTTGCATCTGGTTATTTTTCAGATTTATTTTTGGGTAACCACTGAACCACATTCCCAGCCCTTTTTATTTTTTATGTTGAAACAGGGTCTCACTATTTTGCCTGGGGCTTAGTGGCTTTGAACTTGCCTCTCCATGTTGCTGGGATTTCAGGTGTGTGCCACCATGCCCAGCTCAGATCTGTTTTTAAAAACAGTATCTGGGGTTGGGGTTGGGGTTGTGGCTCAGCAGTAGAGCACATGTGAGGCCCTGGGTTTGATCCTCAGCACCACATAAAAATAAATAAAATAAAGGTATTGTGTCTAACTACAACTAAAAGGTAAATATAAAAAACAAAAGAAAAAAATAGTATCTAAAGCCAGACTTCAATGAAATTAAATTCCAGCAACCCAAGTTGCTGAAGCAGACGATTGAAAATTTGAAGCCAGCTTTTACCCTCTTAGTTTCAGGGGAAAAAAGGAAAAGAAGTGGAATGTAAACTCAGTGAAAAATTGTCCCCCTGGGTTCAATTCCCATTACAACAAAAAATAAACTATGTACTGCTGCTTGCAGTGGCTCATGCCTGTTATCCTAGCAAGGCATGAGACAAGGAGGCTGAGACAGGAGGATTGGAAGTTCAAAGCCAGCCTCAGCAACTTAGTTAGACCCTTTCTCAAAAAGGGCTGAGGAGGTGGTTCAATGGTAAAGCACCTCTGGGTTCAACCTCTGGTACCAAAAAAAAAAAAAAAAATTTTTTTTTTGAATTGTTAGTAAGTATTTATTTTTTAGTTTTCGGCAGACACAACATCTTTGTTTGTATGTGGTGCTGAGGATCGAACCCCGGCCACACGCATGCAAGGCGAGCACGCTACCGCTTGAGCCACATCCTCAGCCCCCCCGCAAAAAAGAAAAATTTTTAATTGGTCTTCCATTAAGGAAGAAAATAAAATATGTTAAAGGAACTAGCATTCTCCAGAGTTGGACAAAAGACGTGAAAATAAAGAACAGGCAGCTGACTCCATAATGGAAAAGTGCTGAAAATGCCAATGAAATTGTGTGGCAATGGGCTGGGGATATAGCTTAATTGGTAGAGTGCTTGCCTCACATGCACAAGGCCCTGGGTTCAATCCCCAGCACCACCACAAAAAAAAAAAATTGTGTGGCAGTGATGGCCTGCCTTTATTATTCAATCACCATCTACAATGCCTAGAATTTCACCAACTCAAGATGCTGAGGCAGTTCCAGGCGAACCTGGGCAACTTGGTCTCAATAAAAGGGCTGTGGATGTAGCTCAGTGGTTGAGTCTACCTGGGTTTATATTGGGGGAAAAATATGTGTAGTTGACAGACAAAATCATTCAGACGTCATCTTTGTTATTAATTGCTGTATGGATTATCAAGTCAAAAAATCTACATGTTCAAATTTAATAAATGACGGCTGGGATTGTGGTTCAGTGGTACAGTGCTTACCTTGCGTGTGTGAGGCACTGGGTTCAATCCTCAGCACCACATAAATAAAGGTATTGTGTCCATCTACAACTACATTTTTTTAAATTTAATAAATGAAACTTAAAAACCTAAAGCCTAGGAAAAATTAGAGATTGAGGAAAGAGCCTAAGAGTTGGGAAAGTTCATATGCAGACCTGTCATTTGGTTGCAAGGGAGGTTGTTTGACAAAATGGGTATCTAAAATTCCAATTATTTCCTTTATCCATTTTTTGCGGGGTGGGTAGTTACTGGGGATTGAACTCAAGGGCACTTGACCACTGAGTCACATCCCCAGTCCTTTTTGTATTTTATTTAGAGATGGGGTCTCTCTGAGTTGCTTAGTGCCTCACTTGCTGAAGCTGGCTTTTGAACCCAGCCTCCTGAGCTGCTGGGATTACAGGCATATACCACTGGGCCCAGCTCCTTTATCCATTTAAAAAAATAAAAATAAAATCCGGGGCTGGGGATATGGCTCAAGTAGTAGCACACTCACCTGGCATGCATGAGGCACTGGGTTTGATCCTAAGCACCACATAAAAATAAAATAAAGATATTGTGTCCACCTAAAGCTAAAAAATATTTTTTAAAAATCCGTTTTAGTTGTAGATGGACACAATACCTTTATTTGTTTATATATTTTTTAATGTGGTGCCAAGGATCAAACCCAGTGCGCCTCACGCATGCTAGGCAAGCACTTTACCACCGAGCCACAACCCTAGCCCTCCTTTATCCACTTTAAAAAAAAAATTATTTTTTAGTTTTAGGTGGACACAATGTATTTTGCGAGCGCGCTACCACTTGAGCCACAGCCCCTATCCACTTTTTTAAAAAAATATATTTTTTAACATATTGTCAATGGATGTTTATTTTATTTATTTATGTGGTGCTGAGAATTTAACAGTGCCTCACACATGCTAGTCAAGCTCTCTACCACTGAGCCACAACCCCAATGCCTTCTTTAACCATTCTTAATTGGGCTAATGCCCAAACTGTATCAATGCTCTCATGTCTTAGGATACCTAGGAAACATCTTTTTCCTAAAGTGCTTACCAAACAAGGCCTTTTTCCCCCCTGACATTGGAATGGAAGCAGTTCTACTCTCAAAATCTTACCTTTTGCAGGCTGAGTGGTAGAGTGCTTGTCTAGCATTAATGAGGCACTGGATTCAATCCTCGGTACCACATAAAAACAAATAAAGGTATTCTGTCCATCTACAACTAAAAACATATAAATCTCCCTTTTTCCTCTTAAGTCTCTTCTATTAGCCTATTAGCATAACCAGAGTTTTATAGAAGCTGTGGCATATTTTGTATCTCAGTAACATATATGTGAGATATAGTCTGAACATTACTTTTCAGCCCCTGACCCCAAATAAACCCTACAAGCTGGGGATATAGCTCAGTTGGTAGAATGCTTGCCTCTCATGCAGAAAGCCCTGGGTTCAATCCCCAGCAGCACAAAAATAAATAAATAAATAAATAAATAAATAAATAAAAATAACCCTACAATTACAACAGTAAAAACACACCAAAAACCCTCAGTCTCCCATACTTTGGGCTCAATATATTATAGAAAGATTTTTCAAATTGAGGAGGTCAGATTCATCTAACTACTTAAAAGTAAACAATGGGCTGGGGTTGTAGCTCAGTGGTAAATCACTTGCCTAGCATGTGTGAGGCACTGGGTTCAATCCTTAACAGCACATAAAAATAAATAAAATAAAGGCATGCTGTTCATCTACCAAAAAAAGAAAAGTGAGATGAACATAACAATAATAATAATAAAAAAAAACTATTCTAAAATGTGCTTTACCATTTTAGGAATTATCCAGCTCATAGACACATGGTACCATTCCACAAGAAATCCTTTTGTTCCTGAGTCCACTCAAGTCTAGATTTTCATCTGGAAAATTTTTATAGGTAGAACTAATGTCCTGAACTTTGAAATTGACATACTTATCCTGTAGGTTGCTAAAGCATTACAGATTCACATTGTTTTATTTCGGTTTTTAAAGAGTCTTAAAACAGCCAGGTGAGGTATAATCTGCAAGGCAGGAGGATTTGCAAGTTCAAAGCCAGCCTCAACAATCTAGCAAGGCCCTGAGCAATTTAGCAAGACCCTGTCTGTGAATGAATGAATGAATGAATGAATAAAATGGGCTGGGGATGTGGTTCAGTAGTTAAAAGCCATAGGGTTAAATCCCTGGTCCCACACATTAAGTAAAATATAGGCAGTTACTGCCCTATAAGAAGAAATCTGCTTTTTTTTTTTTTTTTTTTTAATTTAAACATTTTATTTCTTAGTTTTCGGCAGACACAACATCTTTGTTTGTATGTGGTGCTGAGGATCGAATCCCGGCTGTGCGCATGCTAGACCGGCGCGCTACCGCTTGAGCCACATCCCCAGCCCAGAAATCTGCTTCTTGTGGTACTTGCAACTAGTTGATGAACTGTGAAAATGCTATAATGTTAGTAAGGGAACAACTACAATGTATTTGATCCACTTAAATAACACCCTGATAGATTTTAGTAGCCAGTTTCTCCGTAATACTTATTTATGGTCAGTAGTTGCTTTAGTTTGGATCTGTGTGTATGTGTTTGGCACTGTGGATCAAACCCAGGATCTGGCACAGGCTATATCCTCAGCCTCTTAGTTTGGATATTCATCTCTAGTTCTTTTTGTTTTGAGGCTGGATCACATTAAATTGCCAAGTTTAGCTTCAAAGTTGCAATCCTCCTGGGTTGGCCTCCCAAGTTACTAGAATTATAGGCATACTCCACCATACCTATCTTAATTATTTATCTTTTTATATATATATGTATATAATGGGGATTGAACCCAGGGGCACTTAATCACTGAGCCACTTCCTCCGACCCTTTTTTTAATTTGTTTTATTTTGACACAGGATCTCCCTAAATTCTTAGAGCCTACCTTAATTACTGAGGTTGGTGTCAAATTTGTAATCCTCTTGCCTCCCAAATCACTGGGATTATAGGCATGTGCCACCATGTCTGGTTAATTTTGACTTGAACATCCTCCAAAACTCTTTATTAAAGTCTTTTTTTTTAATACCATTTGGCCTATTCAGTTAGGGAGAGAATTTTTTATTTATTTTTGTGGTGCTGGGATATGAACCCAGGGCCTCATGAATGACAGGCAAGTAGCTTACCACTGAGCTACATCCTCAGTCCAGTGTGGTGAAATCTTGACCTCCATCTTGTGGTGCTACTGGGAGGTGATGGAACCTTTAAGAGGTGGGGCCTAGTGAAAGGAAGTTAGAGGCACAGGCTTCTTCCTCTTTCTGCTTCCCAGCTGCTGTAAATTGAACATGCTCCCTGTATCACAGACTTCAGTCATGATGTACTGTGCTGCCTCAGGCTCAAAGGCAACAGGGCCAAGAGACTACAGAATGAAACCTCTGAAGCCATCAGCCAAAAGAAACCTTATTGCCAAGCACAGTGGCACACTCCTGTAACCCCAGCAGCTCAGGAGGCTAAGATAGGAGGATCACTAGTTCAAAGCCAGCCTCAGCAATGGCAAAGCACTAAGCAATTCACTGAGACCCTGTCTCTAAATAAAATACAAAATAGGGCTGGGGATGTGGTTCAGTGGTCGAGTGCCCCTGAGTTCAATCCCAGTACCACCCCCAATGTGCCAACAAAACAAAACAAAACAAAAAAACCCTCAAAGTTTTGATGAACATTCTTGTAACTAAATTGTAGCTTTCTAATTGTTCTTAGGTAAAATTACTAATCGTGGAATTTTATGCCAAAATATACATAAAAATAAAAGCTTTTTTGGGTACAGTGGTGCTTGTCTGTAATCGCAGTAACTCAGAAGGCTGAGTCAGGAAGATTGCAAATTCAAGGCCAGCCTCAGCAATTTAGTAAAGGCCTTTCTCAAAATTTAAAAATAAATAAAAAGGACTGGGGATATAGCTCAGTAGTAAAGTGCCCCTGGGTTCAATCTTTTTATTTATTTATTTATTTTTTTTTAGAGAGAGAGAATTTTTTAATACTTATTTTTTTCGTTTTCGGCGGACACAACATCTTTATTTGTATGCGGTGCTGAGGATCGAACCCAGGCCGCACGCATGGCAGGCGAGCATGCTACCACTTGAGCCACATCCCCAGCCCCCTGGGTTCAATCTTCAGTACCAAAAATCAATCAATAATTTAAAATGACAGAATAAATAAAATCTTTCAGTATATTTTTTTTCAGAAAAATTTGACCAGTTTTTTATTCTCACCAATAATATGTTTAGGGTTATAATTTCTTTCTACCTTGACCCAAGTTGGGAATTATTAGAAATTTCCTTTAAGCTTGGTGTGGTAGCATGCACCTAAAATCCCAGCTACTCAGGAGGCTCAAGTGGAAGGATTGCTTGAGCCCAGGAATTGAACACCAGCCTGGACAACATACTGTGATATCATACCATACATTTTCTTTTTTAATAGGTTAATGCTGTAAACAGTCTTCAGTGTACTGTAATGAAGATTTAGTATTCATAATTCCTTTTCCATGGTACTAAATCCAAAAATATTTTGTAGATCTCATTTTAGTTAACTTCCCAGCAGCATTCAATTCTTGTCATCTTCTTTTTTGAGTTATTTCTCCTGGTTTAAATGGCATCAAAATTTTTAAATTGGTTTGGGACCTCTTTTCTTCTATTTATTTTAAGTGTTAAAAGTAGTGGTGCTGGGGCTGGGGTTGTGGCTCAGTTGCAGAGCGCTTGCCTAGTATGTGTGAGGCACTGGGTTTTATCCTCAGCACTGCATACAAATAAATAAAAATAAAGGTCCATTGACACCTTAAAGAAAAAATAAAAGGTCCTATTTAAAAAAAAAAAAAAAGTTGGGGCTGGGCTGAGGTTGTGGCTCAGTGGTAGAGTACTTCCCTAGGCATGTGTGAGGCCCTGGGTTCGAGTCTCAGCACCACATATAAATAAAATAAAGGTCCATTTACAACTAAAATAAATATATATATTAAAAAAAAGTGGTGGTGCTGAACTGGGGTTGTGGCTCAGGGATAGAGCACTTGCCTAGCATGCGTGGGGCACTGAGTTCGATCCTTAGCACCACATAAAAATAAAGTAAAGGTATTGCGTCCACTTACAGCTAAAAAAAAAAAAAAAGTGGTGGTGCTGGGCATCAGGGAATGGGGGATGTGCACTGCCAGTCATGTGTGTCTTGGGGGGAAAAAGAATAAGTCCATCAAGATTCTTACTTTGGCTGGGTGCAGACCTGTTATCTCAGCAGCTCAAGAAGCTGAGGCTGTAGCTAAGAGAGGTGACAGGCCTGTAATCCTAGCTGAAGCAGGAGGATTGCAAATTCCAGGCCAGCCTCATCTCAGCAACTTAGTCCGACCCGACCCTAACCAACTTAGTTGACCCTGTCTCAAAATAAAAAGGTCTGAGGATGGGGGCTGTGGCTCAGTGGTAGAGTGCTTGCCTAGCATGCATGAGGACCTGGCTTCAATCCTCAGCACCACATAAAAATAAAGATATTATGTCCACCTAAAACCAAAAAATAAATATTAAAAAAAAAAAAGGTCTGGGGATGGAGCTCAATGGTAAAACACTCCGGAGTTCAATCCCCAGTATAAAGAAACAAAAAAGTTCTTTGTTCCTTTCCCCTTCATTCTATTCCCTCTTGCTGTATGATCTTAGTTACATTCACCAGTTTTGGCAGGTACTGTAAATAAAGTGAACACTCAGCTTCTGTTTCCTTTTTCTACAACAAATACTGGAAAGTAAAGTACTTCATTTCCAAGCTTTTCTTGTGGCTAAGGGTGGCTGTATGACAGAGTTTGGACAATCAGTTCCGAAGTTAAGTTAGCTATATAGCCTTTGCTTTCCTGCTAAGAAGGAACAGTTGAGTAAATGACTTTTTTTTTTTTTTTTTTTTTTTGTGTGTGTGTGTGTGTGTGTGATACTGAGGATTCTACTCAGGGCCTTGCACCTGCTAAGTAAGCACTCTACCACTGAGCAACGCCCCAGACCTTTAAAAAAATTTTTTTTTGAGACAAGTCTCACTAAAGTACCCAGATTGACTTTTTTTTTTTTAAAGAGAGAGGGGGGGGGCGGATTTTTAATATTTATTTTTTAGTTTTTGGCGGACACAACATCTTTGTTTGTATGTGGTGCTGAGGGTCGAACCTGGGCTGCACCATGCCAGGAGAGCGGGCTACAGCTTGAGCCACATCCCCAGTCCCCCAGATTGACTTTGAACTTGCAATCATCCCGCCTCATCCTGAGTAGTTGGAATTACAGGTGTGCCCCACGATGGCCCGATTTTTATTTCTTCTTCTGGATTTTTTTTTTTTTTTTTTTTTTTTGTACCAAGGATTGAACCCAGCAGTGCCTAACTACTGAGCTACAAATCCTTTTTGTTATTTATTTTGAGACAGGGTCGCACTAAATTTCTTAGAGACTCTAAATTGCTGAGGCTGGCTTTGAACTCATGATCTTTCTGCTTCAGCCTCCCAAGCCACTAGGATTGCAGGTGTGCACCACTGTGATCAGGGCTGGAACTTTTAAGTAATGCTAAAGGTTTAGCAATTATCTTTCTTCCGTGAAGCAAAGAGCCAGCATACTAAGAAACATTTTCATATTTACCTTTTTAGTCCAGACCTTGCCTTTGAGTTTTAAAGTTTAACAACTGTATATTCAATTACTCTTTAATAATTTCAAAAGTACATGAAGCTTTCAAAATACAGTACTTGTCATCTTGACCCAACCTCCCCTTAGTTGTCCTTTAAGTGATCCCTAACCTAATGAATGCTACTAGCTTATAGGAACATAATCATAATAAATAAGCACTTCTTTTTTTTTTTTTTTTTTTTTTTGGTGCTGGGGACTGAACCTAGGGCCTTATATATACAAGGCAAGCACTCTACCAACTGAGCTATATCAACAGCCCATAAATGAGCACTTCTGGGGCTTGCTCTCCATGGTCTTGGCGGCAGCTGGCTCAGGGCAGAAGGCCGAGCCATGTTCTACCTAACTGGTTTTAATTCCCACCTTCTATTTCTATACCTGCAAACTGTGAATCAAAAGCCCTTGAAATATGTGAGTAGTGACCTTGTCATTTGGAAGCTTCCTGCGCCTTTGATTTGTAAAGATTCCATAGAATCAGATGTGCTAGGACATTTCATGTCCCACAGTGGTGCTAGGACAGAGGTTGGGCGCTTATGGAATTGGAGTAACTTATGGCATGTCAAGGGAAAATAACAAGCTACCTCGGAGAGGAGTCGACTCATCTGGTCTCTCTCTAATTTAGAAATACAGTTATCAAAACGGACTCCAGAAGAAAGAACTGACAAACCAGTAATGATGGAAGAAATTGGGAAAGGTGCCAAAAAATATCCCTCACACCACCAGGCTGGTGTCACAGGTTAAAACAAACAAACAAAAACTCCTTCATTAAGAAGAGCGAGTTTAAGCAACATGATGGATTCAGAAACTCATGAAGAGAGGCCACCAATTCTCACATCTTCAAAACAAGACGTCTCACCTCACATTACAAATGTTGGTGAGACGAAGTGTTTCTTTTGGCTGCTGCTCAGCTTTCAACTGCGTAGCCATCACGTTTCCCATCCAGAAATTGTTTTCCGCACAGCTCCACAGAATCAAAACCCGCCAAGCTGTACTTCAGTTGAGGGGTGAATGGATTTATAAAGTTGTATGGAGGGATCCTTCCGCCATTGATGCAGAAAACAACCATCTTGGCACTTATCTTTGATCTGTATGAGGATTTGTCTTTCCTTCTCCAAAAGCACGTCAGTGTCCCTGAGTTTGCAACCCATGGCATGGCGGCTGTACTCAAGCACAACCAAGGTATTTTCACTCCATTGAAAAGAGTTGGGTGGGGCTGGGATGTAGCTGAGTGGCAAAGCGTCTGCCTTCTGCCTTGCTTTCGCAAAGCCCTGGGTTTTACCCCCAGTTCCAAAAAAAAAAATAAATAAATAAATAAATAAATAAAATAAAATAAAAATAAAAAAAGAAAGAAAGCAAAGCAAAGAGTTGGGCGTATGTGTGGGGGTGGGTTGGGGGGCGTGGTGGCTCAGTGGCGCACCTTGTAATCCCAGCAGGCTGGGAGGCTGAGACAGGAAGATACTGAGTTCAAAGCCAGCTTCAGCATTTTAGCAAGTCCCTAAGCAACTCAGCAAGACCCTGTCTCTAATTAAAATACAAGATAGGGCTCGGTATGGTATGTGATTCAGTGGTTGACTGCCCCTGGGTTCAATCGCTAGTACCAAGAAAAATAAATAAAGAAATGGGCACTCCCCCCGCCCCAGTACTGAGAATTGAAACCAGAGCACTGTATCACTGACCTACATCCTCAGCCTTTAAAAAAAAAAAAATTTGGAACAGGACTCACTAAATTGATCTTGAATTTGGGATTCTCGTGTCTCAGCCTCTTCAGTAGCTGGGATTACAGGTGTGTAACACTGTGCCAATCTAAATGGGCATATCTATCCAGTTGTGCAAATCACGAATCTGGAGACAGTCCTATGTTTTCCTCTTTCCTCATATCCATTAACCAAGTCTTATTCTTTTCTTCTGTAAAGTATCCTTAGGATTCACTGTCTTTTCTTCATCATTACCCTAGTGCAAGCTATCATCATCTTTCTGAATTAACATTAGTGACCCTCAGTTTTCCCTACCTCCAGTCCAATATCTATGAATTGTTAGTCACAATATTTTATTTATTTATTTAGGTATTGAGGATTGAACACAGGGTGCTGTACCACTGAACTATATTCCCAGTCCTATTTATTTAAAAAAATTTTTTTTGTAGTTGTAATTTTTATGCGGTGCTAAGGATCAAACCCAGTGCCTCACACATGCCAGGCAAGCACTCCACCACTGAGCTACAGTCCCAGCCCCCTGTTTAATTTTTATTTTGAGACAGGGTCTCCCTAAATTTGAGGCTAGCCTCTCAACTTGCAATGCTCCTGCCTCAGCCTACAGTCAGTGGGATTTTGAGCACGTGCTACTGTATCCAACCAAATCTTGTTTCTTAACATTGTTGTATAGTTATAGCTTCTCTGAACATAAACAAGGTTGAGGTTATCTGCATTTAAGTACCTATGAAATTGAGCCCACCTAATCCAGGATATTCTCCCCATCCAAAGGTCCTTAATTTAATCACATATTTAGAATGTCTTTTACCATATGAGCTATCATATTCACAGATTCTGGGGATTAGGATATGAACATGTGGTGTGGTGGGCATTTTTCATCCTACTATCATATATATATATATATATATATATATATATATATATATATATATATTTTTTTTTTTTTTTTTTTATTTAGTTTTCAGCAGACACAACATCTTTGTTTATATGTGGTGCTAGGGATCGAACCCCGGCCGCACGCATGCTACCGCTTGAGCCACATCCCCACCCCATCCTACTATCTTTGATGCCTTGGTTTCTGCTTCTTGCCTATTGGTTTGTTTTGGAATGTCTGCTGCTACTCCTGATGTCACCTCTGTATGCAAGGCAGATAGAAAAGGGATGGAGGGGCTGGTGTTGTGGCTCAGTGGTAGAGTGCTTGCTTAGCATGCACGAGGCCCTGGGTTTGATCCTCAGTACCACATAAATGTAAAATGAAGATATTGTGTCCACTTAAAACTTAAGAATAAATATTTTTTAAAAAAGGGATGGAGGTGTACAAGACACTACCAGTGGTCTGTCCATATTCCCTAATTCTTATCACTTCAGTGCAGATGTGGACATTCTATTTGGTAGTGCCTGAATGTCTATACCTGTGGGTTTTCTTTGGATGCCTGTACAAAGAAAGAGTGGTAGGATAGTAGAGAATGCTGCATACAACTCATTCCTCTAGCAACAATCAATGACTAGAATTGATGAAAATACCAAACTCCCTTATCTCTTTGGTGAGACTTTTTTTTTTTTTTTTTTTTTTTTAACTTTGAGGCAGGGTCTTGCCAAGTTGCTTAGGGCCTTGATAAATGGCAGAGGCTGGCTCTGAACTTGCAATTCTCCTGCCTCAGCCTCTGAAGCCATTGGAATTACGGTGTGCACCACTGCTCCCAGGTGGTAGGATGATTTTGAGGCACATTTCATATTGGTATGTCCAGTTTCCCAGTAGGATTAGGCTGTGGTGGGCTGGGGATGTAACTCAGTGGTAGAGCACCTGGCTAGCATGTGAAAGGATTTGGCTGTGATGACACTCACGGGAAAGGGTTTGATAATGAATGCTTTATTGGATAACTTTCTCCCCATTTTCCTATCTCACTGCTCCACTATCCTACTATTCTTTCTTGGGAATACATCAAAATAAACCATTTCGATTTAGATCATTCTACTTGGGCCTGCTTTTGGCGAACCATGATCACCTTACCACCGTTTTCTTGTCTTTAAAGTAGATGTTAGCCAATAATGGAGGCTGAGGCAGGAGAATTGCAAGTTCTAAGCCAGCCTCAGCAACTTAGTGATACCTGGTCTAAAAAAAAAGTTGGAAATCATTATCTGGAGCTTATATATTCTTTATCATCAATAAGAACAAAAATGTAGCTTTCCTACAAACAGGACACATGGACAATATGTTTTAGATATATAAACTGTCCTACAAATAGGACATTAGGCAAGTATGATATCCTTTTATACATTAAATATACAAAGAAGTGACATTCATGACCTGTTCGACAATTATTATTATTATTATTATTATTATTTTTTTAAAGAAAGAGTGAGAGAGGAGAGAGAGAAAGAGAGAGAGAGAGAGAGAGAGAGAGAATTTTTAATATTTATTTTTTAGTTCTCGGCGGACACAACATCTTTGTTGGTATGTGGTGCTGAGGATCGAACCTGGGTCGCAGGCATGCAAGGCGAGCGCGCTACCGCTTGAGCCACATCCCCAGCCCCAATTTTTTAAAATATTTTTTTAGTTGTAGAAGGACACAATACTTTTGTTTTATTTATTTATTTGTTTTATGTGGTTCCAGGTATTAAACCCAGTACCTCACACATGCTAGGCAAGTGCTGAGCCACAATCCTGGCCCCTAGACAATTATTTTTGGTGGAAAGGAGCAAAACACTTCAAAGGCTTATAGTAAACTTTTGAAAATATGTCGTCAATTTTGAAAAACCTGGCTAGTTTTGATATTGTTCTTGATCTTGTCATTTGAAAATAATATGACTTCTTATGTCAAATCTATCATGTTTTTCCACACTATCACTTAAATTGTTATATCTACCCAAGACCTTGATTCTAGAGCAATGACTCTACTCTTTTTTCCATCACTGAACTTTGCCGAGTTGTTCCATTGTATTATAGGGTGTTTCAACAATGGCACACTTATTATCTAACCATTTTACAATGGGAATTTCATTATTTACATTAAATCTGTGATCATATGACCCAGTTGTTTTTTCATCATTCTTAGTTTCAGAAGACACTTATTTACTTCATTTTCCCTCATGGTGACTGTAGCATGGAATTCAATGTTTTGAAGGTGTGCCAACAAGTCATACTAGTGAACAGATTGTCAAAAACAACACAATGTGACTCTGGATTCTCTAACACTTGGAGCATTTATAGAATTACCTTATTCTCAGGCAAAAGATCACTGTGTAGTCATTCTCAAGCATTTTTTCTACACTATAAGTCAAAGTTATAGCAGTATCCCAATATTCACACAGTGTCCAGAATTCATAACCAAATTTTATGGGCTTACTTCTTACTTCTGTTTCAGGGAATTGTGTCCATAATATCTGATAATCATTTCATCCACTACTAAGCATTCTTCAAATATACTAAACTTCATGTAAAACTTTTGAATCATATTTATTAGAGGACAATTTTCTTTTCTTTCTTTTTTTTTTTTTTGGTACTGGGGATTGAACCCAGAGGCACTTAACCATTAAGCCACATCCCCAGCCTTTTTTGTTTTGTGTTTCTTTTTGGGACAGAGACTAAGTTGTTTAGGGCCCTGCTAAATTGTTGAGTTTGGCCTTGAACTTGAGATCAAGTTCTGCCTTAGCTTCCCAAGCTGCTGGGTTTACAGGAGTAGGCCACTGAAACTGGCTGAATTTTAAACTTTTTTTTTTTTTTTTTGGTAGCGGGAATTGAACTCAGGAGCACTCAATTACTGAGCCACATCCTCAGCCCTATTTTTATTTTATTTAGAGACAGGGTCTCTCTGAGTTACTTAGTGCCCTTCTCTTGCTGAGGCTGGCTTTGAACCAGAGATCCTGCTGTCTCAGCCTCCCAAGCCACTGGGATTACAGGTGTACACCACCTTGCCTGGCTTAATTTTAAACCCTTTTCTTCAATATTCTGCCATTTGTTATTGTTTCAAAACTATATGACATCATAGTTCCTGGAAAGGATTTCTTGACATTGCCTTTTTTTTTTTTTGTAAATGGAACTGAACCCAGGGGTGCTTATCCACTGAATCAACATCCTCAGCCCTTTTTATCTATTTAATTTTTTAGTTGTAGTTGGACACAATACCTTTATTTATTTATTTTTATGTGGTGCTGAGGATTGAACCCAGGCCACAAGCTAGGTGAGTGCTCTACCGCTGAGCCACAACCCCAGCCCCAGCCTCTTTTATTTTTGAGACAGGGTCTGCCCAGGTTAGTGCCCCACTAAATTGACAAAGTTCGCCTTGAACTTTCAATCCCTTGCCTCAGCCTCTAAAGTCTAAGATTAGAGGTGTGCACCACTGCACATGGCTGACATTGCATTTTTGATGGTAAATCTACCCAAATCTTCATCATTTGACTAATAGTTTCTTATAAAGGGTAGCTTATGACAACCTGAAAACATAAGAATTCCTAAAAATGTTTTTAACTCACGTATACTAAGTATTTCAAATTTATTCTTACTTTCTGTAGAATAGTGTACAGTTTCTTTAACAATATGATCATATATTTCAGGTGTCAATATTTCTTAAAAAATCTCCACTGGGCTGGAAGACTCCAATGAATCCCCCATTTTTCGTACGCATTCATAGTGTTTTTCTAGCTCAGTTTGGTGGCACATGCTTGTAATTCCAGCCACTCAGGAGGCTGAGGCTGGAAGATTGCAAGTTCAAAGACAGCCTCAGGAACTTAGGGAGACCCTATTTAAAAAAAAAAAAATGTCTGGGGATGTGGGTCAGTGGTAGAGCACACCTGGGTTCAATCCTTAGTACTTATTTTTTTTTTCCCAATTCTCTAATCATTTATCTATTATTTTTCTCAAGAGAACACAATTCTAAAAACATTTATTTCCAAGTTAATCATAAAGGGCTGGGGTTGTAGCTCAGTAGTACAGCATTTGCTTAGCATGTGTGAGGCACTGGGTTCAATTCTCAGCACCACACATAAATAAATAAAATAAAGGTCCATCAACAACTAAAAAACTGTATATAAAAATAAAAGTTAAGTATAAATATATGCTCAATTGAAGTTTTTTTTCTTATTGTTGATACATCTTTATTTTATGTATTTGTTTATATTCGGTGCTGAGGATTGAACCCAGTGCTTCACACATGCCAGGCAAGTGCGCTATCGCTGAGCCGTAGCCCCAGCCCTCAATTCAAGTTTTTATAGGTGTCCTATATACAGTTCAAAAGGACAAAAGGGGCTGAAAAACAGAGGTCAGATATGGTGGTCAGCATATGTAATTCTATCTACTTGGGAGGCTGAGGCAGGAGGATCACAAGTTCGAGGTCAGCTTGGCCAGTGAAGTGAGATCTCATCTTTAAAAAAGTAGAAAGATAAATTAGGAAAGGGCCCAATTAAAGAGTATATTCTTTTTTAAAATGTCTTTAAATTTTTTTTTCAGCTGTAGATGGACACAATACCTTTATTTTATTTATCTATTTATTTTTATATGGTGCTGAGGATTAAACCCAGTGTTTCACACATACCAGACGAGTGCACTACCACTGAGTCACAACCCAAGCCCTAAAGAGTATATTCTAAAAGCAACAGAATTTTCTTTTATTTTTTGTGGTTCTGGGGATCGAACCCAGGGCCTTGTGCATGCAAGGCAAGCACCCTACCAACTGTGCTATATTCTCAGCCCAAGCAGCAGGATTTTATAGGAAGGAAATGATATAAACTAATTGATGTTTAAAAATAATCATTCTAGAAATTTTAAGAATCATGCCACGATTTGCTAAGCTTGTGTTCAAAGCACTGAACTAGGTAGTGTGTCAAGAATAAGTATACCTGTGTATTAATAGTGTATAACATAATAGCTGATGTGTGACATGAGTCAATTATTATCTGTTTTTTCGTTTTGGGGTACTGAGGATTGAACTCAGGGACACTTGACCATTAAGCCACATCTCCAGACCTATTTTGTATTTGATTTAGAGACAGGATCTCACTGAGTTGCTTAAGTTGGCTTTGAACTAGGGATTCTCCTATCTCAGCCTCCGAGCTGCGGGGATTACAGGCATGCAACACTGAGCGCAGGAAATTCTTATTTTTAATTGAATCCAGAGCATTTTACCATTGAGCTACATCTCCAGTCCTTTTTAGTTTTTGAGATAGATTCTTAGTTGCTAGGGCTGGCCTAGAACTTTCTGACTCAACCTCGTGAGTTGCTGGGATTCACCAATGTACCTTGCCAAGTGCAAATTCTACAGTAACTCTGGTTTGTAATATTTCTTTTTCTTGTTTTTGTGGTGCTGGGGATTCAACCCAGGGCCTTGTGCATGCAAGGCAAGCACTCTACCAACAGAGCTATTTCCCCAACCCCTGCTTTGTAATATTAGTACCAGGTTTTAACACAAAACTTGACAAATAACAAAAAGATATATTAAAATTCTATGTTCAACAATAGCAACCAGGTGGGGCACAATGGTGGACAGCTTTAACCCCAGTGATTTAGGAGGCCAAGTCAGAAAGATTGCAAATTAGAGGCCAGTCTCACCAATTTTCGAAACCCCGTTTCAAAAACAAAACCAAACAAAACTAGAAATGTAGGTCAATGGCAGAGTACCCCTGTGTTAAATTTCCAGTACTGCAGGGGCTGGAGATGTGGCTCAAGCGGTAGCGCGCTCGCCTGGCATGCGTGCGGCCCGGGTTCGATCCTCAGCACCACATACCAACAAAGATGTTGTGTTCGCCAAGAACTAAAAAATAATTATTAAAAAATTCTCTCTCTCTCTCTCCTCTCTCACTCTCTCTTTAAAAAAAAAAAAAAATTTCCAGTACTGCAAAAAGACAAAAAGCAAACAAAACTGGAAGCACATGCCTGTAATCCCAGCAACTAGAGGCTGAGGCAGGAGGATCCTAAGTTCCAGGCCAGCCTCAGCAACTTAGTGAGACCCTCAACAATTTAGCGAGACCCTTTGTTAAAACGAAAAGAATAAGGCCTAGGATGTACCTCAGTGGTAGGGTACCCCTGGATTCAATCCTCAGTACAAAATAAATAAATAAAAGCAACCAGAATATTGAGAAAGATAAATAAGTTCCACAGAACTATTAATTTTCCAAAGTTATTTATGTTTTTTCTTTTTCTTTTTTTTTGTACCAAGGATTGAACTCAGGGGCACTTGGCCACTAAGCCATATCCCCAGCCCTATTTTGTATTTTATTTAGAGACAGGGCCTCAGTGAGTTGCTCAGTGACTAATCATTGCTGAAGCTAGCTTTGAACTTGTGATCAGTTGTCTCAGCCTCCCCAGCCACTGAGATTGTAGTTGTACATCACTCAACCAGCTACATGGGGTTAGTTTTGCGGACAAATATTTAGATGTTATGAATATGCTATGAATTGGAAAATCAAATTTCAGATTTGAATAATTTTATAAAATGTAATTCCACCACTAGATGGCAATATATAAACAAAATATTGAAAACAGTCATCCTTCAAGCTATCATAGGTAGTATGGTGATAAATCCAGACTTATTCACTATTCTTTGAGACCGCATACCTTACGAGAACTTTAAAAGGTCTCAATACAAATTACCGAGGCAATAGTAAAGAGCCAGAGTAAAGAGGCAGGTAACTCCCCCCCCCCCACAGGCTTGTATCTTTATTATAAGAAGCAGTTGAATAGATAAAAGGGTTGATGAATAATCACCCATAGGACAAGTGTGATCTGCTGTTTTGTATGTCTTGTGGACTAGGAAGGATTTTTACATTTTAAGAAAATGGGGAGGTTGAAGCAGGAACATAAATTCTAGGCCAGCCTCAACAATTTGGTGAGACCTTGTCTCAAAATAGGGCTAGAGTTCTAGCTCAGTGGAGATGTAGCCCCCCCCCCCCCAGGTTCAATCTTTAGTACATACATACATACACACACACACACACTCACTCACCCACAGATGAATTATTATCCTGTGTATCATTTCCTCGTTTCCCAATTACTGGGGGGATTGAACTAAAGGGTGCTCTACCACTGAGGTACAGTATCAGCTCCCACTTTTTTTTTTTCCTAATTTTGAGACAGATCTCATCAAGTTGAGAGGCTGACCTCGAATTTGTGATGCTCCTGCCTCAGCCTCCAGAGTAGTTGGGATTACAGGCATGTGCCTGACTTGTATCAGCTTTAAGATGTATTTTTACCCCCCTTGGGACTTGTTAAAAACATGATAAAATGGATGCTGTATTATTTTGTGTATCAAGATGTTTCAGAGAAAAAAAAAAAAAAAGCACAGGGCTAGGTGGCACAAACCTGTAATCCCAGTGGCTCAGGAGGATCACCAGCCTCAGCAATTTCGTGAGATCCTAAGCAACTTAGTAAAACCCTGTCTCTAAATAAAAGAAGGGCTGGTGGGCTGGGGTTGTAGCTCAGCTTGCCTAGCACATGTGAGGGCCTGAGTTTGACCCTCAGCACCACATAAAAATAAAGGTATTGTGTTCAACTACAACTAAAAAATAAATTAAAAAAAAAAGAAAAAAAAGAAGGGCTGGAGATGTGGTTCAGTGGTTAAGCCCCCGTGGGTTCAATTCCTAGTAGGAGGGAGAGATTTGTGTTAAAACCTGGTATTAAAAGCATCATTATCCCCCCTTTTTCATACAAAATCTATCCATTTATTTTTTAATTAATTTTTTATTTATATATGACAGTGGAATGCATTACAATTCTTATTACATATATGGAGCACAATTCCTCATATCTCTGGTTGTATAAAAAGTATATTCACACCAATTTGGAAATGTCATCCCTCTTTTTGTGGCACTGGGTATTGAATCCACCGGGTGCTGTATAAGAACTACACCCCAGCCTTTTTTCTAATTTTTGAGACTGGCCTTGTTCCAACTTTCAATCTTCTTGCTTCAGCCCCCAGAGCTGCTGGAATTTACAGGTATGTGCCACAAGCAGCCATTCCCCACCCCATCTTTTTTTTTTTTTTTGTGGTCTGGGGATTGAATCTAGGGCCTTGTGCATGCATGGCAAGCACTCTACCAACTGAGCTATATCCTTAGTCCTCCCCACTTTTTTTTTTTTTTAATTAGGAAAGAATAATTCTTCCCAAAAGACTCACCCTATGAATTTCTGGTTACATTTCATGGACAAGGGTTCAACTGTATGGCCAGTCCTAGAGAAACTAGATTTTACCATGATTTTTGGCTTAAACAATTCTGAAGACTCAAGATTTCACTGATGTCACCTACAAAATTTGGGTTCTGGGGCTGGGGTTGTGGCTCAGTGGCAGAACACTTGCCTAACATGTATGAGGTACCGGGTTTGATTCTCAGCATCGTATATAAATAAATGAATAAAATACAGATCCATCAATATCTACAACAAATTATATATATATCTATATAATTTTTTTTTTTTTAATTTGGGTTCTGCTGGCGGAAAAGGAGTAGGTGCAATGAATGTTGAATGGACAATATTGGATGCAGAAACCCAAGTTTGGAGGGTAAGATTATGTATGCAAAATAGCCCTACAGCTTCTAAGGAAACTTAAAACCAGTAGGGTACAAACTTTATGACACCGATAGAAAGGCATGGCATAATGGGCAAGGTGGTCTATGTATGGAGAAATTGTGTGACGTAATCTCGACAAAACCCATAAAAAATTACTACCGAGGCTTCCTTCTTAATTTTTTATTTTTTATCCACACATACTTTTTCTATTTTTCCAAGGCGTTCTTTAGCAGGTGCAAGGAAAAATTTCCAAACTAACTAGTTAACACAATACCAAACTTCAGCTGAGGGTTCCCTTCACCCGTACTTCAGTCCTCGATCGTCTTAATAGCCCTTGCTATTGCACTCAGCTCTGTACTCTTGCAGATACAGAGTGGACAGGCATATTGTGAGCGAGCGGCCTTCTCGCGTTAAAACGAGATGCCATGCGAACACTGTACCCGCCATTTCTAGTACCGTCAACTTGTCTTATTGCCAGAGACAGATGGGCCTCAAATTGCAAGGTAGCAATAAACGGGGATGCAGGTTAAGGCGGGCCCTGGGATGTTCCATTTTCACTGAACCCCGTGGGGAGAGGGCCGTGTGCCGGAACCTGGCCTGCCCTGTCGCCCTGGCCTGGCACCCTTGTTGACCCCCTACTTTCCTCGCACTAAAAGCTCCTGAACGCAGGCCGAAACCTTCATTAACTTCCCTTCTTGGGCTAGGAGGAAAAATGGCGAAGCGCAGGGGCGGGGGTCAGGATGGCACGAGTAACCCCGCGCTCGTCAGGCCTTGCAGCCCACGGCGTGAGCCGCGGTGGGCGACGCCGCGCAAACGCGACCCGCTAGGCGCCTCCGCCATCTTCGCCTACTCACCCGGACTCCCCCCGCGGCCGCGCTGGCTTCGCGTTTCCCTTCCGGCCGCTGACAGAGATCCGGGCTGGGAGGGGTGGGCGAGCGCGCGGAGGGGGTGGACCGAGGGCGGGGAGGCCGGACGGAAGAGGAAAGGGAGGGCGGCGAGCGGCCACGGCGGGGTGTGGAGCGTGCGGCGTGTGTGCGGTGGGAGGGCGGGAGAAGGGGGGGAGGCGGAGTAATGAGAGCGCGAGGCGCTTCTCGTCGGCTCCTTCGCACGGGCGGAAAGAGCCGAGCGCAGCCCGAGCGCCCTATTAAAATGGCGGCGGCGTCGGCGGTGGCCGCGGCGTCTGGTCGGTGAAGTGACTCTGCTGCTTCTCTCCCCACCCGCCCCCTCCCTCTCCCCTCCCCTGTCCTTCCCCCCCTTCCCCGCCGCCGGCGCCTCCGCGCCCCTCCGGCCTGCGCACCTCCCCTCGCCCCCCTCCTCTCCCCCGCCCGCTCCGGGGACCGCCGGCCCCCTCCCCCATTCTCCTGCTCCCCGCCCCGTCCCCGCCGCCGCCCGCCCTCGTCGCCTCCCCGCCCCGCCGGCCGGCCGGCCCCCTCCTCCGCCTCTCTCCCCTCCCCCCGCCGGTCGGGATCAGTCAGTACGATCCGAAGCGGGGGAGGGGGGGGGCGGCGGCCGAACGATGTGCGAGAACTGCGCAGACCTGGTGGAGGTGTTAAATGAAAGTAAGTAGCCGGGGTAGAGGCCTGTCGGGGTGCAAGGTTTGGGGTCCTCGCGGCGCTCTCCGGCCTCCCCAGGCTGCCGCGGCCTGCGGAAAGCGACGGCTGGGCCCGGCGGCGTGCGGGCCTAGCGCCCGGGGAAGGTGCGCGGTGGCGCGGCCGCCTCGGCGTCTCGGGCCCGGCCGCCCGGGTTACCTGGGCGCTGGAGAGGCGGCGGCCGACGCTGCGGAGCTCCGGCAGGGCCCGGCCTGGGTGCTCTTAGAAAGTTTCCTCATTACAGGTGTCAATTAACGAAGGCACTAATAAGCCCCTCGCCTCCTTCGCTGTGCCTGGAAGGTGAGGGGAGGTGGGGTCGTAGGAGAAGGATTTCCTCCGCAGTCCGAGTGCTCCGGCCGCCCTCTTTGATTTCTAGCGTGCTGTTGAGGCCTCTCTCACCTGCTAATCTTCATTAAACTCCCTGGGAGGAGGGTGGTGGATTTTCCCTCCCTTGGGGGTGTGTGGGTGTATTAAACCCATCTGCTACTCCTTAAATAGCTGAAAATGAACTGTGATAGTGATGACTGGAACCTTCATACCTTTTTTTTTTTTTAAATGTTATTTCTTACTGTAACATTAATCGTTTTAGTGGTAAATTCTGTTAAGGAGAGTAGGTACTATAGATACCATCCCGGGATAGTTATGGCTTGTCTCCTGGAAAGAAAGACCAGATTCCTTATACTTTTTATTGTTAACTAGCATATGTTGATCATTTCTGGCCAGATTATTTTATTCTTGACCTTGGAAAGATGGTATTTCAGTTTAGAGATGCAAGCAATATTGCAAGTCAACTACTTCTGGGCCCGAAGGCCTAGGTTGGAAGCGGTAAAATTCGGTGAAAAGACCAATTTACAGAAACTGGATTGATGAGAAAATGCTTGTTTATGAACAGTTTATGTAGGAATTGAACTTGTATTCTCTGTGTGTTATTTCGACACACTTCCAAATTACCTTTTTTTCTAATATCATTCACTTAAACAACTGATACTTAAACAATTGATATGCAAAATGCGCCATCGTGTTTGTGTTTGAATTTCCATTAATGACCAAAGGTGGTAAGAAAAGTGGAAGAGTTCTTGTTTGCTTTCAACTGTGTATTTACTTCCTGACAGGTGGAAGTAGGCTTTTGCACATATTCAAATGTACTTCTAGCATTTGTGTCATGCTAAATGTTTCTAGAATTTTAAGGTTATTTGTATTTTGAGATACTTTTGTTCTTGGTGCAGGTGGTTTCTGATAGGAAGGTAAACATAAGTCCTTAGCAATTTTTTTTCAGTAAAACTATTCTGTATCTTCCATGTGTGTGACTTTATTTTGTGGTACTGAGGATTGAAACCCAGTGCCTTCAGGCTAAGCAAATACCACTGAGCTCCCAGCCCTTTTTTTTTTTTTTTTTTAAATTATGTTTTGAGGTAGGGTCTTCATAAATTGCTCAAGTTGGCCTTGATCCTGTGATCCTCCTGGCTCAGTTTGCAGAGTTATCTAGTATTACAGTACAGGCACACACTACCATGTCTGGCTGATTGTGACTTAATTCTAAGTTGGAAAAGTAATGAGTTTGCTGTCTCATGCATGTTAGGAAAAAATAATTTTCAAAAAACTTATTTTAAACTTAACTAGAAACATTTTAATTACTACCCTCCCTGGGTGGGGGGGGGGGTTTGAGCCCAGTCCTGCTTCCACTGAGCCTCATCCCCAGCCCTTTTTTATTTTTAGACAGGGTCTCACTAAGTTGCTTAAGGTCTCACTAAATTGCTGAGGTTAGTTATGAACCTGTGATCCTTCTGCTTCACCCTCCCTAACTTCTGAAATTATAGGTGTGTACCACCACACCTGGTATCATAGTATCTTTTTTTAAAAAAATACTTTTTTAGTTGTCAGTGGACCTTTAATGTATTTATATGTCGTGCCTAGAATTGAACCTAGTGCCTTACACACACTTGGCAAGCACAGTGCCACTGAGCCACAACTCCAGCCCAAAATTATAGTATCTTAATTAAAGTTTATTAATCTTTTGAATTATCTTGATATTAAAGTAGAGTCTTATTCAAGATGATCTGGGAAACACCTGGAATTTTGGTATAAGCCAGTGGCCTCTTAAAGTACTTTTTTTTTTTTTTTGCAGGGGGAGGATTGAGAGGATGACTGGGGATTGAACGAACTCAGGGGCACTTTACCACTGGGCTGTATCCCCAGCTCCCCCACTTTTTATTTTTCTTTTTGTAAATTTTGAGACTGGGCCTCACTAAGTTGCTGAGGCTAGTCTTCAACTTGCAGTCCTCCTGTCTCAGTCTCCTGAACTGCTGGGATTGTAGCGTGTGCCATCATGCCTTGTTTAGTTTAATATCTCTTTTTAAGGTTCAATTTAAACATTTGCCTGTAGCTGGGTGCAGTCAGGCAAACCTGTAATTCCATCAACTCAGACTGGATCAGGAGGATCACAAATTCCAGGTCAGTTTTGGCAATTTAGGGAGATCCAATCTCAATAAAAAAAGGGCTAAATTAAAAAAAAAAAAAAGGGTTGGAATGTGGCTCAGTGGTAGTGTCCCTTGTTTTAATAACCATTTAACCACACTCCCCCATGACCTGCTAAACATTTGAACACTGATCTCACAATGATGCTTCCTTTTTTTAAAAAAATTTACTTCAGCAGTTTTATCTGAAGTTTATATGAGGCTATTGACAGTTGCTTTTTTTTCCCTCTGAGGTTGTTACAAGATTATTTTTTCCATTGGTGCAATTCCTGTATCCCCAATTTTTTAAAAAAAATATTTATTTATTTGTATGTGGTGCTGAGGACCAAACCTGGGCCGCACGCATGCTAGGCAAGCGTGCTACCGCTTGAGCCACATCCCCAGCCCTGTGTATCCCAAATTTAACATAAAATTGTTAAATTCCATTGGACACAGTGAGACACACACACACTCTTGTAATCTCAGCTCTTCTGTGGAGCCTGGGGTAGGAGGATCCCAGTTTGAGGTTGGTTTGGGCAATTTAGCAAGGTTCTGTCTTAAAACTTTAAAAAGGGCTGGAGCTATGTAGCTCAGTGGTGGAGTGCTTGCCTAGCATGGTTGGGGCCTGGATTTAATCCCCAGTAACACACACACACACACGGATTGTTGAATTCCTTGAGGACAGAAGGTATTGCTGTATCTTACCATAGGAATATTTATCGTGGCTATGATGAATGGAGTATGATGATTGAAACTTGATGAAACGTGTTGAATCAGGAGATTATGCGTTCTTGTAATCTCACAGTCAGTATCTATGGTCTGCCTTTTTTCTCCTTTATAGGTTGTACAAAGATGCATATCAATTCAACCTTGATTAGAAATTCAGAATTAAAGCCCCAAAATAACGTGCTTAAGATTTCTTTTTTAAAAATTTTTTTTTTAGTTGTAGTTGGATATACTATCTTTATTTTATTTTATATGGTGCTGAGAATTGAACCCTGGGCTTCTCACGTGCTAGGCGAGTGCTCAACCACTGAGCCACAACCCCAACCCAAGGTTTATCTGTTGATATCAGCTCCCCATAACAATTTCACCTACCAAGAGAAGAAATAGAATTATTTATTTTTTTGGTGATGTATTTTGAGTTGATGTTAAAGAAGCTATTAGAATTATTAAAAAAGCCAAAGCCCTGTTTCTGTTCAAATTTACAAACCCTGATCAAATTTAAAGACATGTGCTTGAAAACATTGATAATATATAATCTAAAAAAATTTTTGTGTGTGTGTTGTTGTTGCTGGGGATTGAACCTGGGGCCTCAAGCATGCCAGACAAGCACTCCACCAGAGCCATATCCCCAGCTCCAAATTTTGAAAGAGTACACATGTTGCTGGGTGCACACCTGTAATCCCAGTGACTCAGGAGGCTGAGGCAGGAGAATCTCGAGTTCAAAGCCAACCTCAGCAATTTAGCAAGGCCCTAAGCAACTCGATGAGACCCTGCCCCAAAATAAAAATAAAGAGGGCTGGGGATGAGGCTTAGTGGTTAAGAGCCCCTGGGTTCAATCCCTGGTACCAAAAAAAAAAAAAAAAGTACACATGTGGATAGTATGTCAGATAGTCACAGAGGGTAAGGATTTCATATAGAATATTATTTAAAAACTTGGTAGAATGTAATATAATTAATAAAATAAAACTTGGTAGATTGTAAATAGCTTCCTTTTGTCATTAGTTGTTTTTTGGACACAATACCTGTATTTTATTTATTTATTTTTATGTGTTGCTGAGGATTGAACCCAGTGCCTCACACAGGCAAGTGCTCTACCACTGAGCTACAACCCCAGCCCCTATCATTACTTTTTTTGCCGGGGGGGGGGGGGGTGTTGTTGCGGGGGAAGTTTTCTTCTTTTTTTTTTTTTTTTTCCAAGGCTGAGGACCGAACTCAGGGCCTTGTGCATGCTAGACAAGCTCTGCCACTGAGCTAAATCCCCAACCCCTAGTTTTTGAGAGTGTTAATATTACCACTTGTACCTGTAGTTCTACTGAGAACTAATTGTAGGAGCAAAGGAAGTTCCAAGCCATTTATACATGTAAGGCTCCAGCCATAGTGTAAACTTCCATCATAAAACATACACAGATACACAAATACATGGATTTGTCTATGAGTGATTACCCATTGAAGCATGCCTGGATTCAGGCTAAATCCCTAGTAAGGACTGACCCTCACCCTGTTTTTAATAGGGTACTTACAGATATTCTGGAAGTTGAAACTTAGGCGTGTAATAGGCAAGCTGTCTACTGAGCTATATCCCTAGCCCAGTACTAACATTCAAGTTTCCATTTTCCTTTATGTTTTGTTTTTAATTAGGAAGGAATTTATAGCGCTTGGATGTACTGGGTGGGTTTTTGTGGTATCAATTTGTGGAATTCTATTCAGTTTAGGATAAAGTCTGTTTATTTTTTGGCACTGGGGATTGAACCCAGGGGCACTATTCCAATGAGCTACATCCCAGCTCTGTTTTATTTTTTTTATTTCTAAGAATCTTACTAAGTTTCTTAGTTTCATTTGACATATCATTTGAGATTCTCATTAGGTATGGTGATGCCTGCCTGTAGTCCCAGAACCTAGAAGTTGAGGCAGAAGGATCACAAGTTCAAGGCCAGCCTCAGCAACACAATTTATTGAGACTCTGTCTGAAAATAAAGATTAAAAAAGAGCTCAGTGGTAGAGCACCCCTGGGTTAAATCCCCAGTACCAGAGAAAGAAGGGGGGAGGGGGAAGGAGCTCTATTAACTGATTTTAGATTAAAAAAAAAAAAAACAGGCTTAGAGTTCATATAACTTGCTAAGTTCACATGGTTACATTTTGAGAAGCCAGGGTTTGATCAGAACTTAATCCCAGATCAGACTACAACTGTATGAATTTTGTGGTGACATATTATTTTTTTGGGTCATGGGGATTTAACTCAGGGGCAGTTTACCATTGTTCTACATGCCCCTGTGTTCAATCTCCAACACTGCATAGGTATTTGACTCTTAAAATTTGAAAATTTGATCTTACTGCATTACGTAATCTCAAATTATGGATTTTTACTTGGTAAATTAATTTTGTTAATAATGTCTTTTTGGGGGGCGGGTATTTGGGATTTAACCCAGGGGTGCTTTACAAACACTGAGCCACATTCCCAACCCTTTTTATTTAAAATTTTTTTAGTTGTAGATGGACACAATACCTGTGTTTTATTTATTTACTTTCATATGCTGCTGAGGATCTAACCCAGTGCCTCACATGTGCCAGGCAAGCACTCTACCACTGAGCTACATCCCCAGCCCCCAACCCTTTTTATTTTGAGACAGGATGTCTCTCAATGGCTTAGGGCTTTGCTGTTAAATTGTGGAGTCTGGTCTTGAACTCCTGTCTCAGCCTCCCGAGTTGCTGGGATTATAGGCTGTGCCACTGTGCCTAGCAATATATGTCTTCTTAAAACAATGTTTGAAATACTGACTTTCAAGGATAATAGTATTCAGATATTTAGTCTAAGTATCTTTATTAAGTAACTTCTAAACCATGATGTACTATAAGTACTTCAGTATATTACATGTAGGCTATCGGCATTGTGTAATAACATTTGATAACATGTTTCATGAAAAAAAGTTAGTTAATATTCCTTGTATGTTTAATAGTGATAGTATCTGTAGGTCTACTTTATAGGTATTTCCTCCATGTGGAGTGATGTATTAATAAAAACTATATTTTCAGGCAAGTGCTATATCATTGAGCTACATCCCTGCCCCAAATTTTTATATTTTTATTAAAAGAAAGGAAATTTACCACAATGACTTGACCAATGTGTGATCTTAGTCAAATGGACTGTGCCTTTTGCTTTTTCACTTGTTACCTCCCCACGTTATAAGGGTTAGATGCTCACTGTAGGTAAATTGAAAACTTTTAGATCACCTATAATTTAATCACCTAACTCCTGTTGATACTTTGAAATATATTTTTTTTTGTATACTATACTTTTTAAAATTGGAGAATGAGATGAATGTAGCTTAATATCTACTATGTTTCCTCTAACATTGTTCGACCATTTTCTTTATTTAAAATTTTCCCCCAGTGGAGCTGGCAAGGTCACCAAGTCTGCCCAGAAATCTCAGAAGGCTAAATGAATATTACCCCTAATACCTGCCACCCCAGTCTTAATCAGTTTCAGAACTGTTTGTCTCAATTGGCCATTTAAGTTTAATAGTAAAAGACTGGTTAATGATAACAATGCATCATAAAACCTTCAGAAGGAAAGGAAAATGTTTTGTGGACCATTTTGTTTTTTTGTGTGTGGCAGTTTTAAGTTATTAGTTTTTAAAATCGGTACTTTTTAATGGAAACAACTTGACCAAAAATCTGTCATAGAATTTTGAGACCCATTAAAACAAAAATTTAATGAGAAAAAAAAATTTTCCCCCAGTACTGGGTATTTTTTTTTTAATTGTTTTGTAAGGAAGTTTTCACTTCCACTTTATTTATTTAGAGAGAGAGAGAGAGAGGGAGATAGAGAGATTTTTTAATATTTATTTTTTAGTTATTGGCGGACACAACATCTTTGTATGTGGTGCTGAGGATCGAACCTGGGCCGCACGCATGCCAGGCGAGCGCGCTACCACTTGAGCCACATCCCCAGCCCCCAGTACTGGGTATTGAACCCAGGGGTGCGGAAACCATTGAATTATACTTCAGTCCCCACAACTCCCCTCCTGCTTTTTTTTTTTTCTTTTAAGACAAAGTCTTGATAAATTGCTTAGTCTGGCCTGAATCCTGAATCTTAGAATCCTCCTGCCTCAGCCTGTGTGTTGTTGGAATTCCCAGTGTGCCCCACTGGGGTGGGGGGAAATTTGTACTGGAGGTTTAAACCAAGGGGTACTTTACCACTAAGCTACATCCCTAGCTCTTTTTTAAAAATTTTATTTATTTATTTTTTTATTTTGAGACTTAAGTTGCTTAGGACCTTCGTAAGTTGCTGAGGCTGATCTTGAATTTGTTATCCTCCTGTTTCAGCCTCCTGAACCATTAGGATTATGTTGCAAAATTAGTTTTTTTTGTTTTTGTTTTTGTTTTTTGGTACTGGGGATTGAACTCAGGAGTGCTTTACCACTGAATTGCATCCTCAGCCCTTTTGAAACAGTCTCACTTAAGTTGCTTAAGGTCTTGCTAAGTTGCTGAAGTTGAACTAGAAGTTGTGACACTCCTTCCTTAGCCTCCTGATTTCCTGGGATTACAGGTGTGCGCCATCACACTTGGCTTCTTTTATTAGCTCTCTTTTTTTTTTTTTTTTTTTTGCGGGGGTGGGGGGGGCGTGTACTGGGGATTGAACTCAGTCACTTGACCACTGAGCCACATCCCCAGCCCTATTTTGTATTTTGTTTAGAGGCAGGGTCTCACTAAGTTACTTTGCACCTTGCCGTTGGTGAGGCTGGCTTTGAACCTGTGATCCTCCTGTGTCAGTCAGCCTCCAGAGCCACTGAATTACAGGCATGCCTGGTGCTTTATTAGCTTTTGAAAACATGTTTTTGTCTGTAATATTTCATCTTACATAGAATTTAATATTTCTCTATTATGTTTATTATTCTTTCATAAATGTGAGTAATGCTGTAATGAGCATCCTGGGACATAAATCTTTTAATTAAATCCCTGAATCTGAAGACATAGATTCCTAGAAATGTTATTACCATGTAAAAAATATAAATATTTTTCTGTCTAGCTTTTTTTTTTTTTTTTTTTTTCTGTGCTGGGATTGAATGTGGCCTTGTGTGGTAGGAAAGTGTTGTACCACTGAGCTACACTCCCAGCTTCAGTCTGTTCATCTTATTCCCCCCCACCCCCCAAAAAAAGACTATTTCCATTCTTAAAGCAGAGTCTGTGTAACTTGGGCATCCTCAACCTGTGGTGAATATTGTCTTTTTTTTTTTTTTTTTTGAGAGAGAATTTTTAATATTTATTTTTTAGTTCTCGGCGGACACAACATCTTTGTTGGTATGTGGTGCTGAGGATCGAACCCGGGCCGCACGCATGCCAGGCGAGCGCGCTACCGCTGAGCCACATCTCCAGCCCTGAATATTGTCTTAAAGTGTTTTCACAGATTAAAAAAAAAATGAAATTGTCATTTGCAGGAACTTGAGACTGTTCTGTTAAGCGAAATAACCCAAGCTCAGAGGGTCAGGGGTTGTATGTTTTCTCTCATGTGGTAGAGAGGAAAAAGGAAAAGGAAGGTGGAGGGGATCTCATGAAAATTGAAGGGAGATTAGTAGAATAGAGAAGAGGGACCAGTGGGAGGGTCAGGGAAAGGGGAAATTCGGGGGATGATATTAACCAAATTATATTGTCACATTGTATGCCTGTAGGAATATGTAACATCTCCCACCCTTACGTACAACTATGATGTACCAATAAAAAAATGGGGGGGTTTGGCAAAAAAATCTAACAGCCAGTTTAACCACTCATGTTTTTATTAGCCATTTATGTTTTTTATTTAATGAACTGTCTTGTGTCGTCACTTTTTAGGTTTTCATATTTTATGTTCTAACTTAATAGAGTTGTCATAGGACTGTTAAACCTTATAAGAGGAGTTAAGTATGGTCAGCCCTTTGTATCTGTTTCAACCAGCTGTAAATTGGAAATACTTGGAAAACAATTGGGTCTTGTATTGAACATTTACAGACTTTTTTTTCCTTGTTATTCCCTAAATAATACAGAATAACTATTTATATACATTTACATTGTATTTGCTGTTATAAATAATCTAGAGTATATAGGAGCATGTATGAAGCTTGTATGCAAATGCTGTGTACCATTTTATAAAAGGGACTTGAGCAGCCTAGGATTTTGGTATTCAAGGGGGATCCTGGAAGTCCCATTTTCCCCTATACTAAGGAATGACTGTATTTCAACCTTTTGGCCATATTCACCACATAGTTTTTGTTTGTTTATTTTTTATATGATTCTGGGGATCAAATTCAGGATCTTGTGAACACATGCCTTATCGTTCAACTATATCCCCAATCCTTTTTTATTTTATTTTTTTTTTTAATATTTGTTTTTAGTTTTAGGTGGACACAATATTTTTATATGGTGCTGAGGATTGAACCCAGTGCCTCATGCATGCTGGGCAAGTGCTCTACCACTGAGACACAATTCAGCCCCTATAACTATTTTTTAAAAAAATAATTATAATACTGGGAATGAACCCAGGGAAACTTTACCATTAAGCTACGTATCTAGCCCTTTTTATTTTTTAAAATTTTGAGACAAGCTTTTGCTGAATTGCATAGATTGGACTGGGATTTGTGATCTTCCTGCCTCAGCCTCCTGAGTTCCTGTGTAAAGACATGTGCCACTGAAGCTGGCTACTTATAACTTTCAGTATTTTTTTTTTAATATTTATTTTTTAGTTGTACACAATACCTTTATTTTGTTTGTTTATTTTTATGTGGTGTTGAGGATCGAACCCAGGGCCTCGCGCATGTCAGGCGAGCACTGTACCGCTGAGCCACAACCCCAGCCCTCAGTATTTTTTTAATGCATGCAGCAGCAACTTCAGAGTTGCCTGTCTAAAACACAGATATGAACATCATGTTTCCCACTTAAACTGTCACAACTCTTCACTGCTTGAAGAATAAAAGAATAAAATCTTAACACTGTATTATAGCAGATTGTCCAAATTTACCTTTCCAGACTTCTCACCTTTTTTGTGAGGCTTCTCAAATCTCTTTCACCCTTTCTTAAAATCGCTTATAACTTTTAGAGAATACTTAATTTGTGGCTCCCCCTCCCTTTAAAAATACTTTAAAATTAACAGCAGCTTCCTTTGAACTTCGTTTGCTAGATGGTGAATTCCTTATAGTCAGGGATCATGTTTTACTTTTTCTTCTCCCAATCCTAACATATTGTTTTGTAGGGAGTAGAGCTAAGTAAACCTTTTTTTTAAAATATTTTTTAGTTATAGATGGATGCAGTAGCTTTATTTTGTTTATTCATTTTTTTTATGTGGTGCTGAGGATTGAACCCAGTGCCTCACATGTACGGGGCAAGTGCTCTGCCGCTGAGCCACAAGCCCAGCCCCAGTAAACATTTTTTTTTTAAATATTTGTTTTAATTGTGGGTGGACACAATAACCTTTATTTTATTTTTGTGTGGTGCTGAGGATCGAACCCAATGTCTCATCTGTGCTAGGTGAGCGATCTACCACTGAGCCACAACCCCAGCCCCAAGTAAACATGTTTGTACCATAGAAAAAAAATGCAATTGTGGGCCCTGGGGGGTGTAGTTCATAACTTCTTTGTGCTACCAGGAATTGAACCCAGATTAACCACTGGGCTACATCTCCAGCCCTTTTTTATATTTTATTCAGAGATGGAATCTCACTGAGTTGCTGAGGCTAACTTTGAACTCATAATCCTCCTACCTCAGCCTCCTGAGCTGCTGGGATTATAGGTCTGTGCTACCTTGTCCAGCAGGCTGTTTTTATTTTGAGATAGGTTCTCCCTAGTTTTTTAGGGCCTTGTTAAATGGCTGAGGCTGGCTTTGAATTTGTGATCCTGCTGCCTCAGCCTCCTGAGTTGCTGTGATTACAGGTGTGCTATACCACACCTGGCAGAGGTCCTATCTTTCTTATATCCTCCGGTGTTGGGGATGCAAATCAAGTCAAGATGGTGCCTGGCAGTTTGTCAGGAGGAGTGGTTTGTGAAGCAATGCCAGTGAGCCATTAAGATGATGAGGATTCCTTATTGGCTGACTGCTGTATCTAGATGTTAATTGAGTCAAGCTGTGTGTAATTAGTGAAGTATATATATACCTCTGCTGTTCGGCAGAGAAGCGGCTCCTGCTTCCTTGGGTGCCCGCTACTTTGAGTTCTCGCTCAGTTCCCGCTGAGTTCCCTTGCAATAAAGTAGTTCCCGTTTCAACCTTCAAGTTGCTTGTCACCTCCGGGTTATTTGTGCCCAGCTGGACTGCTGCATTTGGTGGCCCATAAGGGGAACGCCTGAAGCTTGCGGGGAGAACAGCAGCCGATTTGGATTCCAGAGAGACTAACTAAAGCGATTTCTACAGACCATAAAGAAGATGATTTGGCTCAAATCCATAACAGCTGATATCCAGAACCCCAGTTTAGCTATCCTTACATCTGCGATAATGGTTCTTCTACACCTGGAGGCTATTTTTTTTAAAAATTTTATTTTGGGGGAGGGTCTTCCTAATTTTTTTTTTTATTTTTTAATATTTATTTTTTAGTTCTTGGCGGACACAACATCTTTGTTTGTATGTGGTGCTGAGGATCAAACCCGGGCCGCACGCAAGCCAGGCGAGCGTGCTACTGCTTGAGCCACATCCCCAGCCCACCTGGAGGCTATTGAGCACCATTAAGGCGTATTTCAAATGTAAAAAACCTTGAGGCTTACTTGTGGGAATACATTCAAACCCATATGCAAGTTACAAAAAGAATTTTTCTTTTTTGAGCTCATACGGACCTAGGTTAATGTTTTTCTGATCAGTTTTATTTTTTAATCAACTGGAGTTTTTAAACATTGCAATGGAGATTTCATCTGTGAAAAGCTACAAGGCCTTTACTATTGTGCCATGTGTGCACACTTGTGTTATGTGTTATGTGTTGTATGTCTGTATGTGTATATGTCCATATATCAGGAGCGCTCATGAAAAAATGGATCCATATATCTTGTATTCACATGATTTAAACAGTTTAAATTGAGTATTGTTTTAATATGTAAACAAAAAAAGAGGTTAACAGATCTGCTTATTTACTTTTACCTTTCCATTATATCTAATAATTCTGTTCAGGATAATGTAAATTGTTCAGAAAATTGTTTTCTTAGTAGCCTGTTGGAATGCTACACAATTTTCTTTAGCTGTCATTGCCAGAATTCCTACCTTAAGACAAAAATAGAATTATTTCCAGTATTAATGAAAACTAAATGAGACTTCGGAATTACAGCTACCGTCATCGCAGCTGTTGCTGTTTCTGCTGCTGTGGCTATAGCTTTTTCAATAGCTATCACACAAATTGTATAAACTGATGCATCAATGAATAATGTAACTCAACAAGTAATGCTTAATCAAAGAGTTGATTTGCTTTGAGAAGAAATAGACATATTAATGGATTCCTCTGCTTTAAGCTGCGTGCGGAACTTACCTGGACTATGTATCACTTATATGCATTATGAACTAATCTATGGATAATTGTAATAGTACTAGGGTATCTTTGCTGACGGTGTCATCCGTGATACAGTTTTTCCAGGGGTTTCTCACTTGGCGCAGTCAATGGCTTGGTATCGTGGCATTTTGTATCCTCCTCTTCCTGCTGTGGCAGGTTGTTTATGGTGTTTGTGTAAAAACTACTATGGTCATTATCCACAAGTATGGCTAAGTGTGTTGGGCTGGTAGTCGAAGACCGGTAAGATCCAATTACAGTGGTACCAACCTAAGACAGGAGGCTGACGATTTGAGGTCAGACCATCCAATGACGGGTAAGGACCATATGTAGTATTGGACAACCTAAAACAGGTACAGTCCCTAAGCCACATACTTGTTTAATAAAACAAAAGGGAGGAGATGTTGGGGATGCAAATCAAATCAAGATGGCGCCTGGCAGTTTGTCAGGAGGAGTGGTTTGTGAAGCAACCCCAGGGAGCCATTAAGATGATGAGGATTCCTTATTGGCTGACTGCTGTATCTAGATGTTAATTGAGTCAAGCTGTGTGTAATTAGTTAAGTATGTATACCTCTCCTGCTACCTTGGGTGCTCGATACTTTTGAGTTCTCCCTCAGTTCTGGCTGAGTTCCCTTGCAATAAAGTAGTTCCCGTTTCAACCTTCAAGTTGCTTGTCACCTCCCGGTTATTTGTGCCCAGCTGGACTGCGGCACCCCAGAAGACTATACTTCTTAGCCATAGCAGATTGGATTAGAGATAGACTCCTGACTTCATTGGATTGATGGGGTTTCTGTTGACTAATCAGGTTTTTCCTGTAAAAGAGTATTTTAACTAAACGGCCATTTGGCTCTGAGCAACCAGATGAGGGCTTTGGCAAGCTGATGTAGGGGAGCAGAAACATTGAGCTATCAGAGGAGACTGTTTGCAGAAAGAATTGGAGCAGATTTGTGGAAACAGTTGACGTTGAAGCTGTATGAAGAGAGAAGAAAATATCTTCTTGAATGTGGCTTGAACTCCATTTGAGTTATCCCCTTCTTGTACATATCATACGAGTTAGCATTCAGCCAAAACGATTTTATTCCAATATTACCCCTTAGTGGGTTCTTTTATTGGAGAGTCAGTATAATTTTTACCCATTAGTGCTTCACTATAATTTTCTTTAGGTTTTTAGAATATGTTA
This sequence comes from Urocitellus parryii, assembly GCF_045843805.1. Lineage (NCBI taxonomy): Eukaryota > Metazoa > Chordata > Mammalia > Rodentia > Sciuridae > Urocitellus > Urocitellus parryii. The sequence goes on along the minus strand of NC_135542.1, from coordinate 81,297,882 downwards.
AGTGTCATTAGTAGCGTTCAGTGATGAGAAGAGCCCCATCCATTGATATGTGAGGGTGATTAGACTTTTTTTAAAAGAATGAAAGTAGCTTTGTTGTTTCTCAATCTAGAAAGGAGGTTAACTTCTAGAAGAAAGTCAAATAGAATAGAAAACAATTAAGGTGAAAATTATAATCTGAAACTAAGTTTACTAAATAAATCTCTCACATTTTGGCAAACATCTCTTCAATCATTCTTTCCCTTTCCTCCCACATGCTATTTATATGAACTAATAATTACACGTTACTCTGTTGTTGGTATTACTACTATTTCAGTGCTGGTGATCAAACCCAGGGCCTTGCTTATTACTGTGTAAGCACTCTATCCCTAGGCTCCTGATATTATTATTATTTTAAATTTTTTTTTCAGTTGTAGTTGGACACAGTATCTTTATTTTACTTATTTTATGTAGTGCTGAGGATCGAACCCAGGGCCTTGCCTGGGCTAGGCAAGCCCTCTACCGCAAGCCACAACCCCATTCCCCATATTATTTTTATTAATAAGTTGTAGGTGTCTTTCAGTATGAGCTTAATTATAATTTTCATAGCTTCAATGTCGTTTATTTGATTATACTTTGACTTAACCAGCTCTCCTGACGGTTGTAGTTGTTTGTTATCTTGAATAAAGTCTTTGAAGTCATATCACTGAGTATTTATACAGACTATCTGGAAGAAAATGTGACAATAAGAGAAAATTGGAAGCGCAGGTTTGGTGGCACACACCTGTAATCCCAGCGGCTCCCGAGGCTGAGATAGAAGGATCATGAGTGTTCAAAGGCAGCCTCAGCAACCACAAGGCGATAAGGAACTCAGTGAGACCCCATCACTAAATAAAAAAATACAAAAAGGGCTCAGTGTCAAGTGCCCCTGAGTTCAATCCCTGGTACCAAAAAAAAGAAAAGAAAATTAGAAGAAATAAATGTGTGCTCCCATAATTATAACATCAGGCTTTGCAATGCAAAATTAATTAATTAATTTATTTTTAACTGCTGGGAGGGTTTTAAAATGTAATATTGTACTAGGCATGATGGCACGTATCTATAATACCTGTGACTTGGTTAGCTGAGGCAGGAGGTTCACAAATTTGAGGCCTGCCTGGGCAACTTAGTGAGAACCTGTTTCAAAATACAAAGGGCTGGGGGTGTAGCTCAGCGGTAGAGTGCTCCTGGGTTCAATCTCAGTACTAAGTAAGAATGCAATGTACTTGTTCTAGATCACAAGACAAAATGGAGGGGTACTTTTTATTCTGGCACTTTGTTTTAGACTCATGAACCAATATTTTTTAATTATTGAGAAAGGTTTATTACCTGATGATGGATGTAGAAGTGCAAGAGTAGTAGCAAACACTAAAGCTCAGAATAAACTAAGACTTAAGAAAACTCCTTAAAGGATGGAGGTGTGTAGTTCAGTACTGTCAAGTGCTTACCTCACATGTGTAAGTCCCTGGGTTTTGATCTTCAACACTTCAAAAAACAAGAAACAAACCAAAAAGCTTGAGTTCAATAGGGCTTTTGAAGTTGTGTTTAAAGAAAGATCAATAAAGGAACAGTGGACCTACTGCTTAGTAGAGTGCTATAATGGAATGTGGCCAATGGAATTGTTTTATTCTAGTGGTATTTTGTTTCCATCTTCCCTTCTACACGGATCCCTAAACTAGCAGAATAAATTATATATTAAGTGGGACTCTAAATCCCTAATCAGAAAGTCCACCAAAGCTTTTTGAGCTAACATTCACATGTTAGCTTCAAATTTTGGATTTTCAGATGGGGTGCTCAACCAGTACAGCCTATGCCAGTATTCTAAAATCTGAAAAACTCTCAAATCTGAAACACTTCTCATCCCAAGCATTTCATATAAGGGTGAGAGATTTGCTATTGTTGGTCAAATATAAAATCTCCAAGGTTTTGCAGATTACATCCAGTGAAGGTCATAGAGTTTATGGTTATGATGTGAAGCTTTAATTGGTAAATGTCTAGAATAGCAGAAATTGGCAAATATAGTCTTTGAGTATTCCCCCTCCCCCCCCATTTTGGAAACTACAAGAGAAATTTGCCACTATTAAATAATCACTAAGGAAAGAAAAAGTTTAGTAAAGAATCATGGCAGTAATACATAACTTCTATTTATAGATGTGTAGCATTTGACTATATCAAGCACTGGATAAATCTTGACACTATCCTTGTAGAAAAGATGAAAAAAAATCTTGTTAACCTGGAGGAATGTGACTGGTGACAAACTACAGGACTTTGTCCTTATTTCCTTTTCAAGATTTTTAGTAGTGATCATGGTTTAGAAACAGTTTAGAAACTGTTTCTTAGAATTGTTCCTGTTTGGGGGAGTGAGGGAGACTTGGAGCCCCATCCATTGTCGCAAAGTTAAAAGCTCAATTTTTTTTTAATATTTATTTTTTAGTTGTAGTTGGACAAAATACCTTTATTTTATTTTTTTGTGGTGCTGAAGATTGAACCCAGGGCCTCTCACTTGCTAGATAAGTACTCTACCACTGAGCCACAACCCCAGCCCAAAAAGCTCAATTTTATTTGGTTTATATTGTTAGATTTCTTTTGTGGAGAAAAAGAGTATAGTTGATTTATAAATAAGCTTGAAAATTATTCATCTTTGGGCACTCAAAAAGGTAATATAAAACTAGACACAGTAGTATGTTCCTATAGTCCCAGTTACTTGGGAGACTGAGGTGGGAGGATCATGAGTTTGGGACCAGCCTGGGCAATATAGTGACACATCAGCTTAACAGTCTTCAAGTGTTGTGCCCAAACTGCAGGCAGTAGTAGTACCATACTTGTGCAGTTAGAATACTGTTGAATTACATGTAACAGTGGTAATATAGATGCTCCTGGATTTATGATGGGGTTGTCATGATTAAACTCATTGCAGAGGGAAAATACCCTAAATTGAAAATTCATTCAACACACCTAACCTACCAAACATAGTTTAACAATGCAGTACACTATAAAGTGTTGGTTTTTGACCCTTGTGATCAGAAGATGTGGCTCTTTCACTGTGGAGCATTGCAAGAGAGTATTTTAACAGCATATCAGAAGCCTGGGAAATTGGGTATGGTAGGATATGCCTGTAATCCCAGAGACTCCAGAGGCTGAAGCAGAAGGATATTACAATTTCAAGGCCAGCCTTAGCAATTTAGACCCTCAGCTACTTATTGAGACTGGGGGACGGAGGGGATGAACTGGGGATGTAGCTCAGGACTTCAATCCCTAGTACCACAGCCCTGCCTCCAAAACATAACCAACAGCAAAAAAAAAAAAAAAAAAGGAAAAGCTCAAAATCTATAGTTAGAAGTATGGTAAAGTAAAAGAATCATAAGTCAGGGACCATCTGTATATTTCTGTAGCTATTTGAATACTGTAATTTCACATATATTCATTGAAACAAGAATCCTGAGGGGGGGGGGAAGTAGCAAGACTATGATTAGAATTTCTTTTTTCTATTCAGTGTACTTCTCATTAACCAAGTTTTTTTTTTTTTTTTTCCATTTTCCTTTTGTAAGAGGAAGTTGGGAAACTGGAATCTGTTAAAGAAATTGTGGAGAGATTAATTTGGCTAAAGTGGGTTAGACAAGGAGGTTTCAAGGAAAATGGAAGACTGAATTGGGCCTTTGCATAATTGGAATATTTGTTGGGGATGAGAGTAGTAAAATGGCTTACTTTCCCTGATTTGAGAAGCTCACATGACAGCCCTGCTAAACCTTGTCCAATTGTTTTGTGTTACCACCTTTCTGTTATGCAGTTCACTGCCACTCTGCCTTTGTTGTATACATTATGCCTTTAAGTCTTGTTTTTGGTTTGGTACTGGGATGAACCCAGGAGTACTTTACCACTGAGCCCTATTTATTATTTTGGGACAGAGTTGCAATTGCTTAGGGCCTTGCTAAGTTGCTGGGCTAGCCTTGAATTTGTGATCCTCTTCCTCCTCAACCTCCAAAACATTAGGATTACATGTGCCATCGTATCCAGCTGCCTTCAAGTCTTAAGTGTTGATTTTGTTTTTCTCAGAGGCCACTCTGAAGTTGTTTTCCTTCATAGTTTATAATTACATATTTATAATTGGCTGACTTTTTAATGCTTTTTTATTCTATGAGGTTATCGGTTATATGATTGTGGCTCTCTGTTGTAATTACATTTCACAGTGCTTGCACATGCTAGGATTAGTACTGCTGGAGATTGTACTCAGGTATTCTAGGCAAGTGCTCTACCACAGAGCTACATTCTAGCTGTTTTTTTTTTTCCTGTTTTATTAGTATTCTTGGATATTTTGAATATTGTCAGTACATGGTTTTGTGATATCTTGCTTACTGCTCCTTTCATAAAAAGGTACTATATTGATTTTCCCACCACCTACCATGAGAAGAGATGGGATGTTTTTAAAAACTGATTTTGCCAGTGACTTGGGGTATTTAAAATTTTTCCTTAATAGCTCTTTTTTTTTTTTTTTTTTTTAAAGAGAGAGAGAGAGAGAGATAGACAGACAGACACACACAGAGGGAGGGAGGGAGAGAGAGAGAGAGAGAGAGAAAGAGAGAGAGAATTTTTTAATAATTATTTTTTAGTTCTTGGCGGACACAACATCTTTGTTGGTATGTGGTGCTGAGGATCGAACCCGGGCCGCACGCATGCCAGGTGAGCATGCTACTGCTTGAGCCACACCCCCAGCCCCCTTAATAGCTCTTGATATTAACATGCATGGGTTAAAGATTTTAAGATGGAATTTTTTTTTTTTAATTTTGTGTTTTAGTTTATGTGGACACACAGTATCTATTTTTATGTGGTGCTGAGGATGGAACCTCATATATATGAGGCAAGTGATCTACTACTGACCTATAGCCCCATCCTAGGAATTGTTTTTAATCAGTTAGGATCCTGTGGCAAAGACCAGCAAAAGTAACACCTTTGAACATAAATGAAAAATAGTTATTTAAAAAATTTTTTAATCTTATTGTTATATTTGAAGCATTAATTAAGCACTCTGGGCGTGTGCTATCTTCAGGCATGGCTTACTTTTAATCCGTACATTTGTAATATCAGGACTTCATTTCTTTGTGTCTTGCTATGTTGTCCTTTCTTGGTTTTGACTTCAGTTTGGCCATTCCCCTGTTAGCAAAAATTGCTGTTGAACTATCTTTATACCACACTGTTTAGATATCACATATGTATACAATGCAGGTGAAAAGAGAATCTTCTGGAACCTGCTGTATAAGAATAAGGAAGCTTCTTCTAAAATCTTGCCAGCACATCTTACTTCACATATTGGCTTATATATCTTTGGCTCTATTTCTGAGATAGAGTTCAAAGAGGACAAACTTTGGTTTAAACTAGACAGGATCCATTTCTGAAGCTGATTTTATCTAGATCTCATAAGCTAAAAGTATGGGCTTCTCCACAAGAAATTTAAATATTGGTTACTATGAAAGCAGTGAAATTGCTTTGGATAGCAAGCACACAGATACCTAATACAATGCTATGCTAAAAATAATTTATTAGTATTTACTCAGCTGGTTATTTTGAATGTCTCACCTTAACTCTTCATATGTAAATATTTGTTTTTTCAGTGTATAAAAATATTTTGAGGGGCTGGGGATGTGGCTCAAGCCACATAGCGCGCTCCCCTGGCATTGGTGCGGCCCGGGTTCGATCCTCAGCACCACATATAAACAACGATGTTGTGTCTGCCGAAAACTAAAATGTAAATAAAATATTAAAAAAAATATTTTGAATGTTAAATGTTTAAAGCATCCTCCCCCTCCCCCACCCCGTAACTGGGGATGGATACAGGGACCTTTTATCACTTTAACGAAGGCAGACTGTGTTAGTTGCCAATGGTAAAATTTGAACTTTGAAGCAAAAATTGGGATTTTTTGAAAACTTGTACCTGGCAGTGTGAACATGACAGCTGCCCAACGCTTATAGATTTTTCTTTTTCTCTCTTTTTTTAATATTTATTTTTTAGTTTTTTAGGTGGACACAATATCTTTGTTTTATTTTTATGTGGCCCTGGGAATTGAACCCAGGGCCTCACGCACGCTAAGCGAGTGCGCTACCACTTGAGCCACCTCCCCAGCCCCCCTTTTCTCTTTTTCTTCTTCTTTTTTTGGGTACTGGGGATTGAGCTCAGGAGTGCTTTACCACTGAGCTACATCCCTAACCTTTTTTATTTTTTATTTTGAGACAGGGCCACTAAAGTGCTTTAAGTCCTTGCTAAATTGCTGAGGCTGGCTTTGAACTTGTGATATTCCTGCCTCAGCAGCATCCGGAGCCTCTGGAATTACAGGCTTGTGCCACCCCCCCAGCTAGAGTGATTTCTTAATATGAAATGTTTGACATTCAGATTTTTCAAATATCAGGTTTAAAAACTTTTAATTTTTCCTTCTCAATTTGGATCAAGATGAGAATTGGTCTTATTATATTTACTAATTATACTTAACCTGGTCGATGTATAATTTACATACGATAAAATGATGCATCTATTTTAAGTGAACATTTCCATTCATTTTGACAAATGTATTTAGTCTTGTAGAAACTACAGTTGTACATTTGCATTAGGCCATTTATCCCTTGTGCCCATTTGTAGTCAAACAGATTACCACATTTGTATCCTTGTTAACTATTGATGTGCTTTATTGCCACCTAAACTTAGAATTTTTTTGCTGTAATTTTGTTATATGTATTTTTTTGTGGTTCTGGAGATGGAAACCATGGCCTTATACATGCCTGGCTAAGTGTTATACCACTCAGCTACAACCTAAGCCCTTTTAATTTTTTGAGACTGGTTTTAGTAGGCTGCTGAGGCTGGCCTTGAACTTAACTCTTCTGCTAAAGCCTCCCAAGTAGCTAGGATTGCAGGTAGGCACCACTGCAACTGTCTTATGAGTTTATTAAAATGAAGATGAACTGTATGTGCTCTTTGTAGCTTGCTTTTTTAAAAAAATACATTTATTTTATTTATTTATATGTGGTGGTGAGGATCGAACCCAGGGCCTCACACATGCTAGGCAGAGTGCTCTACCACTGAGCCACAACCCCAGCCCGCTTTTTTTTTTTTTTTAACTTATGGCTATAAGAGATCCATGTTGCTTACCAGTATATCAGTAATCTTCTTATTGCTTAATAGAATTTAATATATCGTTATGCTAGAGATTTTTTGTATCCAGTCCATTTTTGGACATTTGGTCCTTTGGTTTGTTTGTGATTTAAGGCTTTTTGAATAAAGTTATTGTCAATATTTTGTTTTGCTTTTTTGTGGTTTGTTTGGTTACCTCCCTGGACTAATTTGATGAATTCTGACTTTCCCATAGTTTATAATTTGATGTCTGTGTTTATTGTTTTAATATATAATCCTTTTCATTCTTTAATTTTACTAGTGAATTGTCTTCCTAGGAATTTTGCCTGAGTCAGCATAGCTTAGTGGTCATGGTTATGTTTTTCTTAAAAATGTCTTAGTCTCTTGTTATACAAAAGAACCAATTAAAAATGTTTAAATCTCTGGGCTGGGGATGTGGCTTAAGTGGTAATGCGCTCGCCTAGCATGTGCAGGGCGCTGGGTTTGATCCTCAGCACCACATAAAAATAAAATAAAGAAGTTGTGTCCACCAAAAACTGAAAAATAAGTAGTAAAAAAATTCTCTCTAAAAAAAATAAGAATGTTTAAATGTCTATATTCCTCTTTTTGTTTGTATGGAGGGGAGGCTGTTTGTTGAAGAAACTGATGGTACCATGGATTATTTAGCCATAGACTTTCGTAGTCTATGTTTGCTAACTCTATCCTTGTTAAATAACTTCACATGTATTTCTTTTTCCTCTATTTTTATACTTTGATTATTTGGAGGTTTGATTAGACTTAGTTAGGTTTCTTGACTGTTTATTAGATTATGCTGTGTTTTTTCCTGCTCTTGGACATAATATGAAATTGTTGCCCCCCCCCCCCCCCCTTTGGTTGTGCCAGCAGCCACTGCCTATATCTTTTTATATCATTAGCAGTTGCAAAATGGTTCTAATCCAGTGGTCCCCTGCCCCCTTTATTAGCTGGACTATGTGTATAAGGAGAAATTTCCTTTTGTGACCTATTTCTTTGAAGTATCTTTTGTATGGAAAAGGCAGGATAAATGGCTCATTGTTTTTCCTTTACCTATTTTCAAACACTGAGTTCTTTAAAAAGTGAAAAGGTGATCAATTTAGTCTTAAAAAAATTTTTTTAAAGAATCATGAACTTATATAATTGAAAGTATTGAGTAGTTTGCCTTTATTAAGATTTGGGGGCTATTTTCATACCATTTTGTAATGAGCATCCTTTTTTTTTTTCCTATCTGATGCATTTTTTTCCATTGTTAGGATATATATTTTACTTTCTGTTGATAGCTATTAAGATTAAATTCCAGTGTCCTGTTTTTATAAATAATGTGTTGAATATCCATTAATGTTATTTCATATGACAGAACATCTGTAGGAAAAAGGAGGATCAGTGTATTTGTATTGATAGGTATTTTAGCAAATTATCTTCACTTTTTTTCTTAATGTTTGCCAACTCTAGATATTTTAAATGTTTTGCCAACTAGGTTCAAGAGAAATAATATTTCATGGTATGTTTGAGCCATGTACAACTTTTTGTTCATTTTCTGCCCATTTTCTATGATTTTTGTTTTTTCATTCTAATCTTTTGTCATTTTAGATTACTCTGTTGCAAAAGATTTGTACTAATTTTTCATGTCTTTGAAATTTGCTTTTGGGGCTGGGGATGTGGCTCAAGCAGTGGCGCGCTCGCCTGGCATGCGTGCGGCCCGGGTTCGATCCTCAGCACCACATACCAACAAAGATGTTGTGTCCTCCGAGAACTAAAAAAAAAAAAGAAGAAATTTGCTTTTGTTAATACTTTAACATTTTTGTATGACTAAATGTTATCAATTTAGAACACTTTAAGAACACTTGTCTTTATTACTGCTGTCTTTCACATTGTCCTCAAACTAGTATTTTATTTTGTTAATTTTTTGTTAAATTTTTTACTTTGGCTACATATTTATTTCCTTCTTTATTTACTATTTTTCTTCTTGCCTTTTACCCTTTCTTTTCTTTCTTTTTTTAATGTTATTATTGCTGGGTATTGAATCCAGGGCCTTGTGCATGGGTAAGCATGTGCTCTACCTACACTCTTTTCTTTCTTTTCCTTTTCCACTCATGGCTTTTGTAGTAAACTATATGTATTTGTTAAATTTTATTTCACCCTTCCCTTTGAGGTGTCAAGTTCCACAAGGGTACATATCTTAACATTTCAAAGTTCTAAGATCATAAGTCTGCCTTTGATTTTTTAATTATCATTACTCTGTAGACTTTTAGTAAAACTTTGTTTTGACAAATTTCAAATATGACAAAAGAACACAAAAAGTGTTAAGACTTACGCTTTTTCTGATAATAGTTCATCTAAATTCATAGCTAAATGATACCTTTGTTTGTTGACTTGTATTTGTTAGTTCTTTGGCTAGTCTTTTAAGTATGTTTGTAATTCCAGGTTTAGTAGTGTGTCATTTATACTTTACCACCACATACAACACATTTTAAAATATTTAGGGTTTATGGTAATTTTAGGATTTTCTGCATACTGTATTGTTTCATGAATCAAGCCTTAGTTTTATTAACTTTTTATTTTTTATTTTTTTTTGCCTTATGGAGATAGAACTCAGGGCCTGGCACATGCTAGGCAAGTGCTCTAACACTGAGCTATACCTGTAGTCCAGTTTTATTAATTTCCTTTATTTGTGTGTGCTGGGGATTGAACCCAGGGCTTGTTCATGCAAAGCAAACACTGTATCAACTGAGCTATATCCCCAGCACCACCACTCCTGTTTTTGTACCAGTGATTAAACATTAAACTTGGGGCACTTAACCACTGAGCCACATCTTCAGCTCTTTTTATTTTGAGATAGGGTCTTCCTAAGTTGCTTAGGGTCTCAAAGCTGCTAAGCCTAGCCTTGAATTTATGATCCTTATGTTATAGTCTCCCAAGTCACTAGGATTATATAGTTTGCTTTTGGTTTTATTAACTTTTTTAACAGCTGTGTGTGTGTGTGTGGGGGGGGTGGTGTTGGGAATTGAACCTAGGGCATCCTGTATGCTAAGCATATATTCTACTACCCTAAGCCCTCTTTATCTTACCTTTTTTTTTTCTTTAGTTGTAGATGGACACAATACCTTTATGTTTTTTCATTTTTTCAATTTTTTTTTAGTTGTCAAAGGACTTTATTTGTTTTTATGTGGTGCTGAGGATTGAACCCAGTGCCTCACACGTACTAGGCAAGCACTCTACCACTAAGCCACAACCGTAGCCCTTACCTTCCTATTCCCTTATGCAGTAGTTATATAGTTATAACATTATATCTGTTTCTCTTAGTTCTCTGAATCTTTGCTCTTGATAATACTCTGGCTGTGATTCCATCTCCGTGTGGCTTCTCTGTCCTGCCTACTGGCCTATTGTTGATGCTTAATATAGTATTTAGTCTCTCAATTTCAGGATTATGGGATTTTTTTGTATTCATTTTCATTTTCTTTTAGCAAATTTTATCATTTTCAGCATTAGGACTCTTAACTCCTTGGTTAAGTTTATTCCTAGCCTTTTATTATTTTTCATGCTATTGCAAATGGAATTGTTTCCTTGATTTCTTCTACAAATTGTTCATTGTTGGTATATAGAAATGCACCGAATTTTTGTGGGTTGATTTCTGTATCCCACAGCATTTTGAATTTATTTATTCTTTTTTGTGGGTTCCTTGGGGTTTTCTGTGGTGTTCGTGTTATATATGGACATAGATAATTTTACTTTTTTCCTTTCCAGTTTCTTTTTCTTGTCTAACTGCTCTTACTAGAACTTAACATTACTATGTTAAATAGAAGTCATGTTAACTGACCTTTTCTGTTCCTTATCTTTGAGGAAAGGGCTGTCTTTCACCATAGAGTATGATATTAGTTGTGATTCTGGAGCATGCTAGTTTGTCTGATTCTTACAAGACATCCTTCTCTTACTTTTTGGTTTTCTGGTGAATGTAAATAAACAATAGAAAACTTACATTAGTTAGAGTGCCAGGTGTCCTGATGAAGATGATTGTCTGACCACACATAAGTTTTTGAGAACGTGTGCCCTTTGGTTTTGTATTAGAGAAGGTTATGATGGTTTCAGCTACTTTGTTCATTGTTTTAAGGCACTGTTATTGCTGGGATGGAAAACTGGCATTGTGTATTATGGTCCCTACTTTTTTCCTTGTTGACAATTCAACTTATCCCCCTACTATTTCTTATCCTGTCCTGGTTGCTAGGTTTTGTTAAGAGAGTTCTCCCTGATGGTAATATCTTTTGCTTTCAGGACCTCTGATATGACCCAGGTCCCAAAAGCCTCATCTTGGTTCATGCTGTTACCTTATGATGCTTTGTTTGGCATATGCTTGGTTGTCTTGTGCGTTTTCCTTCTCTTGCTAGCCAAGAAAAATCTTGAATCTCCTACTTGTGCTGCCAGCATTCTGAAACTGAATATAGGAAGAATACTGTTAAGTCTCACCATTAAGTATAGTTTGATTTAAAAAAAAGCTGTTTTTTTTAAAAAACATAAATTTTAAATGTAATTGGTAAATAGAAGGAAAATATTGGTAGAATGGAACACCTCATTGGTTCATAGGGATTTCCCCTCAATACATGAATATTTTATGGTGCTTCAGGCAAGCGTTTTTGGGATTCAAGAGAAGACCCTAGCAGTATATAAAGAATTAATAAAAAAGCTGTTTTCAGAAATATCTTTCAGAAATATCTTGTTATGTATATTATGATCTGTTTAATGGATTCAAGGGCCCATGTTTTCTATTGTGTAAAGCTATAGGTAGAAGTTGAAGATAGGGAAATGACTTTAAAATGTTGGGTTCATGAGAGTGGTTGTATCCGGTTTTTATATTTGGGGAAATAACCTAATTAGAACTGATGGTCCTCAGGCATCTTCATATTAAAAGAAGAAGCATGAACCTTATGGTTTACAGGTTGAAAGTGCCAATAGATTTACCTCTGTTAGTACTTCTCAGTACTATGACTTTTTAAAAATTTTTAGTTATAGATGGACACAGTGTCTTTGTTTATTTTTTATATGGTGCTGAGGATCGAACCCAGCGCTTCACGCATGCTAGGCAAGTGCTCTATCACTGAGACATCACCCCAGCCCCCTCAGTACTATTACTGATTTTGTCAGTGCTCTAGGTATAAAGTTTCATAGGTTTTAAGTATGTTGATTTTAACTGTGCTTTATTGTTTGCTTCATTATTCTTTCATGAAAGATTTTGAACAACAGCCTTCTCAGGAATGTTTATATGACATTATAGTAAAAAATGTCTATACAGAGTCACTTACATCTTTTCAGTGTGATACTTCTGACTTTCAGTTGCATGCTTTTTCAAAGACTAGATCTTTGTGAAGTTCAAAAATCTCTAGAAGGGGGTTGGGGATGTGGCTTAAGCGGTAGTGCGCTCGCCTGGCATGCGTGCGGCCTGGGTTCGATCCTTGGCACCACATACAAACAGGGATGTTGTGTCCACCGAAAACTTTAAAAAAAAAAATATTAAAAAAAAATCTCTAGAAGGGCTGGGGATATAGTGCAGTTGGTAGAGTGCTTGCATATGAGTCCATAACATTTGTGCATGTGTTAAAAGTTAATAATTTACTGTCTGTATTTGTAGGAAACTACCTTTTTCATTCATCTTTTGAAATTGAATACTATCTTGCTCTTTGATTTATCATTTTCTGATAAGCCCATCATTAGTTGAAGATATTATAAATTGAAAACGTATTTAAGGTTTAAACATATATAACGTTTAACCCTACTGAATATAATGGTATGATTTCTATTGACCATGTATTGTTTTTGCATCATCATAAAGTGGAAAATTTCTAAATTGAACCTTTGGAAGATGGGGACTATCTGTCTTAGATCTTTTGATACACGGAGTTCAGTTTGTTAACCAAAGTATCCATTTACCTTTTTTTTGGTACCAGGATTGAACCTAGGGTTGCTTTACCACTGAGCCACATCCCCTGCCCTTTTTAAAATATTTTATTTAGAGAGAGGGTTTTGGTGAGTTGCCTAGCACCTTGCTAAGTTCCTAAGGCTGCCTTTGAACTATACTCCTGCCTCAGCCTCTAAGTCGCTGGGATTATAGGCATGTGCCACTGCACCTGGCTCCATTTACCTCTTATGGATACTATTTTTAATCTCATTCATGTCAGCCTAAGTTCTTTATCACTGTACTAAAATCATTTTAAAATAAGACTCTTTTTTTTTTTAAAGTCCCCTCTCCAGTTAAAATTTTGACTTAAAGTATATTCTGTGAACTACCTGGGTACAAATGGCTCGACTTCTTCTTACCCCCGTACTAGGGATCAAACTTAGGGAAACTTAACCACTGAGTGACTGACTTCTCCCCACTCCCCCACCTCCCCACCTCCCCACCTTTGGAGGTCCTGGTGATTGAACCCAGGGGCCCTGAACCACTGAGCCACATCCCCAGCCTTTTTAATATTTTATTTAGAGATAATGTCTAGCTAAGTTGCGTTAGGTCCTTTCTGAGTTGCTGAGACTGGCTTTGAGCTTGTGATCCTCCTGCCTCAGCCTCCCGATCCGCACTTTAAAAATTTTTTATTTTTAAACAGGGTCTCCCTAAGTTGCCCAGAAACTCGAAATTCTCCTGCCTCAGCTTCCTGAGTTGCTGGGTTTACAGATGTGCATCACTGTACCCAGCTGGTTTGATATTTTAAATGCTTTAAATCTTAGTCCCTGAATAGTTGTAGTTTGAATTTTGTTTATAAGAAATAACTTTTGAGTTGGGCACAGTGGTTATGCCTGTAATCCCAATTATTTGGAAACCGAGGCAGAGGATCTCAAGTTCAAGGCCAGCTTGGGCAATTTAGCAAGATCTGGGCTCAAAAAATAAATTAAGTGGTAAAGCATCCCTGGATACAATCTCCAGCATTACAAATACTCCTCCCCCCATACTTGAATAACAGGCTATATGTCTTTTGTGTTTTGCATTAGTTTTTATATAATAATGTGTATTGTTTAAAAGTTAAATAGTATACACCTATGTGTATTGTTTAAATAGTTAAGTAGTGTAATTACTACATATCTTCACTTGTACTGTGTTCGAGCCTTGTCAACAGCTATTGCTGCAGCTCCAGTTTTTTCTCCTAAAGGTGATCACTTTCTATTTTACCTGATTTTGCTTCCCAGCTTTTACTGGCCTCAGTATATACAATATTGAATTGCGTGTACTTTTTCTCTTTATGGTGCTAGGTGTGGAACCCAGAGCCTTATGCAAGGCACTTGATCTACTGCTGAGCCCCTCCCACCTTTTTCTTTTTTTCTTTTTTTGGTACCAGACAGTCTTGCTAACGTGTTTAGTTAGGGCCTTGCTAAATTGCTGAGGCTGGTCTTAAAGTTGTGATTCTCCTGCCTCAGGCTCTGACATCGCCTGGTGAGCGCCATCATGCCCAGTTTATTTCTTAATTTGGTACTGGGGATTGAACTCAGGGGCATTTGACCACTGAGCTACATCCCCAGCCTTATTTTTTTTTTTTTTTTAATCATAGGTGGACACAATATCTTTGTTTTATGTGGTGCTGAGGGTTGAACCCAGTGCCTCACGCATTCTAGGCGAGCACTCTACCGCCGAGCCACAACCCAAGCCCTGTATTTTTTTTTGATATATATTTTTAGTTGTAGATGGATACAATGCCTTTATTTTATTTGTTTATTTTTATGTGGTACTGAGAATCAGACTCGGTTCCTTACACGTGCTAGGCAAGCACTCTACCACTGAGCCCAAGCCCCAGCCCCCATATTTTGTATTTTATTTAGAGACAGGGTCTCACTGAGTTGCTTAGTGCCTCACCATTGCTGAGGCTGGTTTTTAACTCGTGATCCTCCTGTCTCAGCTTCCTGAGCTGCTGGGATTACAGGTGTGTGTGTGTACCACTGCATCTGGGTATTTTCTTTCTTTCTTTTTTTTTTTAGAGAGAGAATTTTTTATTTTATTTATTTTTTATTTTTAGAGAGAGAGAGATAGAGAGAGAATTTTATTTTTAATATTTATTTTTTAGTTCTCGGCGGACACAACATCTTTGTTGGGATGTGGTGCTGAGGATGGAACCCGGGCCGCACACACGCCAGGCGAGCGAGCTACCAGTTGAGCCACATCCCCAGCCCAGAGAGAGAGAATTTTTTAATGTTTATTTTTTAGTTTTCGGTGGACACAACATCTTTGTTTGTATGTGATGCTGAGACTCGAACCTGGGCCGCACGCATGCCAGGCGAGCTCGCTACCGCTTGAGCCACTTCCCCAGCCCCTTATTTCTTGATATATATTTTGACATTTGACCCCCTCTACCTCCCTTGTTGGTCTGTTGACTTTGCTATGGATGTAGATTAGCTCTTTTGTCATTGACATACCCTTCTAATTTTTTCCAAATCAGTATGGTTATGTATTAGGATTTTATAAATATTGTTCACGGCTGAGCCAGGTAGTTTAGTGTAATTACTGTATATCTTCACTTGTACTGTTTCATTTCCTGTAATTATTGCTAAGGGTGTGTGTGTGTGTGTGTGTGTGTGTGTGTGTGTGTTCTGCATTTATGAGAATTCCTCTGGAAGCTTGACACATTTAAAACTGTTCTGAGGGGCTGGGGATGTGGCTCAAGCGGTAGCGCACTCGCCTGGCATGCATGCGGCCCAGGTTCGATCCTCAGCACCACATACAAACAAAGATGTTGTGTCCGCTGAAAACTAAAACATAAATATTAAAAACTCTCTCTCTCTCTAAAAAAATAAAAAATAAAAAAAACTGTTCTGAATGAGTAAAACTTTTACTCTTCACTGAAATTATATATACATGTTTAGTTGTCCGCATCCTTGTCCCCCCATACAGTGATAATTATAGGATCTCTTTTCACATATCCAGGAGTTTCTTTTTAACTGTGAACTTCTTTACCTAGAATGCTTTCTTTTTTTTCTTAAATATGCGACTCCTTAAGTTTTCAATATTTGCTTTAAAATCACCTCTTCATTGATATAAGGGGAGTAACTAAGGACAGGGTAGGGATGAAGAGCTAGAGAAGAAGATTAACATTAAACAGGGATGAGAGGTGGGAGGGAAAGGGAGAGAGAAGGGAAATTGCATGAAAATGGAAGTTGATCCTCAGGGTTATACAAAATTACATATAAGAGGAAAGGAGGGGTAAGAGAAGAATAATACAAGTGGAAGAAATGATTTACAGTAGAGGGGGTAGAGAGAGAAGAGGGGAGGTGAGGGGAGGGGGGATAGTAGAGAATAGGATAGACAGCTGAATACATCAGACACTAGAATGGCAATATGTCAATCAATGGAAGTGTAACTGATGTGATACAGCAATCTGTATACGGGGTAAAAATGGGAGTTCATAACCCACTTGAATCAAACTGAAATATGATATATTAAGAACTGTGTAATGTTTTGAACTACCAACAATAAAAAAAAAAGTAAACTTAAAAAAAAATCACCTCTTCAGAGTATTCTTGACTTCCCCATTCTGAGGTGGCTTATCCTGTATTAATTGCTGCACAACATCCTACTTGGTTTCTTCTTGAAACAATATGTATGTATGTATGTTTTTATCTATTTACTTCTTGTTTTCTTCCTCTTCATCACTGGATTAAGTTCTATGAGATGGGGATGTTTTATTCACCATCATGTATCTAGTAATTAACCCAGTGCTCAACAAATATAAATGAATGCATAAGTGATTATATCCAGACATAGTGAAGATTTAAATACCATGTGTTCTGTAATCTTGGCTTTTATTTGTCTAGCAAGGAGTTGGTGAACTATATAACCTGGCCACTACTTGTTTCTTGTAATATTGTCCATGCTCACTTATTTACGTACTGTCTCTTTCATGATACAGTAGAAGAGTTACATAGTTGTGACTGATATCTTCAGACCTACAAAAACCAAAATATTTACTTTCCGGTCCTTTAGAGAAATTGCTGACCTTGTATTATCAAATATTTTACAATCTGCTCCATTTTTAGCCAGAATGTGTTCAATTTTTAAAAAAGTTTTAGGTGGACACAATACCTTTATTTTTTAAAAAATATGTATATATTTTTTAGTTGTTGATGGACCTTTATTTTATTTATTTGTGGTGCTGAGAATCGAACCCAGTGCCTCATGCATGCTAGGCAAGTGCGTTACCACTGAGCCACAACTGCAGTTCTACCTTTATTTATTTTTACGTGGTGCTGATGATCAAAGCCAGTGCCTCACAGGTGCTAGCCAGTACTGCGCTCTACCACTGAGCCACAACTCTAGCCCCAAAATGCAATTTTTTTTTTTTTTTTTTTTTTTTTGTACAAGGGATTGAACTCAGGGGCACTGGACCACTAAGCCACATCCCCAACCCTATTTTGTATTTTATTTAGAGACAAGGTCTCACTGAGTTGCTTAGCACCTCGCTGTTGCTGTGGCTGCCTTTGAACTCGTGATCCTCCTGTGTCAGACTCCCGAGCCCTTGGCATTATAGGCATTGCGCCTGGCTCTCAAAATGCATTTTTTTAAATGCAGTTTCTTTTTTCAGTTTTACTTTAGATTCTTTTTTATAGTAGTACATATTCTATATGAATTGGTAATGTGTCAGTCAAGGTCCAGTTAGAAAACTGAAAAAGGAGTTTAATAAAGCGAGTGAATTACACAGATGTTGGATTTTTTTTTTTTTTGAGAGAGAGTGAGAGAGGAGAGACAGAGAGAGAGAAATTTTTTTTAATATTTATTTTTTAGTTCTCGGCGGACACAACATCTTTGTTGGTATGCGGTGCTGAGGATCGAACCCGGGCCGCACGCATGCCAGGCGAGCGCGCTACCGCTGAGCCACATCTCCAGCCCCAGATGTTGGATGTTTAAAGGGCAAAGGAAGAGGGAACCATGTAGAAATACAGAGACTGCAGGAAGCAGCTAATTTTTTTCTTAAGACTGTCTGAACAAAGGCCAAAGAAAGTTGTCAGAATCTAGTGACTTAAAGGAAGGCATTCTGTTTGACTACCTCTGGTACCTCCTAGAAGGGTACCAAGAGATTGTTTCTTGAATGCTAAGAAAAGCTGGAGGCTAGAGTGGGTGCTGCTGCTAGGTGATGCTCACAAGTCCATTTTCTATCCTGCCTTCTACTCTTTTACTTCTTCATAGGCACTGGATGAAAATCTTAACAGGAAGACAGCTGGAAATGAAAAATGTAGCTTGCAGGGTCCCAATCCCAGCATCATAAAGCATAGAACAGAAGGGTGGGTTTTGAGTTGATAGATAATAACTAGAATAACTGGCAAAGTATTCCCCTTTCCTTTAGTTGCATCTGTTAAAAATCTGTTCTTAAGCTTAAATTAGTCAGTTATTAAATTAAGATTTATTTTCTTTGTTGAAAGCAAAAGAATTAACTGAAATATTTGCTTTTGTAAATTTAAGCTTTACTTTTGAAGTATTGGCTTTAAGATTGGTTTATCATTTCATGATTAACTTTTTTTTCTTCTTTGTTTTAGTATCTGATATAGAAGGTGGTGATGGATTGCAGCTCAGAAAGGAACATACTCTCAAAATATTTGCTTATATCAATTCCTGGACACAGAGGTATGTGTCTTTAGATATTTTGAAGAATCACCTTTTGAGTTGTATTTTAAATTGCCATTATGTGTCATCAAATTTTCTTTTAGGGATTTATTGGATTGGATAACTATTACTTTTTTGCCATACTGGGAATTGAACCCAGAAGCATTCTACCTGAACCACATCTGCAGTCATTTTTTTTTTTAACTTTTAATTTTTTTTGTGTGCTGGGAATCGAACCCAGGACCTTGTGCATGCAAGGTAAGCACTCTACCAACTGAGCTGTATCCCCAGCCCTGAATTTTTAAAAATTTTTTATTTTGAGACAAGGTTTTGGTAAATTTCTGTATTTAAAAAAATTTCTTTTAAGTTGTAGATGGACACGACACCTTTATTTTATTTATTTACTTTTATGTGGCGCTGAGAATCGAATCCAGTGTGTCACATATGCTAGGAAAGCACTTTGCTGCTGAGCTACAACCTCCACTCCTGGAATGTATTTTGATAGAAGAAATTTTGGAACCCAGCTTGAAAATAATTTTATTTTGATTCATAGGTTCCTCATGAATGTTTTTATTTTATTTTTATGTTTTGTGATACTGGGGGTTGAACCCAATGGCACTCTGTCACTGAATTGCATCCCCATTTCTTTTTATTTTTTACTTTGAAATAGAGTCTTGCTAGGTTGTCCAAGTTGACTTGTATTCTTCCTGTCTCAGCCTTCCAAGCTACTGGGATTACAATTGTACTCCACCTTGCCTGGTTCAGGAATATTTACTTATTAACAGTTTTAGTAATTGTCACTACATTTTTTTGTGCAAGGCATTTGCCTTTTTTTAATTTTGGGGGGGTCATTGCATGCAAAAATGTAAACACTTAAGTAGGTTGCATATAAGTCTACTTGGGAAATAAAGTCCTCATCAGGCTGGAAATAATAGGTATAGGAATGAGAAGAAAGTAGGATGATGCGGGTGGTGGAAGGGTATGTATGATATTGGAAAATAAATGCAAATAATGTATACAGTTCAAAATAGCAATTTTGGGGAATAAGCCTATTAAAAGGAAAAAAAAATGATGGCAGGCATGTGGGTATAGGTCTGAATCCCAGCTACTTCGGGGGCTAAGGCAGGAGGATCACAAGTTCAAGGCTAGCTTGGACAATTTAGCAAGACCTTGGTGCATGCCTGTAATCCCAGAAGCTCAGGAGGCTGAAGCAGGAGGATCATGAGTTCAAATCTAGTCTCAGCAAAAGCGAGGTGCTAACAGTGAGACCCTGACTCTAAATCAAATACAAAATAGGGCTGGGGATGTGGCTCAGTGGTCGAGTGCCCCTGAGTTCAATCCCAGGTACCCCCTCAACCCCCCTCCTCAAAAAAAAAAAAAAAAAAAGACTAGGGATTAAATATTGCTGAGCAGAAGTTAGCTGTTTTTATTCTTGAACTTTTCCCTTTCACTTTTAGCACATTCTCTGGAAGCTTTTAGGATCACTGTTCTTTTTTTAAAACATTTTTTTAGTAGTTGATGGACCTTTATTTTTTTTTTTTGTTTGCTTATTTATATGTGGTGCAGGGAATCAAATGCAGTGCCTCACATGTACGAGGCGGCAAGCACTCTACCGCTGAGCTACAACTCTAGCCCCAGGTCACTGTCCTTCTTAAGCTTCAAAAATTGCACGATGACCTGGGCAAGATGGCATGATCATAATCCCAGTGACACTGGAGACTGAGGCAGGAGAATCACAACTTAAAAGATACTCTGAATAGCTTATAGAGACCCTCAGCAACTTAGATCCTGTCTAAGAAAAGAAAATGTACTTTGGATGTGGCTTAGAGGTAAAAGCCCTCCTGGGTTCAATTTCCAGTACCAAAAAATAAGAAGAAGGCATGACTATGCATAGTTTTTTGGGTGCTGGGCATTGAACCCAGGGCCTTGTGAATATGAGGTGAGCACTCTGCCAACTGAGCTATAACCCCAGGCCTGATTATACATTTTTTACTGGGCCATTCTGTTGTGAAATTTTTTTATTTCATAATGCTTATTTTCCATTCTGTCTTCCTAGAAGTTTTAAAAATCTTGGATTATAAGCTTTTCTTTTTCTCTCTATTATCAATCTTTGTTCTACTTTCTTGAAGATTTCTTCATTTTTACTTTCTGGATTTTTGAATTTCATAAATTGCTGTAATTTCAATTGTTTTTTAAGTTATAAATGCTATAGTTGTAAAAGATGTATATATTTGTGCAGTTAAAGAGCACCCCTTCCACCCTACCCCCGTTGCTGGGGATCAAACCCAGGACTTTAAGCATATTAGGCAAGTGTTCTACCACTGAGCTAAACCCCCAATCTCAAACTGGTATTTTTATAACATTCCATTTTTGTTTCAGCAATCTAGTATCTGTTACCATCTCTCAGATTGTAAATTCCAGTTAAAATCTTTGGTTTTTCTTTCTGCATAATCTTATCTGAATCTTCATATTGTTTGTTTTTATCTGCCTTTGATGATGCAGATCTCCAAACCCCCAAAGAAAAAAAAGGCTTACCCTTGACTATATTTTTCTGGTTAAGAGAGAGACACTAGGGGCTGGGATTGTGGCTTAGTGGTAGAGCGCTCACTTAGCACACGCGAGGCCCTGGGTTCGATCCTCAGTACTACATTAAAAAAATAAAATAAAGATATCTGTCTACCTATAATTTAAAAAAATAATAAAAAAAAGAGAGACAAAAAAGTGAATTAATTCAAAGTTCTCTCTCGGTGGGGCATCTCAGATGTTCTGTACTGTATAATAGTAAAATGAGCAGGCATTCTTACTGGCTTTTCTCTTGGGCTGTGTTCCCCAACAGAGGTGTCTGTTAGCCTTGTGCCAGAGATGTAGTGTGTTGATTAGGAAGGGAAGGGTGTTTGGTATTGAGTCCTGGATTCATTCATTCATTTATTCATTTATTTTTGTGGTGTTGGGGATTGAAACCAAGGCCTTGTGCATGTGAGACAAGCACTTTACCAACTGAGCTATATCTCACAGTCTGGATTTTGCCCTGTGTTTCATCTTTGCCTTTATAGATACCTGGGTGCTCTTGAGTCCTGGGCTTTTCAGTGTTCTTTGTAGTATATTTTCTTGTTGTTGATACATTCCACTGTAGTCCTTCCATGTTTTTTTCACTGTTACTACTTTTTTAAAAATTTTTTCTTTTTTTTAGTTGTAGATGAACAAATGTTTTGTATATTTTTATGTAGTGGTGAGGATTGAACCCAGTGCCTCACACATGCAAGGAAAGCACTCAACCACTGAACCACAACCCCAGCCCTACTCTGCTACTTAATTCTCCATTTTATATCATCAAAATATGTTGATATCTGTTATCTTTTGATTTCATTGTTTCTGTATTTATGGAGACTGAAAGTCTTTGTTCACTTTATCATATTCGTAGAGGGATTTGGAACAGAGAAGAAATATGTTTTATGTGAAATCAAGCTGAACTTAAGAGAAAAGTGATGTTTTTATTTAAAAACACCCTTTCCCCTTATACTGTGCATATTTTTATTTAAAAACACCCTTTCCCCTTATAGTGTGCATAATACGTATCTCAATTCTGAGAAGCAAATTCAGAGACTTGTACTTCTCAGAATTGAGATATATTATGTATAATTTATGTAATATTATATATAATTATTTTAAAAGATAACATTTTGTATATATGTATGTGTCTCCACTTCAGCTCTCCCTGAACTTATGTATTTTTATTCAGGCACGTGGATCCACTTTTTCATATTAGTTTCTTTATATTTTTGTCTTTGAAGATTAGTTTCCTTGTCAGTTTTTAATAGTTTAACAATGCCTAATTTTTAACAACTAACTTTTAAAGTAAATTTGGGTTTCCTAATCCAAATCTGATGCCAAGATCTTTTTCCTGGGAAAGTGGAATCTCATTTCCACTAAAGAAAAAATACTTAAATTTATGATCTTAAAGGAAGAAGCTGTTCATCAAAATAACTTTAGAACAGCTGGGTGTGGTGGTGTATGTCTGTAATTCCAGCCACTCTGGAGGCTGATGTAGGAAGATTGCAAATTCAAGGTCAGTCTGGGCAACTTTGTAAGAAGTTGACTCAGGAAAATAAAAAATAAAAAGAGCTAGGGATCTGACTCAGTTGAATCCCCAGTACCTGGAGGTGGTGGTGTGGTACTTTTGTAGTAATATATTTTTCTTATAGAAATTGTAGCAAGCATTGTGATGCAAACCTATAATCCCAGTGACCCTGGAGGCTGAGGCTGGAGGATCACAAGATTGAGGTCACCCTCAGCAATTTAGGGAGACTATTTAAACAGTGTGTGTCTGTCTCTTTGTGTGTGTCTGTTTCTGTTTCTCTTTCTCTCTCTCTCTCTCTCCCTCTCCCCCCCTCTTTCTCTCTCTCTCTCTCTCTCCCTCTCCCTCCCCCCCCCCCCATATACTGGGGATTGAACAAACTAAGGGACACTTATGCACTGAGCCGCATCCCCAGCCCTATTTTATATTTGATTTACAGACAGGATCTCACCGAGTTGCTTATTAGCACCTTGCTTTTGTTGAGGCTGGCTTTGAACTCATAATCCTCCTGTCCTCCGAGCCACTGGGATTATAAGTGTTTGCCATTGTACATGCGAGGTCCTGTCTCAAAATAAAAAATAAGGGCTGTGATGTGGCTCAGTGGTTAAGTACCTGTAGGTTCAATCTCTGGGACCAAAAAAAAACAAAACCAGGGAAAAAAAAAAAAAAGGGCTGGGGTTGTGGCTCATTCGTAGAGCACTTGCCTAGCATGTGTGAGGCACTGGGTTTGATTCTCAGCACTGCATATAAAGAAAATTGACAACTGAAAAAATATATAAAAAAGAAAAAAAAAAGAAAAGAGAAAGGAAATTTTAAATATGGAGGAGACCTTAGAAGTAACAATTTTTCTGGGTGTGATGGCACATGCCTGTAATTCTAGTGGTTTGGGAGGTGAGGCAGGAGGATCCAAGTTCAAAGCTACCCAATTTAGTGAGCCTCTAAGCAATTTAGTGAGACCCTGTTTCACAATAATAATGGCTGGGAATGTGGTGTAGTGTTTAAGTGTGTCTTGGTTCAAACCCTGGTTCCAACAAAAAGGTAAAAACACTTTCATTTTGCAACTGAGAAAATAGGCATGATGTTATTTATCTATTTTTGGATAGCAGATTACTCTAAAAGTGATATCTTAACATCAATAAACATTTACTATCCTCCGAGTTTCAATAGAATAAGAATTTGGGATTGGTATAGCTGGTTGGTTTTGACTTGGTTTTAAGGTTTCAGTCAAGATGTTAGCCAGGTTACAGTTATCTGAAAGCTTATGTGGGGCTGCAGGATCTACTTCACATTTGGCTCACCAGATATGGTTGTCAAGTTAGTGCTGTTAATGGGAGGCCTTATTTTTTTCTCATGTGACTTTCTTTGCAGGCTGCTTGATTGAGTGTCATTATAACATGTGGCAATGTCTTTTATGACCTAATCTCAGATGTCCTGCATTGTCATTTCCATCACATTCCATTCATTAGAAAGCAAGTTTAGTCCATGTTTAAAGGGAAGAATCAGGGCCTTCACCTTTTAAATGGAAGAGTATTAAAGAATTTGTGGCCATATTTTAAGTTCACCATAGTGATCGAAGTGAAATTATTCCTATGTGGTAATACAGGGAGTTGGTGATCTATTTGGACTATAGTTCAGATGTTTTGGTAATATTATAGGTGCAATTACAAATAATAGCTGCTTAACTGTCATCTACCATTGGACATCAATATTGTTAGAACAGGTACTTAGGGATTCATCAGATATTATCTACAGTATGCCAGGCATTATGCTGTTAACTGGACATGTCTAAAAGAACTGGATAAGCATGTATTACTATTTTTTTCTCCCACTTTTCTGGGACTATACTGGGAACGAAGTAACACACATGTGCATTTGGTGTTTTTAAACACATTTGATCTGTCAAAGAGAGTCTGAATACTCATCCCAAGTAGTCCTCAAGCATATTGTTAATTTAAAGAAGTAGATGTTTAATTAGTCGATAACAAAACCCCATATATTAAATAACTAGCTGGCTTTACTAAAGTATATTTTATTATAGCCAGTTTCTTAATGCTATTGAGTATTCAGTCTTGAAGAAGCAAAGAAATATAATTCCTATTTTTAAATAGTTCCTTATGTAGAAGTTTAGATAAGTGAGTACATAAAACTAAGAATGATAGCTATAATCCCAACATGGTGACTTTCATTAACTGAAATTCCAGTTGGTATGACAAGGTGCTTCTCTAGCAGGAAAGAAATTAAAGTTTATGAAAGAAATATTTTAATTTTTGCTTGTTTTTTTATATCACTTATTAAAAATATTGTTTCTAAGAAGCATTTATTTATTGAATTTTATTTTCTCTTATAGGCAATGTCTATGCTGCTTCAAGGAATATAAGCATTTGGAGATTTTTAACCAAGTAGTGTGTGCACTTATTAACTTAGTGATTGCCCAAGTTCAAGTGCTCCGGGACCAGCTTTGTAAACATTGTACTACAATTAACATAGATTCTACGTGGCAAGATGAGAGTAATCAATCAGAAGAACCATTGAATATAGATAGAGAGTGTAATGAAGGAAGTACAGAAAGACAAAAATCAATAGAAAAAAAATCAAACTCTACAAGAATTTGTAATCTGACTGAGGAGGAATCTTCAAAGAGTTCTGATCCTTTTAGTTTATGGAGTACAGATGAGAAGGAAAAACTCTTACTATGTGTAGCAAAAATTTTTCAAATTCAGTTTCCCTTATATACTGCTTACAAGCATAATACACATCCTACTATAGAGGTATGTAAAAGTAGGTATTGTGAATTTTCATATTACCAAGTCATAGCTTGGCAGTCGATTTCTCACTTATGAATGAATATGAAGGCAATTATTGTTGATCCAAATATTTATAAAAATCACTGCTTTGAAAATTATTTTTTTCTCCTAGAAAATTTCTGTAGCAATTCGTGTTGAAAATTTGGTCTGCACAAATTTTTAAATTTTAAATTTACAAATTTTAAGATTTGTAAATTGAACCATAGAGATTAAATCAGTAGTGATATTAACATTTTACTGATGTAGACATAAGCTCTGTGTATTGTGATTCTTTGAAAAAATAATGGTTGAGGAAAAAAAACCAGAATTTTTAATTTCATTCCTAGAAACAGATGACAGGTTGGAATTCTCCTTCATCAAGATAAAAGCTTAACAAATTTTCTGTGTTGTTTTAAGTAATAATATTCTCTTTTGTAAGTCAAGCTGTTGAACTGTTAATGTCATTTTATAAGAATTTTTAAGTTTGGCAACTCATTAAGATAATGGAATTTATTTCTATAAAGAAGGAATTGTGACAGTTATGTGATAATGTATTAGTATCTTAGCACAATAGTTATTTAGTATTTCTCACAATTCTGGACGTTGGTTAGGCAATTCCTTTACCAGTTTTGTATGGGCCCAGTTATGCAGCTGTATTTACTTTGAGAGTGGGAAAGTCCAGGTCATACTTTGTGTAGTGTCTAGTATTTGGTGCTGGCTGCTCCCTGAAACTTTCTGTGTTTTTTTCCCATGGGTGCTGCTTTCCCACTAGGCTAGACTGGGTTCCATACACAGTTTTAGCACTACTCAAAGAACGCAAAAGTAGAAGCAATAAGGTCCAGTCTCTGAAATGGCACAAAATAAATTCTGCCATATTCTTGTGTTTGAAGCTGTTCACAAGGGGGCCCACATTCAAAGGGTTAGTGAAGTAGACCCTATCCCTAGATGAGAGGTCAAGTTTCATTTTTATCTTTGATGATGTGTTTCCTATATATAATGGGATGAGAAGAATTGTGGCTATAGGAGAATCTACCAAGTGCCTTTTTTTTTTTTTAAAAGTCTGTCTTTTCTCCACCAGAATAAATAATACTCTGTAATCTTCATACATGACATATAAACTTTTCTTTCTTCATCTGGAAAATAATAAACATTTATTGGAATATTTTCACATTAAATTGAGACAGCTCAGGGAGTAGATATTTTCCCTATTAGAATTTTGCCATAAGAATATTTTAAAATCATATTGTGTTCTCTCTTCTAGAATTCTTTTTTTTTTTTTTTTAAAGAGAGAGAGAGAGAGAGAGAGAGAGAGAGTTTTTAATATTTATTTTTTAGTTTTTGGCAGACACAACATCTTTGTTTGTATGTGGTGCTGAGGATCGAACCCGGGCCGCACGCATGCCAGGCGAGCGTGCTACCGCTTGAACCACATCCCCAGCCCCTCTTTTAGAATTCTTAACCTATTATCTTCCCATACAGAAACTTTCCCAAAAACCTTTTTTATAGGATACATTAAGCATTAAAAAAAAAGAGTCATCAGAATCTTTTCAACAAAAAAGGATACATCATGCAGTACTGAACTTTTTTTTTTTTTTGAGGGGTGCTGGGGATCAAACCCAGGGCTTCACACATGGTAGGCAAGTGTTTTATCACTGAATTAAACTCCAAGCCTAAAAATTTAATGTTAACACCATATTAATAGTCTTTGAAAGTCTTAACTTGGTATTGAAAGGTAATAGAAATAGTTTGGTTAGGGGATCTACTCCTCATACAGAAATAAAGTTTTCTAGTTAAAATTTTATTTTTATTTTATTTTTGTGGTGCTGGGGATTGAACCCAGGGCCTTGTGCATGCAAGGCAAGCACTCTATCAACTGAGCTATATCCCCAGCCCTTAAAAATTTCTTGATAGAACTAAAAGCATTATTAAGTCTGCTGTTCCTAAAGTCAGTTTGCTCCTCAGATTTTTTTTGATTTTCAAAAGTGCTTATCCCTAGGGGCTGGGGATGTGGCTCAAGCGGTAGTGCGCTCGCCTGGCATGCGTGCGGCCCGGATTTTATCCTCAGCACCACATACAAACAAAGATGTTGTGTCCACTGAAAACTAAAAAATAAATATTAAAAAATTCTCTCTCTCCCCCTCCACTCTCTCTTAAAAAAATAAAATTTAAAAAAAATTCTCTCTCAAAAAAAAAAAAAGTTTAAAAAAAAAGTGCTTATCCCGACGTTTGTGGAGGCGCATACCTGTAATCCCAACAGCACTGGAGGCTGAGATGGGAGGATCACAGTTTCAAAGCCAGCCTCACCAACTACGAGGTGCTGAGCAATTAAGGAAAACCCTGTCTCTAAATAAAATACAAAATAGGGCTGGGGATGTGGCTCAGTTGGTTGAATGCCCATGAGTTCAATCCCCAATACCCCCACCCCTAGAAAAAGGGTGCTTAATCTCTAATGTAGTTAGTTATACACCTCTGTGCTTTTTCTTTTGTAATATAATACCTCATTATTACTATTCTTGAAGATCATTTTATGTGACTTAAGTATTTTGTTGAAAGTGGTTTTATGAGGTCTTCGAGGTAAAATTCTAATGAAAACACTCACGAAGGACCTTTCTTATACAGCATTCTGTATTGGGTATGTACTTCTTTAGTCTTATGTTTGTAATAGTTGTTTCCCAGATTTTTTATATTTTAGCAGTGATCTGTTACAAATATCGTAACATTTCTGGCTTTCTATCCTTGTTGCCCTGTAATTAAATATTTTTTTTTTTTAAAGAATTTTTAATATTTATTTCTTAGTTCTCGGCGGACACAACATCTTTGCTGGTATGTGGTGCTGAGGATCGAACCCGGGCCGCACGCACGCCAGGCGGGCGCGCTACCGCTTGAGCCACATCCCCAGCCCTGTAATTAAATATTTTAAGGCTCAGCTATTTCAGAGAGTCTTAGATTGAAACCTTTGTGTAGTTATAAAATTATTATAAAATTATTTGGTATATTTCCAAATGATATGAATATACATAAGCTAGCACTTATTATACAGTGCAGTAGGGCTCACTAGATTTCTTTCTCACTTTTTTGATGACACAGTTTATCCAGTCTTTTCTTTGTATTGATGTGCATTGTTTCCTGATTGAGCCTTTGACTTTTAGGCATTTTTTAAAAGAGGCACAACTTGGGAGAAGATTCAAAATTTATGTTGTCAGTATTTTGATAGCTGTGACTTTAGAAACCAAACAACTGTTATTTTATAGAAGAGGGACTTGGCTTCTGGTGATTTAAAGATTTGGTCAGGTTTCTGCAGCATATTGTCGAACAGTCTTCAAATCTCAGGGTCTTATTACTCTACTACTTCTTAATCAGTTTTAACTAATTTCTGTATTGTTGCCTATGGTGCCAATACTGAATAAGATGGTAACATGGACCCCTTTTTTCTGCCTTCCTCCCTCCCTCCCTCTCTCCTTATCCTTATCAAAGTTGATCATATACATAAACTTTTATGAGACAAGGTCCCCTATGTTACCTAGGCTTGTTTTAAACTCGCGTGTTCAGGTGATCCTCTTGCTCTAGATCTCCCATTTAGCTTGGGACTACAAGTGCGTAGCACTACACCTAATTTTTTAGTTCTCGGTGGTCACAACATCTTTGTGTGTGGTGCTGAGGATCGAACCCGGGCCGCACGCATGCCAGGCGAGCGTGCTACCGCTTGAGCCACATCCCCAGCCCCGAGTTAATTATATTTTGAGGTAGAGTTTTATTAAGTTTCCTGAGCTGGCCTTAATTTTCGATCTTTTTACCTCAGTATCCTCAATAGCTGAGATTACTGGCATTTACCACTGTGCCTGGCTTTATTAACTGTTTTTAAGCAGCAATTTTATTCTCAGCCTAGAGATCTTGGTTAGACCATAAATTGGTATTTGCTTTAATAGAAATTTCCTTAATTTTTTCTTCATGTATCTCCCCCCCCCCCCCCCGTTTCTCTCGTAGTTCTGGGGATTGAACCCAGCGCTTTACGCATGCTAGGCAAGCACTCTACCAACTGAGCTATATCCCCAGCCCCCCTCTTTATTTTCTTTTAAAAATAGGGTGATGTCATTTCATTTAATAAATATGAGATTTTGGTGGGGGGATGGAATCCAGAACTTTTAAAATCACTAAGGGTTTTTTGTTTTGTTTTGGTTCCTGCAATTGAACTCAGGATCACTTGACCACTGAGCCACATCCCCAGCCCTGTTTTGTATTTTATTTAGAGACAAGGTCTCAGAGTTGCTTAGCTCCTTGTTTTTGCTGAGACTGGCTTTGAACTTTTGATCCTACTGCCTCAGCCCTCCCGAGCTGCTGGGATTACAGGCGCGCACTACTGTGCCCAGCAAAATCACTAAGTTTTTAAAGTCATTTTCCAGGGATTACCTAAAATTAGAAAATTTGAAAGAATTGTGGATTCAGCTTTTATAATAAGATTTCTTATCGTTGTTTCCTATAGATCTGAGTTAACTCTTCAACATAATTTATGTGTCCACAGTACAAATATAAGCTGGTAAAACAGTTTATAGTCTCCAAAGTATGTAACCAAGGCCATGAGTAACATGCTGCACATCAGGATAACTATGTTCATATTAACCACTAAAAATGTTGACTCTAATCTAATATTGCGGCATACGTTACCTAGTCCATGATTCTGTACTTAACAGTACAATAGGAGTTCTTATTCTGGACTTCTTTCTTTCTTCCTTTTTTTTTTTTTGTACTGAGGATTGGATCCAGAGGTGCCACATCTCTGGTCCTTTTCATTTATTGAGACAGAATTTAATTAAGTTGTTGAGGGTCTTGCTAAGTTTCCAAGACTGGCCTTGAACTTGGAATCATTTTGCCTCAGCTTCCTGAGTCATCCAGAATACAGGCATGTATCCCTGTTTCAGCCAAGTTCTGGATTTTTTTTTTTTTTAAGAAAATATTTATATTTTAGTTATAGGTAGGCACAATATCTTTATTATTTTTATGTGGTGCTGAGGATCGAACCCAGTGCCTCATGCATGTTAGGCAAACACTCTACCACTGAGCCATGGCCCCAGCCCATCTTTAGGACTTTTTGAGGACAGTAAAAAGTAACTTGAAGAGTTACTTGAGAAAGTGACTTGAAACTATGGCCCTAGTAGTAGAAGCTTGGAAGCAGATTAAATTTACTATATTTACATTGATAGGTGTTCAGCTTTTCTCTACATCATATTTGCTTATCTTGAAATATTATGTGAGTTCTGTGTGATGGTTTTCAATCATTTTCACTCTATATGATAGGATTATAGCAATGAATGAAAGGTTTCCTTTGGCAGCTGTTTTTCAAATGAATATATCTTGCTTTCTGATTACAAAAGCATTTTATTGCATTTTCAGTATGATTAAAAAAAAAACAACCCAATCTACAAAATATTTTTAAAGCCTTGCATCTCCCTTCTTTTGTATTTCCTCAAAAAACTTTTTATCTGTTTAGTTTAGATCTTTCCAAGTAATTAAAAAATTATGATCATCAGATCCTGGGTATAAATCCTGTTCTTAAATAAATGTAATACAAGGTGTTATCTTGCTCTGCTTGTACATATGGATCTACCTTTAAAAAAAAATATATTTTTTAGCCGTTGATGGACCTTTATTTATATGCAGTGCTTAACAGGTTTTTAAAGGTATAACCTCTCTGCCATAAAAATCACTTGTTTAAGGAACAGTTTATTTTTAGGACATCTACAGAGTTGTTCAGTCTTTGCCATATCCAATTTTAGAATATTTTATTTTAATTCAGTTACCAAGCCACTGGTTATTTAGTCACCTGATGAATATCTGTTCTTTCTAACTTAAGGGTGATATAAAGAATTTCAGTGAGCATTATTATACATATATTTTTAACATTTCTCTGATTAGTTCTTTTCTTAATATTTATTTTTTAGTTGTAGTTGAACACTACCTTTATTTTATTTATTTACTTTTATGTGTTTCTGAGGATGGAATCCAGGGCCTCGAACGTCCTAGGCAAGCACTCTACCACTGAACCACAATCCAGCTCCTAATTAGTTCTTTAGGATAAGTACCCAAAAGATGAATCACTGGTTCAAAGGCAGTGTACATTTTATATTATTTTCTTCAGCTTTTTGTAGGCATGGGGATTAAACTCAGAGGTGCTGTATCACTGAGCAATATTTCCAACCCTTTTTGTTTTATAATTTTGAGACAGGATCCCACTGAGTTGCCCAGACTGGCCTCAGCGTCTGAGTAGCTGAGATTTCAGATTGACAGTACCTGGCTGGCAATGTGCGCTTTAAATGTTGATAGGTACTTCACCTTCACTAACAACGAATGTTCTTCCAGGCAGTTTAAATCTCATGTATGGAAAGAACATGTGGAACTCTTTAAGTATACCTTTAGAGAATTGCAGAGCACAATTTCAAAATCACTTAACTGAGATATATTTTTATAAAAATCACCCTATTTTTAAGGAAAGGTTAAAGTCATTTCTGTTTAAAAAGGAAAAGTAATGTGTAGTAATACTCCTGAACGGTTTCTTTCAAGAGGGTTGAAAAATACTTTAGAGCTAAGTCATATTAGCTTAAATGAGGAATATCACTGTTGATGATGTTAAGCAATTGCAGAATAATCAGTGTGAGTTTTTATAAAATCAGTTTTTAGAAGACCTGTATACTTTTTAGATTGTCATTTAATACTAGTGACTTAATTTTATCTACTTTTTTTTTTAATTAGGATATATCAACTCAAGAAAGTAACATATTAGGGGCATTCTGTGATATGAATGTAAGTGTTCCATCTTTTTCCATTTTTAAGACTTTTGGAAAATGTTTTTTTCTGTTTGTCTTTTGAGTGTATTTATATGTTTCAGTATCTTTCTAGTATTGCTATTAAGATGAAAATTTTTCCTGTTAAGTTTTAAAATAGTGACATTTTCTTCATTTTCGTAGGATGTAGAAGTACCATTGCATTTGCTTCGTTATGTATGTTTATTTTGTGGGAAAAATGGCCTTTCTCTCATGAAGGATTGCTTTGAGTACGGAACTCCTGAAACTTTGCCATTTCTTATAGCACATGCATTTATTACAGTTGTGTCTAATGTAAGTATGGTTTGGAATTGATTTTAATCTTGGGAGTGATGTTTTGTGTTTTAGTAACATCCAGAAAAAGGAGATTTTTTAATAATTTCCATGTCAAATAACATTTCTGTATTATATTTTGAAAAAATGGAATATAGAAATCATTTTTAAAATATCCTTACAATAAAATTAGAATTGAATTAAATTAACCCTTTTTTAAAGTTAGAATAGGTAAAGACAACAATTAACTTTGTCTAAAATGAAACATAGCTATTTACAAAACTCTTCTGCTAAAATTAACATTTCTTGGAAAATTTGGCGGTTTTAGATTATTTAAATATTGGATAACCAATGATACTACTAGTGTGCCTGTTGTCCCTTTATAAAGGTGTAACATTTCTTTTTGCCTTTGTAAAGAAGCTAAGTCTTTTGTTTGTTCGGAATATCGGTTCTGTGAAGCATAGTAAGTATGGTACTAGAGATAAATAATTTTACTACCTGTATATTCAAACTTTAATAACATTCTGGTCATCATTTTAAAAATGGGTATAGCAAGTTAAATGTAACTTTGTTAAAAACTGAATTCTTGTGCAACTGTTTGAATAAAGTAAATAAAAAATAGAAACATTGAGTGAAAAATGACTCAAGCAAATATATTGTTGCATATTCCATTGAAACTCTGTAGTGAAATAATGTACTGGAAAGAGTGCTGGTATAATTCAAACTTATTGATTATAGGAATCTGCATATTTCCAAATTAAAATGAATGATCTCTAGCTGATTGTGGCAATGTACACCTGTATTCCCAGCAGCTCAGGAGGCTGAGGCATGAGGATCTCAAGTTCAAAGCCAGCTTCAGTAACTTATTGAGGGCCTAAGCAAGCCAATGAGACCCTGTCTCTAAATACAAAAAAGGGCTGGGATATTACTCAGTGGTTAAGCGCCCCTGAGTTCAATCCCCAGTACCAAAAAAAAAAAAAAAAAAAAAGCGATCGCTATCAAGTTTATTTTTAGTTCTAAATCCTATGGTTTCTAATAGTTTAAAAATATTACATGTAGTTGGGTATGGTGGCACATGTCTATAATCCAAATGACTCAGGATGCTAAAGCAAGAGGATCACAAGTTCGAGGCTAGCCACTCAGCAACTTAGTGATACTCTGTCCAGAAAGAAAAGACTGGAATTGTAACTCAGTGATTAAAGGGCACCTGGGTTCAAGCCCCAGTACAAAATAAACAAACAAAAAAGGCTATACATAATGGCAAGTATACTTTATCGGTTTCCGATTTATAGTTGCATTTAAATTCTGAATTCAATCCTTAACTTTTTTATCTATAAAATGGGAATGATGATGGTATCTATCTTAGAGGATTATTGTAAGTCTTAAAATTAAAAATTTTATGTTTGGATGTGGCACTTTATAAGTACTTGGTGGCACATAATTGTTACTCATTTTGGCTATTTTTCTTTCTTTTTTTGTTCTGGACCCTGAACCCAGAGCCTTGCTAATGATTGGTAAGCACTCTTGTCATTGAGCCATCCTCAGTCCTTTTTAAAAAATTTTATTTTGGACAGGGTCTTATTAAGTTGACCTGGCAGGCCTCTAACTTGCAATCCTTCTTTCTCAGCCTTCCAGGTCACAAGGATTACAGATGTGCACCACCTCACTTGGCTTTGTTTCTATATTTTCATGCATAAGTGTTGTGTGTCTGTTAGGTTATTCCTAGGCTTAATTCCTGGGATTTTCTGATGCTATGGTAAAAAATCTTTTTGAAAACTTATTTACTGCTAGTTCCTGGCATATAATAAAAATAGAAAAGTTATGTGTTTCTTTATTAACTTTTCAGGCAACAATCTTGCTAAATTCACTAATTTTTTTTTCTCTTTACATAAAAATATCATCTTAGAATGATAGGTTTTAATTTTTTCATTCTGGTTCTTAGTTTTCTTAAGTCTTGTTTTCAAGGATCTTGAGTGTATGTGGATTGAAGTCCTTGTCATTTTTCTAATTGATGAAGGAAAAGTTTTAACATTTTATCAGTAGTATAGCATTTACTGTAGGTGTTTTATAGATATCTTTTTGATTAGAATGAAGTCAGATTCTATGTATTTCTAAATTTGTTTTTAATTTGCCTATATCCAAGCTTAATATCAGAATTTCTTGTTTGGTAGTTTGGTTTAAATCTTTATTCTTAAGATAGGTAAAGTGCTATTTGAATATTACAGTGTTACCATATTAGATTTAGAAATGGGTTGGAGTATCTCATGGAAACAAGTAATGAAGCAGATTTATTATAACATATAACTCAGAAGAAGGATGTTCTTAAGTTATAATTTATTTCAGCAAATAGTTTCTGATAATATAATGTGTGACTGTAAAAATATACTTGCCTTACATGGTTGAAGGCAAGTATCATGTAATTTGACAAGGAAGGATAATAAGGTTTATTAAAATCTAAGATAGACTCTTTCTCCCTTTGGGGATGGACTGCATTCTACCTTAAATGGGTATTCCTTGCTTTACCCCAAAAGTTGCTTGCTCTTGAGATAGCTCACATTCTCTCACTTTTTCCCTTGATTGTTCCTCTGCTTTCCTCCATAAGTTTTTTGTGTCTTTTGGGGGAGAAGAAAAAACAAAAACAAGCGATTTAGTACTTTGTGTTGGAATTTCTGTCACACAGAGAGAAAACGGTAGAATAAGAAGATACTAAAATACATGGTTTTCCCTTTCTGGCAAGAAGCTGATGTTAGTTCTAAATATGGATTTTTAAAAATCTATGTGTGTAGGTTAAATTACCTGATATATGCATAATTCCTTTTGGTAGCTTATACTTTTCAAAATTGATAATAAAATGCAAGTAATTTTATAGGCAACAAAATATACTTTTATTTTTAATTATTTGAAGATATGTGTTTCACATATTTGTTGTACAGTAATGTCATCTGTATATTTCTTTATAGATTAGAATATGGCTACATATCCCTGCTGTCATGCAGCACATTATACCTTTTAGGACCTATGTTATCAGGTACGTTTATAAAATTTCTTCCCCCTGATTACCAGTTTAGTATATTTAAGCAATTTATAATACAGAATTA
The DNA here is from genome assembly GCF_045843805.1 of Urocitellus parryii. Lineage (NCBI taxonomy): Eukaryota > Metazoa > Chordata > Mammalia > Rodentia > Sciuridae > Urocitellus > Urocitellus parryii. The sequence continues at coordinate 81,262,131 of NC_135542.1, read as the reverse complement.
TGTTGTTTAAAAGTCCCTTATTATCCTCTAGAGAAAATACTATAACACTCAGTGTCTAGTATTTTTTTATGCACATATATGGGTTTATATTTAAAGTTTACTTTTTAGCAGTTTTAGACTTGTTTGTTTATATGAATATATAAAAAGAATTGAGATTTATAATGGTTCTTCTACTGTATTTAGTTAAAAAAAAAAAGTAGTAGTATGTAGTAGGCACTGAGGAACAGAGAAAAAATAGAATTCTCCTTGTGGTCGTAGTGATAGAACCCAGGGCCTCATGTATGTTAGGCAAGCATTATCATTGAGGTGTATCCTTAGTCCTTTATTTTTCCCTCTTAGTCCTTTTTTTTTTTTGTTGTTGTTGTTCTGTTTTGTCTGCATTTAGGACGGAACCCAGGGGCATTCAACCAATGAGTTACATCCCCAGTTCTTTTTATTTTGAGACAGGTTCTTGCTAAGTTGCTTAGCTTGGCCTTGAACTTGAGATCCTCTTGCCTTTGCCTCCTGATTTGCAGGGATTCTAGGCATGTGTCACTGTATCAGACTCCCTATTTCTTTTCATTTTACTTTGTGACAAGGTCTTGCCAAGTTGCTTAGCCTGGCATTGAACTTGTGATCTTGCTGCTTCATTCTTCTGAATAGCTTGGGTCATAGGCATGTACCAGCATGCCTGCCCCCCCCCCCCCAAAAAAAATATATATATATATTGTATTTTGAAAATATATAATTAATTAGAAGTAGTACAGGGTAAATAGTAGCAAACATTAAGAGTTCTTGAGGAGCAGGTGTCATTTGAGTTTTGTAAGTCTCTCTCCCCCCCTTTCTTCTCTCTCCCCTCTTCTCCCTCTCCTCAGAAGCAGGTGTCATTTGAGTTTTTTGAGTTCCCCCCTTTCTCCCCCCCCAACTAATCTCTCTCACCCCCCCCTTTTCTCTCCCTCCCCCCTCTCTCTCCCTCCACCTTCTCTCTCTCCCTCCTTTCTCTCCCTCCACCTTCTCTCTCTCCCTCCTTTCTCTCCCTCCCCCTTCTCTCTCCCTCCTTCTCTTTTCTCCCCTTTCCCCCCCATGTCCCCCCACCAGTCCCCCCATCCCCCCCAGTCTCCCCCCTCCTCCTTTTTTTTTTTTTTTTTGTGGTACTGGGGATTGAACCCAGGGCTTTGTGCATGAGAGATAAGCACTCTACTAACTGAACTATATCCCCAGCCTTAGTTTCATAAGTCTCAACCTAAGATAATGATGAAAGAAGAGTTTTATCAATTAGACTTAGAATATGAACTGTTAGAATCTAAGAATTTCCTCAGAAAATACCCCAGGAGTACTTTATACTTGTTTTCTCATTCATTAGCAAAATTTTGGGTGCCTGCTATTTTCCCAGTACTGTTTGAGTTGGTGGAGAAAATAACGATAATGCAAATAGTGACAGTATGATAGGCAATATGTCTTTGTGATATGTGATGTCTGAAGGACATGAAGCAGCCAGTCAGGTGATGATCAGAGGATAAATTGGGCATAAGCCATAGAGAAGGAACATATGGGCATAGGCTTTGAATTTAGAAAGAGTATGATATGTAGGAACCTGAAAGTAAATTGTTGAGCTTGTAATGTGTTACAGGGAATAATTATGTATGAGATTGGAATGATAAGCAGGGGCAGTTCATTCAGGACCTTCCAGGACACTGTAAGAAGTTTGGATTTAATTTTAAGAATAGGAATATATCAACAGGATTTTTAGCATGAGTTATGTTTCTTAAAAGATCACTTTTGCATTTACGTTTATAGTAAGTTATGGGAGGGCTGGAGAAAAAGTTAGGAGACTGGTTAAAAGGTTAGTGCCACATTTCTCAAAAAGTTGTTAATGGAGACTTTGAAAATTGGATGGATTAAGTAAAAATAAAATCAACAAGACTGGTAGTTTTGTGGTATAAGGAAAAATGTAGCATTGTAGATGACATTAATTAATACTCCCAGGTTTCCCTTTTGTATTATGGGTGTCATTAACAAAGATATGAAACACTAGAAGAACTTAGAGGTGAAACTTTGACATGTCTGTTGGACATTTAAATGACTGATGCTGGCAAATTGAGAATATAATTTTTTTCTACGATTTAGGAAAAAAAATAATTCAGAATTATCAGCATAAAGATAGTATTTAGAAACGACTAGAATGAATGAAGTTACCTGGGAAGAAAGAGAATGTAGGAGAATTTAGGATGGAATCTATGTCAGTTGCTTTTCCCATGCAAGGAAAAAAAACCCTGAAAGCTTAGTGTTCTTTTTAATATTTTTTAGTTGTAGATGGACACAATACTTTTATCTTGATTATTTTTATGTAGTGTGGGGGATGAAACCCAGTGCCTCACACATGCTAGGCAAGTGCTCTACCACTGAGCCACAGCCCCATCCCAGTTTAGTGTTCTAAAACAATAGCCAATTATAATTCCTTATAGTTCTCTGATTGACTAGACAGGTCTGCTCTGGGTGGCCTGGCTGAAAATGGGTGGTCTAGGAGAGCCTCACTCACACATTCTGTGAGTAGCAGGGTGATTGGTCTTGGAAAATAGTGGATTCACATACATTTTCCAGTTGACTTGCTGTAAATTGGGGTATCAGCCATTTCTCTTTCATTCAGGAGGCTAATCATATGTTAAATGACTTGATTCTTTATAGTTGCTCATTCAAGTTGGGCTCTCAACAAGTCAGACCTTTAAACATCACTTAGAAATAAGTTGGCATTAAGTCTAAGGATGCTGGGTTCTACTGTAGTGAACATTACAGAAATATGGAGCAAAGGAATGTTATTGAATTAGTGGACTTTAGAAATGTCTTGTGAGCATTTGCATTTTATATTTTTGAATCATTTAGGTATTTATGCAAGCTTTCTGATCAGGAGTTACGACAGAGTGCGGCTCGTAACATGGCTGACTTAATGTGGAGCACAGTGAAAGAACCATTGGATACGACATTATGCTTTGATAAAGAAAGCCTAGATCTTGCATTTAAGTACTTTATGTCACCTACTTTGACTATGAGGTTGGCTGGATTGAGTCAGATAACAGTAAGCCACATTTGTTTTATTGTTGATTTTTTTTATTTGCCAGAGTATGATCATATTACTTACTGCCATTAATTAGCAGTTAACATTAGCCATTACTGCTGTTTTAAATGAATTACTTTGTATTGTCTTTACAAATAATTTCTGTATTTCTCTTATCTTAAATATGAGGAGTCTAGGCTTAGATTTATAAAAATTTATACCTTATGTCTATTGGATTTCAGGTCCAACTTTTTTGAGCCAGGGTCTCATTATGTTGCCCAGGTTGACTTGGGATTCCTAGGCTTCAAGTGATAGTACTGTTAAGCCTTCCAAGTAGCTGGAACTTCGGGCATATACCACTGTACCTGACCACCATCTAAAGATCGTTAACTTTTTTTGGGGGGGTTGGGGAGGTGGGCGTTACCAGGTACCAGGGATTGAACTCGTGGGCACTTAACCACTGAGCCACATCCCCATCCCTACTTTGTATTTTATTTAGAGACAGCGTGTCACTGAGTTGCTTAGCACTTCACTTTTGCTGAAGCTGGCTTTGAACTGGCACTCCTCCTACCTCCCAATCCACTGGAGTTACAGGCATCCACCACTGTGCCTGGCAACTGTTTGCTTTTGTACATTTAGAAAGCATTGTTTGGGGAGGGAAAAAAGTTGAAGGAATTATAAATGGTTTCTTAAATTAGTTTGCCATGTAGAAGCCACAGAATTTGGACCTTAGGCTGCATTTGACCAATTGTAACATTGTTTTGCACACTGGTTTAAATAAGGGAGAAATCACATATGAATCTAGTCTTGGCTTCTCTTGGGGAATGGGGAATGGTCAGAAGATATCCTTGGGTTGGCTTTTTTTTTTTTTTTTTTTTTTTTTGGTGGTAATAGAAATAGAGCCTAGGGCGTTTCATATGCTAGGCAAGCACTCTACCACTGAGCTAACTGAACTATACCCACAGCCTGGGCTTGTGGTCTTGCATTAGAACAATTTACCGAAGATAAGTAGTTAGCCGAATTTTTTAGAGTTGAAATACCTTCCTGTGGTTTGCTACTAATCCTATTAATTTTACTTATTTACATTTTCTGTCTGTTTATGCTGTAGGTACAATGAAAATCTGAAGTAGCTTAATTTTATTCTTGTGCTTGACTTTGGAAATAAAATGCTTCTTGACATTTTCCTAGATAGGTCTTAAATGAATTTATCTAGGGAACCTTTCCTGAAACCTTCTGTATTGATATGTTACTTGTTTGCCTTGCATTGTTTTTTTTTTCCTTTCTCTGTGTTCAACTTTATTTTCTCGAATATACTTAATATAATGAAGCATAAATATTACTTATGAAATGAATTTTAGCATTTTATTATGATAAAGGAAATAGTTACATTAATTGAGAAGCATGTTTATCTGAAATTCATATTTTAGAATTTTATTTGGTTATCAGTTACGATATACATATAGCATTTAGTTTGTGTTTCTTGCCTCTTGTAACATAAAAGGATTTGGAAAAAAACTTTTAATATCTTTTCTCTAATCAGAATCAACTTCATACCTTCAATGATGTGTGTAATAATGAATCGCTGGTATCAGACACAGAAACGTAAGTAGGAATGTTAATTTTTACTTAAATATACCATTTTAATGTGTAGCCATTTAAACAGTAAATAATTGTGACTTTTTGAAGTGTTTTCTAGAATTTTTTACCTAAAGGATACTGTTTTTGCCTAATGTCTTCAATTTGTACAGTCTTTAATAAGCTTTCAGAATAATATGTTGAAATATTTCTGTGGTGGTTCTTTGTGTGTCGGGGGCACTGGGGATTGAACCCAAGTCATGCTAGGCCAACTGTCTACCACAGTCCCATTTCTATAGTTTTAAAAAATACACTAACATGTAATATTACTTGTCACAAAATCCTAAAGGATACTATTTATTACAGAATAGAATATAGTAGTGAATATGGTCCTGATAGTTTTCAGATAGTCTTAATTCAGGTTGATGTGACAAAGTACCATAAATTGGTGGTTTATAAACAAGAAAGAAAATTTCTGGTGTTCTGGAGGTTGAAAGTCTGTGATCACCCTGTGCCAGCAGGTTGGGTTCTGGTGATTTGAAAATTGCTGTTTTCTCTTTGTGTCCTCACATGGCTGAGAGAGAGAGACAGATATCTTATGGGTATGTTTTATATTGGCACCAATCCTATTTATGAAAGCTCCACCCTTATGACCTATTACCTCCTGATATTACCCTGGGCTCCTCCTACCATCAATAAAAATTAAAAAGTCTTGGAATTTTCAAGTAATGCTGCAAATGTAAGCTAGGGTTTTATGGTAGAAGAACAGTGGATAAGGAATAAGAAGGAATTCCATTCAAAAAAGCATAAGGAATACATTAAGGACATGATTAAGAAAATAGTAAAACTTTTGAGGACTAGTTCGTAAATTTCACTCCCCCCCCCCCCCCCTTTTCTGATATTGGAGATTGAAGCCACGGGTTCTTTACCACTGAGTCACATCCTCCTCAGCTGTTTTTGTTTTGAAACAGAGTCTTGGTAAATTGCTGAGACTAGTCTTGAACTTGTAATCTTCATGCTTCAGCCTGTCTGGTTACTGGGATTACTGGTGTGTGTGTTGGGCAGAATTTACCTGTTTTAAATGTATAGTTCAATGAATTTTAGTAAACATTACCATCATTGCACAATGATTCCCTTTGTCTATTTGTAGTCAGTGTTTATTCCCAGTCTCACTAATCTCCTTTCTCTATAAATTTGCCCATGTTTGATGTTTCATATAAATGAAATCATAGGATAGTGATCTTTTTCATCTGGCTTCTTTTTGTATGTGTGGTGCTGGGGATCAAAATCAAATTCTCTGCATGCTAGGCATGTGGTCTACCCCTCCCCCCAGCCCTCATTTGGCTTCTTGCACTTAGTATGCTCACTCACTTTTTCTTTTTCCTTTCGTCCTTCCTGAGGTTCATTCATATTGTAGTATGTATTAGTACTCTGGTTTTTTTTTTATTGCCAAGTAGTATTAAATCATGTAAATTGTACCACACTTTCTTTTTTTCTTTCACTTTCTTATTTATTTATTTATTTTTTTTACCATACGATTTATTTATTTTTTTTAGTCATACATGACAGCAGAATGTATTTTTTTTAAAGAGAGAGTGAGAGAGGAGAGAGAGAGAGAGAGAGAGAGAGAATTTTTAATATTTTATTTTTTAGTTCTCGGCGGACACAACATCTTTGTTGGTATGTGGTGCTGAGGATCGAACCCGGGCCGCACCCATGCCAGGCGAGCGTGCTACCGCTTGAGCCACATCCCCAGCCCCGACAGCAGAATATATTTTGACATACAATACATACGTGGAATGTACATACATCAATCATATTGTCTATTCTGCTGCCCTTCCTATCCTCTCTACTCCTCCCCTCCTCTCCCATCCTTTCTCTCTATCCAATCTAATGTGACACACTTTTTTTTTTCTTTTTCTGATCACAACATCATATATGTATTCTGTATAATAATGAGGTTCTCCTTCCATCTTCCGTGCAACTCCCCTTCTCCCTCTTTTTTCCTCCCACCTCTCTTCCCTATTTAGTGGTAGTCTTCTTCTCATGCTCTTCCTCCCTATCCCATTTTGAGTCACCCCCCTTATATCAGAGAAGACATTCGGCATTTGTTTTGGCTCTAATGCCATCCATTTGCTTGCAAATGTCATGATCTTGTTATTTTTTACTGCTGAGCAATATTCCATTGTGTATAAATGCCACATTTTTAAAATCCATTCATCTATTGAAGGGCATCTAGGTTGGTTCCACATTCTAGCTATTGTGAATTGTGCTGCTATAAACATTGATGTGGCTATGTCCCTGTAGTATGCTCTTTTTAGGTCTTTTGGGTATAGTCCGAGAAGGGGAATAGCTGGGTCAAATGGTGGTTCTATTCCCAGCTTTCCAAGGAATCTCCATACTGCTTTCCACATTGGCTGCACCAATTTGCAGTCCCACCAGCAATGTATGAGTGTATCTCCGCACCCCCCCCCCGCCCCCCGCATCCTTGCCAGCACTTCATAATGGCTGCCATTCTTATTGGAGTGAGATGATATCTTAGGGTAGTTTTAATTTGCATTTCTCTGATTGCTAGAGATGGTGAGCATTTTTTCATGTATTTGTTGATTGATTGTATATCCTCTTCTGAGAAGTTTCTGTTCAAGTCCTTGGCCCATTTGTTGATTGGGTTATTTGCTTTTTTGTTGTTTTAACTTTTTGAGTTCTTTGTATACTCTAGAGATTCGAGCTCTATCTGATGTTTGAGTGGTAAAAATTTGTTCCCAGGATGTAGGCTCCCTATTCATCTCACATATTATTTCTCTTGCTGAGAAAAAACTTTTTAGTTTGAATTCATCCCATTTGTTGATTCTTGGTTTTAACTCTTGTGCTATAGGAGTCTTATTAAGAAATTTGGTGCCTGCCACATGTGATGAAGATTAGGGCCAACTTTATCTTTTATTAGACGCAGAGTCTCTGGTCTGATTCCTAGCTCCTTGATCCATTTTGAGTTGACTGTTGTGCATGGAGAGAGAAAGGGATTCAATTTCATTTTGTTGCATATGGATTTCCAGTTCTCCCAGCACCATTTATTGAAGATGCTATCCTTTCTCCATTGCATGGTTTTAGCACCTTTGTCTAATATAAGGTAGTTGTAATTTTTGTACCACACTTTCTTTACCCATCTACATCTAAAATGTAGATGGATATTTGGATTGTTTTCACTATTTGGTTAATGTGAGTAATGCTGCTATGCACTTTCATATACAGGTGTTTTTGTGGGCATGTATTTTGCAGGTAGATATTGAGGAGTAGGATTGCTGCTTCATATGATGAATTGTTCAACTTTTAAAGAAACCATCAAGTTATTTTCCAATATTTTTGAATTACTTTATATTCCCACTGACGATGTATAAGGGTTCTACTTTCTTCTCATTCTTAGCAGTACTTGTTATTATATTTTTGATTATAACTCTTCTAGTAAGTATAAAGTTGCATTTCTTCAATGGTTTTATTTTCATTTCCCTAATCACTAATGATGCCAAACATCTTTGTGTGTGTGTGTGGGTGTGTGTGTGTGTGCGCGCGCACACGTGCATGTTTTGCAGGGAGTGAGCCCAGGCCTTGTGTGTGGTTAACAGGCACACTAGTTTTGAGCTACTTCTTTAGTCCTGTGCATCTTTTTTATGTGGTTATTTGCCATTCAGTTTATTTTTTGGTGAATTGTTTATACCTGTGCCCTGTTTTTAATTGGGTGATTTGCTGTGTTTTATGGCCTATCATGTGGTTTGTACTTCATCATGTTCTGTGTTTGGGTAAGAAGACTATTTTGTTGTTAAATGAAGTGTTCCATGGATGTCTGTTAGGTCTAATTGATACATAGTGATGTCTCTCATATTCTTTCTTCTTTTTCTTTTTTTAAATACATGACAGCACAATGTATTACAATTCTTATTATACATATAGAGCACAATTTTTCATATCTTTGTATAAAGTATGTTCATGCCAATTCATGTCTTTATAAATGTACTTCGTTTTTTTTGCATTACAATTCTTATTATACATATATACCACAATTTTTCATCTGTCTGTATATAAAGTAGGTTGCTCCCCAATTCATGTCTTCATACGTGTACTTTGGATAATGATGTCCATCACATTCCACCGTCCTTGCTAATCCCCTGCTTCCCCCTTGCCCTCCCTCCGCTGTCTCTCATATTGTTGCTGATTTTCTGCCTACTTCTTTCTGTTACTGAAAGTAGGGTATTGAAGTCTCAAGATCCTCATTATTTTGTATTTGTGAATTGATTTTTTTGCTGTAGCTTTTCTGTAACCCCCAAATGTCAACCCTTGTAGCATAGTCATTCATTCACATTCATACAGCAGTAAAAGATTCATATTCTAAGCTTAAGTTGAATAAGGCAGCATTCTGTCATCTTGTTTGAAGTGCAAAAAGCTGGGGCTATGTGCCAGTTGAATGGGATTTGAATACCAACTCTAGTACATTACTAGGAGGCAGCTTCAGATAAGTCATTTAAACACTTCTAAACATCTCTTTCTCTGTTATAAAATAGAAAGAGTAGAATCAGCCTGTAAGAGTTGTTTTTAGGACTCAAGATTATAATCTGTGTGTGATATATTCATATTTCCCCTAGGATAAAGGTTCACTATTAGTTAATTCATGCTTTTGCCGGGACTATAATAGCATATGTCTGTTGTGAGGACGAAGAATTGATTGTCCTATTGAACTGTTTCTTTGATTCAGTTTTTGCTTCATGTATTTTTGGGCTCTTTTGTTAGGCACACATGTTTGCAGTTGTTATGTGAGCCTGATAATTTGATCCTTCTATCATTAAAATGTATCATTTTTTATCTTTTTAATACTCTGATTTAGTCAGTATTATTTAATATTAGTATAGCTATTATAGCTTTCTTGTAATTATTATTTGATAATTCTTTCTTTCTTTATTTTTTTTAAAGAGAGAGTGAGAGAGGGGAGAGAGAGAGAGAGAGAGAGAGAGAGAATTTTTTTTTTTTTTAATATTTATTTTTTAGTTCTCGGCGGACACAACATCTTTGTTTGTATGTGGTGCTGAGGATCGAACCCCGGGCCGCACGCATGCCAGGCGAGCGCGCTACTGCTTGAGCCACATCCCCAGCCCTGATAATTCTTTTTTAAAAATATTTTTTAGTTGTAGTTGGACACAATACCTTCACTTTATTTATTTATTTATTTTTATGTGGTGTTGAGGATCGAACCTAGGGCCTCGTACGTAGTAGGCAAGCACTCTACCATTGAGCCACAACCCCAGCCCCTCCCCACCCCCGATAAATTTTTTTTGTCATCCTTTTTTTGTCTGTTTTTGAATCTAAAATATGCATTTTGGAAGTAGCATGGAATTGGACCTTAAAAAAAAATCTAGAATTAAAAATCTGGAATTTTTAATCCATTCACTATTACTGTTGTTTTATAGCTGGTTTTACATCTGCCATTTTGCTATTGATTTTGTCTTATGTTTTTATATTCTTTATTGCCTAACTTTGCAGTATATAGGCATATTCTAGTATGCTACTTTTATCCATTATTTAAATATTTAAAAAATTGTTTGCCAGATGTAGTGACACACACTTGTAACCCCAGCAATTTAGGGGGTTGAGGCTAGAGGAATGCAAGTTCAAAGCCCCCCATTAATTTAATGAGACTCTGTCTCAAAAAATACATAAAAAATAAAATAAATATATAAATATGCAAATGTATAAACATGTAAAATGTAAATATATAAGAAGTAAAAAGGACAGAGTATGTAGCTCAGTGGTAAAGCACCTCTGTCTTCAATTTTCAGTACCCAAAATTCAAAAACAAAAAAACATGTTTTTGGTGGTTTGCTCCAAGGGTTACAGTATGTTAACTTCTTCAAATTACTACTAATTTAATAATAATATGAGAAGTTGCTCCAATGTAGCTATTTTACTTTGTTCTCCATCAGAAGTCAGCTCTTGATCTTTCTTTTTTAATTAACATGTTTTAGTTGTCAGTGGACCTTTATTTTTATTTATTTATATGTGGTGTTGAGAAATGAACCCAGTGTCTCTCTCACACATGCTAGGCAAGCGCTCTACCACTGAGCCACAACCTCAGCCCCCCCCCCACTATTGATCTTTTTCTTGTTTGTTTAATTATTTTTCTTTGACAACTTTTAAGAGTTTTCTTTTTCCTGCCCCACAATGTGGACTCTTTGTGATCAATTTCTATTTGGAATATGAAAAAAAATATATATATATTTGTGTGTGTGTATGTGTGTTTAAATTCAGTTTGGGACGTTTGGGCTGTTATTTCTTACAATATTGTTTCCGTACCTCCCTGTCCTTGAAATACACACACACACACACACACACACACACACACACACTTACATATATATAATACACATATATTTTTATTTATATGTATTTATATGTGTGTATATTTGTCTCCAGAGTCCTGAGTGGTTGTTATTGACAATATAGTTGATGTTTATTGTTCATCAACCATTACAAAAGTAATAGTGTGTAAATTAGAGTTGAAGCTTATGGATCGTTACTTCAGTATGAATACCCAGAAATAGGTAAAATATACTACTAGTAGTTTATTTTAACATTTTGCCTTTTGTGGCCCATATATCTAATTCTCTTTTTAAAAGAAAATCTTTAGAACTTAGCATAAAGTGTAATTTTTGAATAAACAAGAAGAAACGAAAATTATTCATTTTTTGTAGTTTTTCTATATATAATTAATATAGATGAAAAAAATTAGAAATTTTTTATTGTAGATGATGTTTCTTCTACTTTTTATAATTTACCTGTCATTTCTATTTTACTTCATTAGTGGAATCTTAATTAGTATCAGGCAGTGATTTGCAGTTTGGCTTGGAAATAATTGTTCTTTGTTCATACTTTCGGTAACCTACTTTCTTGATGTTATCTCATTATAGAGGGTGTATTGGGAAATGTACTATGGAAATTAAAAATTGGGAATAAATCACCAACTAAATGTTATACTTGGTATTCTGAGTTTGGTACCTCATTCTAGTAGTTAGGAATATCCTAGCTTTTCAGTTATTTGTTTACAAATCCAGGTAATATTAGCATTTGTTACTGTCCTTCTTAGTTACATTTTAAAATACGGTAAACAGTTAATTGTAGGGCTGGGGATGTGGCTCAAGAGGTAGCGCGCTCGCCTGGCATGCGTGCGGCCCGGGTTCGATCCTCAGCACCACATACAAAGATGTTGTGTCCGCCAAAAAATAAATAAATATTAAAAAAAAAAAAAACAAAACAGTTAATTGTATATAATCACTTCTTTGTAGTTTGTATGGGAACAAATTGCAAGTTTTATCAGAGCCTGCATATTAGACATGGGGAAATGATGATTTTAAAAAACATTTTTTAAAATGTATTTATTTATTTTTTACTTGGTTTTAGGTCTATTGCAAAAGAACTTGCAGACTGGCTTATTAGCAACAATGTAGTGGAACATATATTTGGACCAAATTTACATATTGAGGTTTGTGGACAATTAAATGGTTTTTGTATTTTATAGACAGAAGGACATTTTAAAATATTAACTACATTAAGTTTTCTTTTTCCAGATTATCAAACAGTGCCAGGTGATTTTGAATTTTTTGGCAGCAGAAGGGCGACTGAGTACTCAGCACATCGACTGCATTTGGGCTGCAGCACAGGTAAACTTAATAGCTCAGATTTATTGAGCAATTCTTTATTATGTGTTCTAAGTGCTTACTCCCTTTTAGGATAAATTCTATTATCATTCCAATTTTATAGCTAAAGAGGAAAAATTTTATAGCTAAAGGAAAAGCTGGGAATGGAATTTCTACGTCCATGTGTTACTATGTTACTGATAAAACGGAAGGAAATTAGAATTAATTAAATCTTCTTCATAAAACAGTTTTGGCTTTGAAGAGACCTTTTCTTGTTGTTCTCCTTTATACTGTTTACCCTTGTATCTTGAATATGATAAGTTTCTTTTTTATTGTACAAGTTTTTTTCTTTAATTTTTTGAATAGTATCTACTAATATAATTCAGAATCCTAAAAGTAAATATAAATGGTTATATTAAACACTTTCATCTCCACATCTATGAAGCATGTGGTTCTTATTTTAGTTGCATTAGAGAATTTTGTTTTTTATAAACAGCAGATCATATCTGTTTTTATCTTTTTTTCCCACAAATGTAGCATACCAAACATACATGGCTTTTTTGACCTAAAATTCTAATCTGGCGAGTTCACATCATTATAAAAAATGGTTTCTTATTTATTTTTGTTGTGTTAGGGATCAAATCTGGGCTTCACACATCTAAGCAAGTGTTCTATCACTGACCTGCATCCCCAGACTTTTTTTTAAAACATATCCTTTATTTATTTTTATGTGGTGCTAAGGATCAAACCCAGGGTCCTACACATGCTAGGCAAGTGCTCTACCACTGAGCCACAACCCTAGCCCTCCTCAGACCTTTTAAAAGACTATATGGTGTTTCATTATTTGTATGTATTTAATTTAGCCAGTTCTCATTCATGGACATTATTTTTTCCCTAGTCTTTTCTGTTATAAACAGTGCCATAAACAGTCATGAGTTTATAGAAGGGATAGAAAGGTGAAAGCGGGATACTTTAAAGGGATAGAGTGGGTTCTCTCAAGAGTAGAGAAAGATGGTGCTCCCTTCTTGCCCTCCAGTTTGAATAGGGTCCCAGGGAAGTTTGCAGAGAGACCCATCCAGGCCCACCTTTTGACTTTTGATCAACAGTGTAGGAACTGCTCTTCCTGCTTGGACTGCCTCTAGAGAGGATGGTGTGGTTGTTCACAGAGTTGGAGATTTAAGGAAATTGAGTTTTCCTGTTTTTGCCTCAAGTTTCTGACCCCTCAGTTGGTTTATTACCCTTTGAATGCCTTTAGCAAGCTTTATTTGTGAGGGTCCTGATGTTTTTTTTGTCTGAGTGATTGGGGGTTAGAATAGTTTCAGTGATCTGGGATGGTCCATGTCACCTAACAGCGTGTGACATTACGTATAATGTTTCTTAAGGGGATGTAATTATGGTTGGAGATATTTTAACATACCATGCCCCCATCTTTCAGTGCTTATCTGTTAGCTAAGGCTTCCTGTGGCTCTTCATTGTTGTTTGCCCCCCCCCCCATTTATAACTAACTAGTTACCTCCCCTCTTCAGCACTTGGGTTCCTAAATTCTTTTAAAGTATTTGGGCTTTGACTATCTCTTGCTGCTTCCTACTGAGAGAAGGCAGAATCCCTTGTCCTTTATCAAGTGTGTCATGGACAGTTAAGGGTATGTAGCATCAGGGAAATCCAGTGGTGTTTGTTGGTAAGTGACTGGACAAGGCATAAACATGGCAAGGACCATATACAACTGCAGGGCCTTTAGAAGGGGACCTGTTGTTCCCTGTTTCCTGGCTGACCTTAGAGGGCAAGGGCCAAAATATTGGCTGCTTTTTCCTTAGCCCTGTTACTCAGTTGTCTTGGGTCTCCAAGTTTTAGTTTTAAATATTTATTTAGTACTGGGAATTAAACCCAATAGCGCTTTATCACTGAGCCACATGTCCAACAAAAAATCCTCTCCACCCTTTAAACACTTTTTTGAGACAGGGTCTCACTTAGTTGCTGAGGCTGACTTTGAACTTGAAATCCTCCTTCCTCAGCTTCCCAAGTTGCTTGGATTACAGGCATGTACCACCACACAGGTTAAGGTGTATTTTAACTTAAGGGTTTTACTCTGGTCCTGCCCTCCCCATCCCCCTAGTACTGAAGATGGAGCTTGGTGGTGCTTTACCAGTGAGGTACATCCTTGTCCTTAATTTTATTTTTTATTTTGAGACAAACTCTTATTGAATTGCCAAGATAGGCCTTGAATTTGTGATCCTCTTGCCTCAGTCTTCCTATTCGCTGGGCTTATAGGCATGGACCTCTGTCCCTAGCTGGTGTGGTTTCTTTTTTTCTTTGTTTTATTTACTTATACATGATGCTGATAATTGAGGTTAGTTTTTCAGTAAACATAAAAGCTAGTACATAGAGTACATAGAGTAACGTTTTGATTTGAAGTTGTTTTCTCTGCCATTTAAAGCTACTGTTTTCCCCGGATTGGGTTACATCTTTTCATCTTCCCTTTCCGTTATTCTTTTTTTGTTCTGGGATGGGGCTTTTCTGGGTATCCAGCAACCTAGGCCCTTGCTTGCTGTGAAAGCACCAGTACTGAACTATATATCCAGCCCCTCTGCTTACCATTGTATCATAAATCTTTATATCACAGAAGTTTAAAAAACAGACTTCACAATCATTCAATTCTCTTAGAATTTGTTGTTAAATACTTTTTAGATTTTAAGGACTTTTGCATAAATTTATGTAACTTGTGATCGTATTTTTTTCTTTGAGTGAACAAAGTAGTGTTTTAGTATAATTTTCATGTCTTTTTTAATATTTAAGTTTTAGTTGGACACAATACCTTCATTTTACTTATTTATTTTTATGTGGTGTTGAGGATCGAACCCAGTGTCTCACACATGCGAAATGAGTGCTCTACCACTGAGACACAACCCTAGCCTTAATTTTCATATTTTTAAAAAATATTTTAAAAATATTTTTTAAATTGCCAGTGGACTTTATTTTATTCATTTATTTATATGCGGTGCTGCGAATCGAACCCAGTGCCTCACACATGCTAGGCAAGCACTCTACACCGAGCCACAACCCTAGCCCAATTTTCATGTCTTGATAGGAACCAAACTCGCTAAGATATAGAAGGGGTCTTAAGTATTATCTGAGTCAGATATACAGTATGCACAATTTGTAGACATATGGTTGGTTCATACTTGTTATCAGAATCTCAAAGGTATTAGTGATGCCTGATTTTAGGAACACTGACAAATACTTAGGTAGTTGTTAACTTCCACTTCTGTATACAAATTTAGATTGCTGCCTTATGAGACATTGCAGAATGCTAGTGTGTTATCACTACACTTAGTTGTAGTGTGGCCACTGAAATATCTTTTTCCTTTATTACATCTTATGATTTAAATCCTGTTTCTTCTTGCCATTTCAGGCACTGTTATTAAAGTAAGTAATGTGTTTCTAGTAGATCTGTCTCAAATGGACCACCTGTTGGAACCTTTTGGGGGAGATGATAATGAAGGCATAACTTCTTATACTCTTCAGTGTCATCAGGTTTTCAGTATGTAGAAGAAGAGAATATAAAAGGGCACCAATTTCTATGCTTGAAATCTGTGGCTTTGTATGATTTTTTATCCCAGGGAAAAGCCCTGGTGAACAGGTAATAAAGATTGGTTGCTTGTATTTTTCTGACCAACAGATGGCTGAAAGATAATTGTTCTTTATAGTAAATGTCACTTAAATCTTTGTTTTCATTTCCATGTCTCAGTCATACTTTCCATGAAATACGTTACTGTGATCCCAGAATAT
This sequence comes from Urocitellus parryii, assembly GCF_045843805.1. Taxonomy (NCBI): domain Eukaryota; kingdom Metazoa; phylum Chordata; class Mammalia; order Rodentia; family Sciuridae; genus Urocitellus; species Urocitellus parryii. The sequence goes on along the minus strand of NC_135542.1, from coordinate 81,246,063 downwards.
ATTTCCCAGTTACATTGGGAGGATTACCCGTCCTACATCCTGAGAAGCTCCATGCCTTATTCTGAGTCAAAACTTTCTCTGGATATTATATTTTTAAAAGGTGTTCCCATTCCTTATGATTTTAGATTTGAGGTGTCCCCCCAAAACTCATGTGTGAGACAATGGAAAAATATTCAGAGGTGAAATGATTGGCTTACAAGAGGTATAACCTAATCCATTGATATGAATAAACTGGGCCAGAATTGTAGGTATAGGTAGGTGGGGTGTGACTGGAGGAAGTAGGTCACTGGGAGTATGCCTTCGGGGATTATATTCTGTCCCTGGAGAGCAGAACTCTATTTCTTGTTTGCCATGCCCTGAGCTGCCTTCCTCTGCCATACCCTTCTGCCGTGATGTTCTGTTTCACTTTGGGTCCAGAGCTATTGAGTCAGCTGACATGGAGTGAACCGGTGAAACTGTGAGCCAAAATAAACTTTTCCTCCTCTAAGTTGTTCTTCTCCTCAGGTATTTGGTTATAGCAACTAGAAGCAGACTAAACCACCTTTTAAGCTTTTTTTAAAATAGGTGTAATGGACACAATGCCTTTATTTTATTTATTTATTTTTATATGTTCCTAAAGATTGAGTCCAGTGCCTCACACATGCTAGGCACTCACTCTGCCACTGAGCTACAGCTCCTCATTTTACTCTTCTAGAAATTGGTTAGTCTCACATCCATTGGTGACTTTTTTTTTGGTTTTCTTTGGGGGTTTGTTTATTTTTATCATAATGATTCATTTCTCTTCTTTGTAGGATGAGGAAATTATGTTACCAATTTTCTCCTACTTCCTCATTTTTAATCTTCCAGTTAAAAAAAATCATCGTACTTTATCAAATATTATACAACATTTAATTCCTGTGGTATAACCATAATTCCCATAGTTATTTAGTATTTATTTTTAAATATGTGACTCAACCACAATCCTTTTTTCTTGTTATTTTCTCATCCCCATTCCCTTTATTCCAGAGTTAATTTGTATTTATTTTGTGAATTCAGACTAGCCTTTTTTGTTTTGCCTAAAATGAAATTTGTAAATGTTATATTGCTTTTCTACATGTTTGAAATGTCTTTATCCTTTGAAAAAGGGCTTGACCAAATAAATATGATAGTAAGCCATTTTTGTTTTTTTTTAAAGAGAGAGTTTTATTTTTTTATTTTTATTAATATTTATTTTTTGGTGGACACAACATCTTTACTTTTTATGTGGTGCTTGAGGATCAAACCCAGTGCCCCATGCATGCCAGTGCCTCACACATGAGCACTCTACCACTGAGCCATAACCCCGCCCACTTTCATGTTTTTATTATGGTAAAATATACACAACATTAAACTTAACATTTTAGCCACTCATAAATATACAGCTCAGTGGCATGAAATAAATTTGTTATGTAACTTTCTCTTTCTTTCACCATCCCCAATAAAACTGAACATTTTAAACAGTAATTTCTAATTCTTCACTTGCCTCTGGTTTCTTCTAGTCCATATTCTGTCTTGATTGATTTGCATTTAGTAGATAATTCTGTGTATGCCTATTTCAGTGAACAGTGTTTTCAAAGTCCATTTGGTCATCATGTATATCAAAATTTCCCTTTTATGGCTGAATGTTTTATTGCATGTATGTTCCACCTTTTATCTATTGTATTGATGGACATTTGGTTTTTTTCATCTTGGCTGTTGTGAAAAAGGATAAGAATATGGGTGTACAAATATTGTCAGAGTCCTTTCATTTATTTTGTAGATATACTTACAATTGGTATTTCTGGATCATATTGGTTAATTCTGTGGGGAACCTTTTGGGGAACTGCTGAAAGTTTTCTTCAAAGTCCACACCATTTTGTATTCTCACTGACAATAGAGCTAACCCTCTATTGTCAAAGATTTCTGAATTTCTTTGCCAATACTTGTTATTTTCCTTCTTAAAATTTTTTAGTCATCCTGTGGTGTGAGTTTGTATCCCATTGTGTTTTTTAATTGCATTTTTCTAATGCCTAATGATTTTGGAGATCTACCCTTTCATGTATTCATTGACTAGTTGTTTATTTTCTTTTTTAAAATTCACATTTTTTAAACTTTATTTTTATATATGGTGCTGAAGATACAACCCAGTGTCACTCATATGCTAAGGCAAGTTCTCTACCACAGAGCCACAATCCCTGTCCAAGTTGTTTATTTTCTTTGGTCTATCAAAATCTCTTGCCAAAATTTGATTTGGCTCATTTTTGTTGCTGTTGCTATTGTTGAATTTTAGAAATTCTTTATATATTCTGGATGGCAAACTTTATGAGGCATATAATTTTCATATATTTTCTTCTAGAGCTATATGTGGCTTTTCACTTTAGTTTTTATTAGCATTGAAAAATAAAATTGGGGGGCTGGGGGTGTGGCTCAAGCGGTAGCACGCTCCCCTGGCATGCGTGCGGCCCTGGTTCGATCCTCAGCACCACATGCAAACAAAGATGTTGTGTCTTCCAAAAACTAAGAAATAAATATTAAAAAAAAAAAAAAAGGAAAAAGAAAATTGGGACTGGATTTGGAGCTCAGTGGCAGAGGCTCGCCTAGCATGTGTGAGGCACTGAGTTCGATCCTCAGCACCACATAAAAATAAATAAATAAAATAAAGATATTGTGTCCATCTTCAAAAAAGAAAACTATATATTTAGGTGTACAAGTTGATGTTTCGATGTATATTGCGAAATAATCATAATCAAGGTAACATACACAAGTGCTTCATTTAGTTACCTTTCACCCCTTTCTTCTCTTCTTCCTTTTTTCTTTTTTTTCTTTCATTCCTTTTTTTTTCTTTTTTCTTTTTTTTTTTTTTGATGAGAACACTCCTAAGATCTACTGTCTTGGCAAATTTTTAAGCATATGACACAGGTGGTGGTGGTGTGGTTTTGCTTATGCTGGCCCAGGACCTCAGGCATGCTAGGCAAATGCTCTACTACTAAATCATGCCCCCAGCCCCAATGCAGTGAATGTTAATTATAGTAATGCTGCTGTACATGAAATGTCCAGAATTTATTTATCTTACATAATTGAAAGTTTGTACCATTTGACCTACATCTTTCTACCTCTCCCTCTTTCCAACTCTTGGTGAACACAGTTCTCTCTGTTGCTAGGATATATATATATATATATATATATATATGTATTTTACACTTATTTTTCAGTTGTAGGTGAACTCAATACCTTTATTTTTTTTTTTAGTTTTATGTGGGGCTGAGGATCGAACCCAGTGCCTCACGCATGCTAAGCAAGTGCTCTTCCTCTGAACCACAACCCCAGCCCTCTGTTGCTAGGATTTTGATATTTCTAGTGTGAATGTAAGTGAGGTAATACAGTATTTGTCTGTGTCTGTTGTCTTTTTTTGGTAACCTTTATTTAATTAATTAATTTATTTTTATATGGTGCTGAGGATCGAATCCAGTGCCTCACACATGCCAGATGAGTGTGCTACCACTGAGCCACAACCCCAATCCCTGCTGTCTTTTCTTTTAATGTGGTACTAGGGATTAAATGCATGCTAGCCCAGCACTGTACCAAAGACCTATGTCTCCAGGCCTTTCTGTTTTGAGACAGGGTCTCACTAAGTTGCCTAAGGTGGACTCAAACTTTGTGGTCCTCCTGTCTATGCCTCTGAAATACCTGGAATTATAGATGTATACCACTGTGCCTGGCCAGTGGTCTTATTTCTCATACGGTAATGTCCTCAGGGTCATCAATGTTGTTGAAAATGAAGGATTTCATCTCCTTAAAGGCTGAATCCATACTATTCCTACATGTATGTATATTTATGCATAGCACATTTTGTTTAGCTATTCACCTGTGGAAAGAAAAGGTTGTTTTCATATCTTAGCTATTTTGAATAATGCTGTGATAAATATGGGAGTGTAGATATCTCTTTGAGATAATTGGTTTGTTTTCTTTCGGAATGTGTTCCAGAAGTAGGATTGCTGAATTGTAAGTAAATTCTATTTTAGGTTTTGAGCAACTTCCATATTGCTGTATTATTTTCCATAGTGGTTATATGAATTTATATTTCCAGCAACAGTGTACAAGGGATCCTTTTTCCCCCAATGTTCTCACCAGCCCTTGTTATCTTTTGCCTTTTAGGTGATAGCCATTATAAGGGGTGAAGTAATATCTCATGTGTTTTGAATGTATTTGCTGATGATAAGTTGTATTGAGCACTGTGTATTCACACTTGCCTATTTGTATGTCTCTTTTTGAGAAAATTATATTAAGTCTTTTTTTTTTTTTTATTAAGGATTGAACCTAGGGGTGTTCAATCGTGAGCCACATCGCTAGCCCTTTTTTATATTTTATTTAGAGACAGGGTCTTGCTGAGTTGCTAAGTGCCTTACTAAGTTGCTGAGGTTGGCTTTGAACTCGCAGTTCTCTTGTCTTAGCCTCCCGAGCCACTGGGCTTATGGGTGCATGCAGCTATTAAAATTACCCATTTAAAATTTATTTGCTTTTTTTAAAAATTTAAATGTGTTATATATCACAGCAGAATGCATTATTTGCTTTTTTGATGTTGAATTGTTTGAGTTGCTTAATATGTGTTGGAAATTAACCCCTAATCAGATTCAGATTCATAGTTTGCAGTTTTAACTTTCTTTTTTTTTAAATATTTTATTTATTTATTTTTAGTTTTTGGCAGACACAACATCTTTGTTTGTATGTGGTGTTGAGGATCCAACCCGGGCTGCACGCATGCCAGGCGAGCGCACTACCGCTTGAGCTATATCCCCAGCCCTTAACTTTCTTTTTTGATACAGGGATTGAACCCAGGGCTGCTTAACTACCCCCTTTTTGCTAAGTTGCTGTGGCTGGCTTTGAACTCTTTCAGACTTCCTGCCTCAGCCTCTTCTGAGTTGCTGGGATTTTTTTTTTTTAATTTTTATTTTAAGCATTGTCATTCATATATTACACACACACACACACACACACACACACAGAGAACATAATCTGCAAATAGATATTTTTCTTCTCCCTTTCTGATTTGGATGCCTTTTAATTTTTGTCTAATAGCTGGGATTTTCTAAGTTGAATAGAAGTGGTAGGATTGGGCACTCTTGCTTTGTCTAGGATCTTAAAGGAAAGAAAAACTTAGTTTGTACCCACCGATTATGATGGTAGCTGTAAATATGAACTTTCTTATGTTGGATAAATTTCTTTTCTACTTTTTTTTTCTTTTTTTCTTTTTTGGTGCTGGTAGTACTAGAGATTGAACCCAGGGCCTTACACATTTAGGGAAGTGCTCTACCACTGAACTACATCCCCAACCCCTTTTCTACCCTTTAAAAATTTTTTTTTAAAAAAATCCTGAATAGATGTTGCTTTTTTCTCCCTTTTTGTACCTAGATTTGAACCCAGGGGCACTTAACCACTGAATCACACCCCTCTCCCCTTTTAAAAAATATTTTTGTGATAGGGTCTTGTTGCTTAGTTGGTTAGGTTCTTGCTAAGTTAGTGTCAAACTTTTCATCTTCCTGCCAAACCTTCTGAATCTCTGGGATTATAGGTATGTGCCACCATGCCCAGCTGTGATGTTCAATTTTGTAAAAATTTTGCAATTTCTTTTTTGCAGTTACTGAAGTTTGATAATGTGTTTCTTGTGTGCCTGTGTCTTACTTTTGATTCTTTTTTAATGTTTGAGACAGCCTCTTGCTGAGGGTGGCTTCAAACTTCAAATCCTCTTGCCTCAGTCTAAGGAGTACCTGTGCCACCATGCTCAGCCATGTTATTATGCTTTCTTAATTTCCTTTTTGTATTATTCATTACTGGTTTGTGGAAACAGCTAATTTTTCATATTGATCTTGAATCTTGAAACTGAATTTGCTTCACAGCTGTATAGCTTTCTTGTGAATTTTTTTGAGTTTTCTGTATGTGTATATATGATTATATATGTCATTTACAAATAGGGATGTTTTTGCATATTTCTCTCTAATTTGCATGCCTTCCTTTTTTTATTTTTGCCAAATATCTCAGTTTAGAACAGTTAAGTAGCATTCATGAATATGGGTAGTTTTGTTTTGATTTTAGGGGTAAATCTTTGGTTATATCTATAAGTTTAGTAGTAATATTTTAACTTCCAGTTGTATTGACTGTTTTTTTTTCTTTTTCCCTTTTTGTGGTGCTGGGGGTTGAACCCAGGGCCTTATGCATGTAAGGCATTACCAATTAAGCTATGTCCCCAGCCTTTCTCTGTTTTTTTTTTTTTTTTTTTTTTTAAGTAAGTATACCTAAATGTTTGTTATCTTTTAAATCTTTTAGAAGAACCCATTTTTGTTTTGTTGGATCCTCTCCCCACCTCCATTTGGTCTTCTATTTCCTATTTTTTAACTTCTCTAATTCTTATTCCCTTCCTTCTGCTGTCTTTGGATTTATTTTGTTTTTTAGTTCTCTATGTTTAAAAGTTTTGTTGTTCATTTAAGATCTTTATTTATCTTTTTTTATATCTTTATTTTATTTTTATATGGTGCTGAGGATTGAACCCAGTGCCTCACACATGCCAGGCGAGCGTGCTACTACTTAAACCATATCCCCAGTCCCAGAGAGATCTTTTATTTTTAATATAGCTTTGCATTTGTAAATATGAACTAAGGTTTATAGTTATACATTTCCCTCTAAGGGACTGGTGGTATAACTCAGTTGTGGAGTGCTTACCTACTAAGTAAGCATGAGGCCATTCATGGGTTTAATCCCTAGCACCACCCAAAATAAAACAAATCCTCTGAGCATTGCTTTCTCTGCATCCTGTTATTTTCGTGTTTTTTTAAAATATTTATATTTTAGTTGTAGTTGGACACAATAACTTTATTTCACTTATTTATTTTTATGTGGTATTAAGGGTCGAACCCAGGGTCTCATAGGTGTGAGGCGGGTGCTCTACCACTGAGCCACAACCCCAGCCCTTGACCCTGCCTTGTGTTTTTATTTTAATTCATCTAAGTGTTTTCTAGTTTGCCTTGTGATTTCTTCGTGTGGTTTGTTTTTATTGCTTAATGTCTACATATTTTCCAGTTTTCTTTTTGATATTGCTTTTTAGATTTGTCTTCCTGTGGGTGAAAAAAAGTTTTGTATGATAGCCTTTTTTTTCCCCCAATTTTTGATCTAACTTAGTCTCTCTTTAAGACTGTCCCATGTGGTAAAGATAATATATTTTCTCCCTTTGTAGCATGGGGTGTTCTGTCTGTGTGTTTGGTTTATTTAGTTTATTGTGTTGTTTAAGTCTTCTGTTTCTTATCTGTCTGCCTTCCTTATTTTCTCTTTTATTTATATTAGAAATACCATTGTTTTTTATATTTCTCTTTTTATTTCTATTAATTGTTGCTTCGTAATGGTTATAATTGTTATATTTTCTTGTATTGAACCTTTTATTTATAAAATCTTTTTGTCTTTGATAATGTCTTAAAATTTTTTAAAATTGTGCTTAAAAAATTGTACAATTCAGTTTGTGAAGTATGTTCACATTGTTGTGTAACAGATCTCTAGATCTGTTCATATTATAAAACAAAAACTCTATGCCCACTGAATAGTTCCTTCTTAGTTCTCCCTCCATGTACCCCCAGGTAACTCTCCTTTCTACTTTTTTGTTTCTGTGATTTTGAGCCATACTACATTTGTGCTTTTGTGATTTGCTTTACTTAGTGTAGTCTCCTCAAGATATATCCATATTGTACCGTGTGATAAGATTTTTTCTTTGTAAGGCTGAATAAGATTCCATTTTATGTATTTAACTCATTTTGTTTATTCATTCATTTTTTAATTAATTAATTTTAATTAGGTATATATGACAGAATGCCTTTTGTTTCATTGTACACAATTGTTATTCATTTAAAAATATTTTTAGTTGCAGATTGTCACAATACTTTTATTTTATTTCATTTTATGTGGTGCTGAGAATTGAACCCATGTGCCTAGCAAGTGCTCTACCATTGAGTGCCAGCCTCATTGAGTGCCAGCCTCATTTGTTTTTTTTTTTTGATGTTTTGATTTCTTCCACATCTTGATTATTGTGAATAATATTCCAGTGATTGTGGGAGTGCAGTATCTCTTTGAGGTCCTGTATATTATTATTATTATTTATTATTAAAGAGAGAGTGAGAGGGGGAGAGAGATAGAGAATTTTAATATTTATTTTTTAGTTTTTGGCAGACACAACATCTTTGTTTGTATGTGGTGCTGAGGATCGAACCCAGGCCGCATGCATGCCAGGCGAGCCTGCTACTGTTTGAGCCACATCCCCAGCCCCCTGTATATTATTTTGGATATGTACCCAAGAGAGATTTTTAGATCAAAGTGAATTCCATTTTTCTTATAACATTTTTTTTCGGGGAGAGGGGGTATCAGGAATTGAAATTGAGCCACACCCCCAGTCCTTTTTTTTTTTCTTTAAATATTTATTTCTTAGTTTTCGGCGGACACAACATCTTTGTTTGTATGTGGTGCTGAGGATCAAACCCGGGCCACACGCATACTCGGCGAGCGCGCTACTGCTTGAGCCACATCCCCAGCCCCCCCCCCCCAGCCCTTTTTTGTATTTTATTTAGAGATATGGTCTCGCTGAGTTGCTTAGCACCTCAAGGTTGCTGAGGCTAGCTTGGAACTTGTGATCCTCCTGTCTCAGCCTTCAGATCCGTTGAGATTACAGGCGTGCACCACCACGACGGGCTCTTAAAACTGTTTTAATGTTTAAATTCCATCTTACTTGATGTTAGTATAGCCAGCTGAGTTTGCATTTGCTCACTTTTTGCATGGAGTATTTCATTACATCCTTTTGCTTTCACATTATTTGTATCATTGGATATAAAGTGAACCTCTGTATAATAGTTGAAGCATATTTTTTAATCCATTCTGCTGATCTGTCATTTGATTGAATGCTTTAAAAATAATTACTGCAACAATAAATGTTGTTGAGGATGTGGTGAAAAGGGTACACTCATGCATTGCTGGTAGGACTGCAAATTGGTACAACCACTATGGAAAGCAGTATGGAGATTCCTCAGAAAATTGGGAATGGAACCACGATTTGACCCAGCTATCCCACTCCTTGGTTTATACCCAAAAGACTTAAAATCAGCATACTATTAGTGATGCAGCCAAATCAATGTTTATAGGAGCTCAATTCACAACAGCTAGACTGTGGAACCAACCTAGGTGTCCCTGAATAGATGAATGGATAAAGAAAATATGGTATATATAATCAATGGGATATTACTCAGCTTTAAAAAAGTAAAATTATGGCATTTGCCAGTAAATGGTTGGAATTGGAGAATATCATGCTAAGTGAAATAAGCCAGTCCCACAAAACTAGAGGCCGAATGTTTTCTCTAATGTGTGGATGCTAATTCACAATAAGGCGTGTGGGGGGGCACTAGGGAAGAATAGCATTACCTTAGATAAGGTAGAGGGAAGTGATGGGAGGAGAGGGAGGGGATGTGGGGATAGGAAAGATAGTAGAATGAAATGGACATTATTACTGTATGTATATATGTGACATGACCACTATGATTCTGTAACATGTACTCTCAGAAAAATGAAAAATTATATCCCATCTATGTGTGAAATATCAAAGTGCATCATTGCATTCTACTGTCATGTATAACTAATTTAAATAAAAAAATTAAAAAAAAATCCTGATAGTTGTGTCATTTTGCCTTTTGTTTTCAGCTTGTCACAGAGTCACTTTTGTCCTTCTTTTCCCCTATTAGTTTTTGTTTAGTTGCTTTTTTCTTTGTAATTTTTTAAAAGAAATTTTTAGTTGCTTTTTAAGTGAAAAATTTTTATTCCCTTTTCACTAATTTTTGTGTTTAACATGGAGATTACACCTAACCTCCTAAAGGTATGTCTAATTTGAATTTACACCAGTTTAACTTCTGTGCTATGTAAAAACTGTGCTCCTATATGACTCCACCCCCCCATTTTGGTATTGATGCTACAGATTGCAGTTTTGTACATTGTGTTCCCAAAACATAGACTAGTTTCTTTTTTTACTTCATATTTTCAATAATGTAGGAAACAAGTGGAATTGCAAACCAAAATTATAATAAAGCTTGCTTCTTATTTATTAAATTATATTTTTACATAACACTGTGGTACATTTTGGCATATTCATATGTACATATAACATAGTTTGCTTTATTTCAATCCCTAGTACTTTGTTTCCTCCTCTTTCCTGCCCATGGTAATAATGCTATATTTTTTCTAATTGCCTAAATATTTATATTAGAGATTTTTGTTTCTTTTTTACTGTTCAGCTTCCTTTCACTTCAGTTTGAGGGTATCCTTTTAGCAATTCTTACAGGGCTGGTCTGGTGATAACAAACTCCTTTAGTGTTTGGTTTTCTTAGATTGTGATAATCTCTCTCATTTTGAAGGGCAGTTTTGCTGAATATAGAATTTTTCGTTGAAAGGTCTTTTTTTATTTCAAAAAAAGGTATTTTTAAATTTTATTTTTATATGTTTATTCTGAATATATAAATCCACTGCCTTCTGGCCTCCAACGTTTTTATGAGAAATTGATTGATAATCTTACTGAAGATCTTATATACTATGTGTGGTTTCTCTTCCCCCTTTGGCCTTCTGGGAAGTTTGGTTTTATTGTGTATTGATGAGTCACTTTGAAACTCCTACTTGGAATTTATTTTAATTCTTGTATTTATAGTTTCGTATCTTTCATCAGGTTTGGGTATTATTTCTTTAGGTATTCTTTTTATGTGTTTTTTCTTTTTTATCCTTGGATTCCTATAATGAGTTAGTTGGTCTGCATCAGTGTATCCCATAAATTGTTTTCTTTCCTTCATCTCCTGCATCTCACTGACTTATTGAGTTGTTTTCAGGTGTGCCAATTCTTTCTTCTGTTTGTTCAGAGCTGTTTTTGAACCCTTCTAGTGGATTTTTTCTTTGTTGTTGTACTTTTGCATTCCAGATTTCCCCCTCCCATTTTCTTTCTCCTTCTCTCTCTTATACTGGGAACCTTTTTAAGAGCACTCTACCACTGACCTCAGTAATTGTTAATTTTTTGAAATAGTGTCTTACCCAAACTGCCCCAAACCTGTGATCCTCCTGCCTCACCCTTGCAGATTGCTGCAATTAGAGGCATGTGCTGCTGTGCCTAGCTTAGTTTTTCTTTAAAATTTATGTAAGCAGGATGGAGTTGTGGCTCAGTGGCAGAGAGCTTGCCTCTCACATGTGAGGCACTGGGTTCGATCCTCCACCACATAAAAATAAAGAAAGAAAATAAAGATATTCTGTTCATGTATAACTAAAATATATTTTAAAAAATAAAATTTTTGTACGTTACTGATGATTTTACTTTGTTTTCTGTCTTTGTCCTTCTCTTTGCTCTGTGAACACTGTTAACATAGGAGACTTTAAAAACACCTATGTTTAAGGTACTAAGTCCATCAGATGTGCCCTCTTACATGCATACTTACTTACTTACTTATCCCTCCCCCTTTTGTGACACCGAAGATGGAAGCCAGGGTTGCTTTTCCAATGAGCTGCGCCCACAGTTGTTTTTATTTTTAAAATTTTGAGTCAGGTTTCAGAAAGTTGCTGAGGTTGGCCTTGATCTTTTGGTCTTATCCTTAGCTCCTGAATAACTGGGATTACAGGTGTGAACTACCTGGCCAGCTCTCAGATACATTTTCTGTTTATTCATTTTGTTCCTCAAGTGGATAATACTTTGCTTTCCCCCCCCCCCCCCCTTGTGATTTTTTTTTTGGGAGCAGGGGCAGAGTTCAGTTAAAAACTGGCCATTTGAACTTTGCAGTGTTTTAAGTGTTGAAATCAAATTTTCTTTCTATTTTAGGTCTTGGTCTTTTTAATTGATATAGTGGTTTACTTTGTTAATAGATCAGACTATTATGAAAGCTTATGATATGTTCAGGTCTTTTCTAAGCCTGTATCTCTCCCTCGGCATACACAGTAGCCCAGTGTATATAGTTGTTTCACCAGTGTATATAGTTGTTTTTTAATGTCCTCCAATAAGTTTCAGCTCCTTTAAATCTTGTGATATTAACTTCACTTTTTTTTTTTTTTAAACAGTTGTAGCCATCTTATGTATCTGTACTTCACCAAATAGAGGAGATATTTGTAGGACTGTTCCTTATTTCCCACTCTGGCTCCAGCAAGGTCATCAGAAAACACTGTTGATGTCCAAACAGTTCCCTGCCCTTAGGGAGGAATGGATAGCATTTATGTCACTGAAGGTGGAGATTGACAGCAATTTAACCACCAAACTTTTCTCTGTTAGTGTAAGAGTTCAGATTAACTTGAGTCCTTGAAAAAATGCCTTAGACAGTTTATGCTGTTACATTTATTGTCTAGATGGAGAAGTGGATTCCTGGCACTTTGTGTTCTGTCATCTCCCTGTTGTCCTTTTCTTCTCAATAACTAATAGAGGATGATTTGTGAACCGGCTTCATGCTTCCATCTTTACTAGGATTAGAGGCATGCTAATTTTTTTCTGTACTTTTTTTCATTTATAATATAGCCATCTAAAAGGGTCTAATATTTTTTTTTTCCTCAGAGAATTTCATAATTTTCTTTCAAGGAACTTGTCACTTAACCAGTAAAATTTGATTATCAAAATTAAGGCTCTTATGGAATTCTCATTTTTTTATTAATTAAATTTGAAGAAAATCAGATATGTGCTGCAGAAGTGAGCACAGAAATCTATATTCTATATTTTATCACAGTAGAAAACGTGTATCATAATTGCTTATTGACAAAACGAAGTATGAACTATTGTCTAATTCTAATGCTAGTCAGAATGATGTTAAAATCACATTCTTAGATAAAGCTTATAAAAGTGGTGAACTTAATTGATATATTTTTTTTTTTTTTAAGAAAGAGTGAGAGAGGAGAGAGAGAATTTTTAATATTTATTTTTTAGTTCTCGGCGGACACAACATCTTTGTTGGTATGTGGTGCTGAGGATCGAACCCGGGTCGCACGCATGCCAGGCGAGCGCGCTACCGCTTGAGCCACATCCCCAGCCCCTTAATTGATATTTTACTTCTTGAAATCAAACAGTATTTGTAGTTTGAAATTACCATCATTATTCCCCTTCTCTTCCTCCTCTTTTCTTTTCCTCTCCTCTTCACAGTGCTGAAGATGAAACCTAAGGCCTTGTGCATCCTATTGAAGTACTCTACTACTGACCTACATCCCATGTCATTTTTTTTAATGGATAAATATAAGTGTTGAAGTAAATGGTATTGAAATAGTGTAGTTCAAAAGAAGCCTCATCAACATAGAATTTCTCCAATATTATTTTCTTACTCTAGTTTTACCTTCTCCTTCAGAATTAGACAATACATATTGACTGTGTGATAGTGAAGGCAGAATTTATATGGTTTACATCCATGAAATATAAAAATCAATGTTTAAGATTCAAAATCTCAAATTTTGTACAGTTTCGTGTGTGTGTGTGTGTGTGTGTGTGTGTGTGTGTGTGTGTTGTGCTATGATTCAAACACAAGACTTGACACATGGTAGATGAGTGTTCTAACACCAAAATACATATCCATTCCTTGTATAAACATTCTGTGTATTGAAAATAATAGGAAACCTCATCTTTTTACTTTTGAGAGCCCTTAAATTAGTAATTACTGGTCCAGTCTTACATTTCTTATTTTTTGATTTAGCAGTTAGCAGTTTTATGGTTGAAAAAGATTCTATTAGTCATATCTTTTTTTATTGGGGGTGGAGGAACCCAGGATTGAACTCAGCATTCCACCAGTGAGCCACATCCCCAGCCCTATTTTGTTTTGTTTTTAAATATTTTTTTAGTTGTAGATGGACACAATATTTTTATTTACTTATTTTGATGTGGTGCTGAGGATTGAACCCAGGGCTTCACACATTTGAGGCAAGCGCTATACCACTGAGCTACAACCCCAGTCCTCCAGCCCTATTTTGTATTTGATTTAGAGACAGGGTGTCACTGAGCTGCTTTGCACCTCGCTTTTGCTGAAGCTGGCTTTGAATTCATGAACCTCCTGCCTCAGCCTTCCAAGCTGCTGGGGTTACAGGTGTGCACCACCAAGTCTGGCTAATCATACCTTAAATTTTTTTTTTTTAAGTTGTAGGTGGACACAATGCCTTTATTTTATTTACTTGTTTTGTGGTGCTGATGATTGAACCCAGTGCCTCACACATGCTAGGCAAGTGAGCTATAACCCTAGCCCAATAGTTATATCTTTACAAATATATTTTTTCTCATACTTGCTGTTTCTGCTTATTAAAATGAAAGAGTCTTTCTCTTTGTCTTTTTTTTTTTTAAATTGTAGAGCGTTAAGAGGGTTTCTACTGTGTACTCCAATAAAAGTTATATAGACACTTTTTAAACGGTTAATATGAGGGGAATAATATATCTGAAATGTTTTACTTGTGTTCTCTCTGAATTGCAGTTTATTTTTAATTGCCTACATTTTAAATATAAATGTATGTATTTTTTAGTTATAGGTGGACACAATACCTTTATTTTATCTATTTATTTAAAAAATTTTATTCTCTTTTTAGTTATATTGCCTACATTTTAATTTTGTATTTAATTTACTTTTATATTAATGATGTACCTACGTTTCAATGGCATCTTCTTTATACTTAGATTTTGAACTAATTATGTGCTTCTCTGTTGTGATTAAGCTTATGATTTATTTGGCTAAAATTTGTTTTAAAATAAAATTTGTGTCAAATTTTATTCTTACTGTTTTGCACTGCTATTTATTGTATTTGGTAATTACTATTTTAAGAGATTTAAATCAGATTTTATTTTCATTGTGTTTTACACTGCCATTTATGATATTTGGTAATTATTATTTTACCAACTTAAAAATACTGGTTCATTAACTAATATCTTGAAATTTCAAGCTGTGTTACCTTTTTCATCTCAAGTGATTTATTTATTTATTTATTTATTTGTTTGTTTATTTGTTTATTTATTTATTTATTTAAGAGAGAGGGAGAGAGAGAGGGAGAGAGAATTTTAATGTTTATTTTTTAGTTCTCGGCGGACACAACATCTTTGTATGTGGTGCTGAGGATAGAACCCGGGCTGCACGTATGCCAGGCGAGCACGCTACCGCTTGAGCCACATCCCCAGCCCCCAAGTGATTTATATAGGGCAATTATTTTTAACTATTGTCTGTATTTCTGTTTTGTAGTTGAAACATTGTAGTCGGTATATACATGACTTGTTTCCTTCACTCATCAAGAATTTGGATCCTGTACCACTTAGACACCTCCTTAATCTGGTTTCAGCTCTTGAGCCAAGTGTTCACACTGAACAGGTAATACATTCAGGACATAATAGTGATCTGATCCCCCTGGAATCCCCCCCCCCCGCCCCCCAATATAAAATGACAACTTATTTTGTGATTCAGGTATTTTACTTGTCACTTATTTATTGTTGACCTTTCAGTTAGACAAAAATGTTTTACATTTGCTACAATGTTTCATAAAGGCTCCAAATTAATGTCTCTCTCTTTTTAGACACTGTACTTGGCATCCATGTTAATTAAAGCATTGTGGAATAATGCACTAGCAGCTAAGGCTCAACTGTCTAAACAGAGTTCTTTTGCATCTTTATTAAACACTAATATTCCTATTGGAAATAAGAAAGGTTAGTAAAGCATATGGTATTTTAAATTTACTTATACAAAGTTAATGAAATTTGAAGTGTTTTCTGCTATTGGTTGAGCATCCTTAATCTGAAAATCTGAAATTTGAAATGTTCCAAATTCCAAAACTTTTTGAACATTGACATTATGGCACACGTGGAAAATTACACACCTTGCATCATGTGAGAGGTCACAGCCAAAACATAAACATACTAAAAGTATTGAAAAATCTTCTTCAGGTTATGTGTATAAACCTAAAGATAGAAGTGGTGTAAAAGACATATGGAATAAAATGGATTTTGTGTTTAGATTTTGGTCTTATCATCAAAATATGTCATTATGTATGTGCAGATATTAAAAAATATGAATATATCTGAAATCTGAAACACTTTTGGCCTCGAGCATTTCAGATAAAGGTTACTTGATCTATATTTACAATTCAGTTTTAATTACAAGATAAGTTTGGGAATGGGAAGTATACTCTATATGAAAGGATTAATAAATTGTCTTTGGTTCCTGTTTTTGGTTTATCAAGTAAAGTATAGTAAGTTTTGGTAGGTATGGATATTTCTCATCTTTAATATTGTTTCCTTTAAAAATTAAAACATTTGATTTAGAAATAATTTTATGAGTAGAACATAATAGTTTTCTTTTTATCTTCCCCACTTGAATATTTTTCTGCTGCGTCAGGTGCTTTATGCGTATCTTTCACATGTGTAACTCTTAAGGACTTCCTAAAATTTTACATATTTACACCCAATTTTTTCCCCTGACATTATATACTACTCTTTTCTTAGGCTAACCTGTGTAGGTACCCACAATAGCTATTCCAGGTTTCCCTGTTTGTATTTTGATTGTGTAATATGAACAACTGATAAGCTGTCCCCCAAAAGCTCAGTCACTTAGAATGTTTTCCTCCTTTCCCCTTCCCCTTTTTCCTTCAGAGGAAGAAGAGCTCAGAAGAGCAGCTCCATCACCTTGTAAGTTGAGCCTTAGAAATGCATGACAATATGACTTACAGTTTTGTTTTAGTGGTCTTCTGGAGTTAATTTATTTTATATAGCAACATCAGTAATAAAGTTTATTTTGAAAAGACATGAACCTTAGTAATCCATCTTCAGTCTTCCCCCTTTTTATTTTGGGTAGTGTTGGGGTTTGAACAAATGGCCTCTCACATGCTATATAGGTGTTCTACCACTGAACTGTACCCCTGTCCTCCATCTTACCTGTTTTGATTCAAACCATTAGTATCTTTTAATTGAAATTGTGTATATCCACTTTTATTTTTTGGTACTGGGCATTGGACCCAGGAACACTTTACCACCAGTCCTTTTCGTTTTTATTTTGAGGCAGGGTCTTGTTAAGATGCTGAGGCTAGCTTTGAATTTGCCATTGTTCTGCTTCAGCCTTCAGAGTTGCTGGGATTACAGTTGTGTGCCACCATTTTCACACTGTGCATCTACCTTTAGAAGTAATTGCCAAATGTGAACAAATTTAGAGATTGTATTTTTGGCTACTTAGCATAAAGCTTTGGCAAATAACTCAAAGAATCAATTTCTTCTGTTAGGTCTATGCTAGTACAAATTAGAACTAAAAATAAAAAAATCTACTTTCCAGGGTCACCTGCGGCAAGTCCTCAAAGCAGTGATAACAGTGATACACATCAAAGTGGAGGAAGTGACATTGAAATGGATGAGCAACTTATTAATAGAACTAAACATGTGCAACAGAGACTTTCAGACACGGAGGTATGAAATTATTTTTTCCTATTTTCAATGATTTTTGTTTCTGCCTTGTTTATCATTTGAACTGGGAATATAAATGTAACCCATGTTGACTCTTCTCCTTTTAGTATTTTTGACCCCTTTTTAAAAAGTTCTATTTTGTATAGTTCAAAAGAATATGGCAAGACTGTGGCCATGTTTTATAAAAACACAGTGTTTCCATATTAGTTACTTTTTTCCTACTAGTTTGACTATTTAAATCTATTTGTTTCTAAATACAGGAATCCATGCAGGGAAGTTCTGATGAGACTGCCAACAGTGGTGAAGATGGAAGCAGTGGTCCTGGTAGCAGTAGTGGGCATAGTGATGGATCTAGCAATGAGGTCAATTCTAGCCATGCAAGCCAGTCAGCTGGGAGCCCTGGAAGTGAGGTGCAGTCAGAAGACATTGCAGATATGGAAGCCCTGAAAGAAGAAGATGATGAGGATCATGGTCATAATCCTCCCAAAGCCAGTTGTGGTACAGATCTTCGGAGTAGAAAGTTAGAAAGTCAAGCAGGCATGTGCTTGGGGGATTCCCAAGGCCCATCTGAAAGAAATGGAACAAGCAATGGAACAGGAAAGGACCTGGTTTTTAACACTGAGTCGTTGCCATCTGTAGATAATCGAATACGAATGTTGGATGCTTGTTCTCACTCTGAAGACCCAGAACATGATATTTCAGGGGAAATAAATGCTGCTCATATAGCACAAGGTTCTCAGGAATCTTGTATCACACGGACTGGAGATTTCCTTGGGGAGAGTATTGGAAATGAATTATTTAATTGCCGTCAATTTATTGGTCCCCAGCATCACCACCACCACCACCACCACCACCACCACCACCATGATGGGTAAGCCAGCTTAAAAATAACTATTCAGCTTGCATTTCTTTTACGGAAGTATTTTAGCTACATTTATTCAGTTAAAATTTATTCTAGATTATTGCTGTTAAATAATATGGTGCAAACTGTAAATGCTCGTCAAATTTATAGTATGCACATTTAAAAAAGCAAATGAAGCAGTATGATTAATTTTCATTGTATATTTAAATGAGTTTTTTCTAAAATATCATTTCCAAATTAATCAGTATGAAAATTAAGATACTTTGCATTTTTAATAAGAATTCTTGAATACTTAGTGTATATTTTATAATTTTTTTTTAAAGAGAGAGTGAGAGAGGAGAGAGAGAGAGAGAGAGAGAGAGAGAGAGAGAATTTTTAATATTTATTTCTTAGTTCTCGGCGGACACAACATCTCTGTTGGTATGTGGTGCTGAGGATCGAACCCGGGCCTCACGAATGCCAGACGAGCGTGCTACCGCCTGAGCCACATTCCCAGCCCCAATTTTATAATTTTTTATTCATCTCTGTTTAGCCACTTTTTACATGTGTGTAGTGACCATAAATGTCTAGTGGATATCATATTGGAGAGCACAGATTTAGACTTTTAGCACTTGTATCGCCTGAAAGCAGATTTCAGATTGCTCATGCAGTGGATCTGGGGGTGTAGCTCAGTAGTAGAGCACTTGCCTTGCATGCATGATGCTGTGGGTTTAATCCCAGCATTGCCCCCAGAGAAACCCATCAAGGAAAAAAAAAAACCCACAAGATTACTTTTGGAAACTGCTTCTAAACTGATGATGATGAAAAGGGAAATTAAATGCTTTTCCTAGTTAAATACTAATTAGGATAAGCTGTAGTATAATTTTTTTGGTTATCTGTGAATTATACCCATAGTATTTAATAATGATTCTCACTAGTGGTATTATATTGAGCCAAATATTTAATTTTTCTTTAATTTTCTCACGTATAAACTGGGAAAAATAGTAATAGTACCTCTGTCATGGGCTTACTGTGAGAATTTGTGGACTAATGTGATTGTCACAAAATAAGTGCTCAGTAAGTATTAGCTGCTATTTGTTATTGTCATTAAAAAGAGTAGATTTTTTTTTTTTGTACTGGGGATTGAACCCAGGAACACTTAACCACTGAGCCACATCCCTAGCCCCACCCCCCTGCCCCTTTTTGAATATTTTTGTAGTTGTAGATGGACATAATACCTTTATTTGTTCATTCTCCCGGATTGAACCCAATGTCTCATGCAAGCTAGTAAAAGCACTCTACCGCTGATCCACCCCCCAACCCCACCCCACTACAGCCCTACAGTTTTATTTTGAGACAGGGTCTTTTTGAGTTGCTGAAGCTGGTCTTGTAATCTTCCTGCCTCACCCTCTTCAGTTGCTGAGCTTATAGGCATGTACCACCGTGCCTAGCCAAAGAGTAGTATTTTGAGTTGATGATGAAACATGAATATGTGATTTGTCAGAATGAGTTTTCTTAGCCATGGCATTTTGCTAGATCTTCCAGAATTCAACTGAGTTGTTTGAGTGCTCTATATATTTGTACTTAACTACTTTGTTTCCTTTTTCTGTTACTAACATATCTAAATTGAGGGCAGTGTTTCTTAGTCTTGACACAGTTGACATATTGGGCCATATAATTTTTTTTAAAGTATTTTTGCTGTAGTTGCACACAATACCTTTATTTTACTTATTTTTTATGTGGTGCTGAGGATTGAACCCAGTGCGTTGCATGTGCTAGGCAAGCACTCTGCCACTCAACCCCAACCCCTGGGCCATATAATTTTTTGGTTTGAATTCTCAGCAATGTGAATTCTGTCTTGTGCATTGCAGAACATTGAATGGTTTACATAGCTCCTATCTCTAGAAGCCAGTCGTATATGTAATAGTAATAATAATAATTATAAATACTCTTGTTTAGAATAACAAAAATGTCTCTAGATATTGCCAGATGGCCCTGCTGGAAGGCAGAATCACCTAGTTGAGATTCTTTGTTTTAATGTCTCATATTAAGGGTGTGTGCATTCAAAATTGTTCCTAGCCCTGTTCATGATGAAAACAGAACAGTTCATTGTAAAGCTGAGATGCAGTATGTTCTATTTAATATGTTGCCTATCTGTCTTGTCACCCATCCTAACAATAAGTTAAAAAGAAGTCAACCCCACAAGATATAATGACTTAATTTTTTAAGCTCTTTCTTTCTATATTCCAGGTGTCTGATACTACTTGTGTGTTTCTAAATTAACCCTGCACTTTTCTTCTTGTTAGTTTTTCATCTTTTTGTTTTTACACTCTTTTCATTATTCAGTTTTAGAAATGAGTGCTTATGTATCTTTGTTGTGCATGCTGGCCTGGTAAATAGGTTTTGGGATGTATATTACAATATACATTGATGAATTGTGTTTCTGCTAAAAATCTCCCAATTAATTTATTTTTGGTGGTGCTGGGGATTGGACCCAGGGCTTTGTGAATGCTAAGGATGCACTCTTTCATCCACATCTCCAGTACTCCAGTTAATCTTATCTCTGTCTAGATTGCAGCCATAAATTGAAATATTTCCTTGGTAGTTATCCCATTTGATTCTGAAGATGTATGAACAAACGTAAAAAAATTTTAAGGTTTAACTTTGTGACTTTATGAAATAATACATAACTGGGAGTATTATTGATCTTGCCAAAATGAATTCTCTCTGAAGTTGTTCTAGCAAGGTATAAGTATTCATTTGTACATATTTTAAAGTATGATATGTCTACATTGTTAAATCACGAATAATAGTTCTAACATTGGGGTCTGTAGTTTTTATAAAGCTCATTAACATTCCATATATTTTCTTTTTTTTAAAGAAACCTTCAGATCCTGGCACTACAAAATAGTAACAACAGCAACAAAAACCAGTTTTGCTTTGTTTCTGATTGTGTTGTAATTTGTGCGAACTGTTTTAAGAGAGGTGTTTTTTTTTTTAATGATTCACAAATTATGTTTAATTTCTTAAGTACTAACTGTGCTTTTCTTTGTATTATAGGCATATGGTTGATGATATGCTAAGTGCAGATGACGTCAGTTGCAGCAGCTCGCAGGTCAGTGCAAAATCAGAAAAAAATATGGCTGATTTTGATGGTGAAGAATCTGGATGTGAAGAGGAACTAGTTCAGATTAATTCACATGCAGAACTAACATCTCATCTCCAACAACATCTTCCCAATTTAGCATCTATTTACCATGAACATCTTAGTCAAGGTAAGGTTCTGTAGTAAGTAAAGTAAATTACTTTCTTCAAAGCAAAAATAATTAATATTGTTAAAAGAAATCAACAGTTAATGTTATGATACTTAAGTTTTTTTGCCAAAACAATTTTGTATGATAATTATCTTTCCAAAGGAGTGATATCAGTTTAAATACTCCATTGTTGATAGAAATGCAGTCTTTATTTATATTAAGTGATGTTCAGCTAGAAAAGGCTATGCTTATTAAGAATGTTTAAGGAAATTACAGATTTATATTTTAGAAAATAGATGGCTGTATGGATTTTATTTTTCAAAATCACATGGTACATGCCTGTAATCCCTGCTCCTGGGAAGTCTTAGACAAGAGGATGACGAGTTCAAAGCCAGCCTCAGCAACAGCAAGACACTAAGCAACTCAATGAGACCCTGTCTCTACATAAAAATACAAAATAGGGCTGAGTGTGTGGCTTAGTGGTTGAGTGCCCCTGCGTTCAATCCACAGCACCCCCACCACACTCCCCCGCCCCTTAAAAAAAGGAACTGAAAGTAAGAGGAGCTGGGAATGGTGGTGCATGCATGTAATTTCAGTGGCTCTGGAGGTGGAGGCAGGAAGATTGCAAGTTTTAAGCCAGCCTCAGCAATTTAGCAAAGCCCTATACAACTCAGCAAGACCCTTTCTCTAAATAAAATATAAAAAGGGCTTGGGATGTGCCTTAGTGATTAAGTGCTCCTTGTTTCAATCTCTAGTACTAAAAAGCAAAAAAAAAAAAAAAAAAAGAAAGAAAGAAAAGATGTGCATGTGTGCACATACACACATGTACCGCCCCCCCTCCCCCCAAAAAAAGAAGAAAGAAAAAAATAATAGGAGATTACAGCAATTCTGTATTATAGGATTTCATTTATATGAAATATCTATAATGGGCATATCTCTATAGACAAAGTATTTTAGTTGTTTATGGATTGAGAGGTTTGGCAGGGTTGGGTGGGATAAGGAAGGGTAACTGCTAAAAAGCAAGGCATT
The DNA here is from genome assembly GCF_045843805.1 of Urocitellus parryii. NCBI lineage: Eukaryota > Metazoa > Chordata > Mammalia > Rodentia > Sciuridae > Urocitellus > Urocitellus parryii. The sequence continues at coordinate 81,223,517 of NC_135542.1, read as the reverse complement.
TCTTTTTAAAAATTTATTTAATTTTAATTCTTTTTAGTTATACATGTCAGTAGAATGTATTTTGACATACATAGAGATAACTTCTCATTCTTTGGATTGTACATGATGTGGATTTACATTGGTCATATATTCATATATGAATATAAGAAACTAATGTCTGATTCATTCTACTGTCTTTCTAGTTCCCATTTTCCTTCCCTTTTTTTCATTTCCCTTTGTTTGTTCTAAAGAACTTCTGTTCTTCCAGTGCATTTCTTCTTATTGTGGTGATGAAAATGTTTGAGAAATGATCATACTAATTATTCTAGATTGATCTAAAGAAAGTAATATAACATGACCAGATCTGGAGGATAGAAGAGATTAAAGAGTAGAACATTGCAGTCCTGACATTTCCGAGATTGAAGCAGGAAGATCACTTCAGCCTAGGGGTTTAAAGCCAGCCTCGGCAACATAGTAATGAATATACTAGCCACCCAAACCCAACCATCCTCTTGCTTAGTTAGCATAACATCAGCACATGACTAGGCTATGAAATAGGATTTGATATGATAGTACATTACAAGTAAACCTGATGCATTGTATTTTTGCTAAAAGATCAGATCAGACTTAACACAATTCATGAATCTTGGTAATAACTTACTGATTTCAAATATTCCTTGGTAGTTGTCTTGACTTTTATTGTTGTGTTACTGTGGTTGTTGTGGAGTAAATAGGTTAAGATTGAGGTCATCAGATTGAATTTGAAGCCATATTTTAAAATCCTCACCATTTTCTTTTTCCATGTTTTTTTTTTTTATTTAGTCAATGTTTTGCATATCCTTTTTCGTGAAGTTGACCAGAATGATTATATGTGTTAATCCACTTAGAATTCACCTTGTTTTGCAAAATTTTAGCACTATAAAGAATCTTCAACACATTTGGACAAATAATCAAATTTAAACATGATGCCAGCTGCAATGCCATATACTTACAGTTCCAACTATTTGGAAGGCTGAAGCAGGAGGATTGTTTGAGCTCAGGTGTTCTAGGCCAGCCTGGACAACATAGTGAGATGCTTTAAAAATAATAATAATAAAACATGGGCAGAACATACTTCAAAAAGAATATACTTAAAAATGGTTAGTAAATGACAGGCACCGTCCCCACAGTTTAGCAATTTCTTAAAATATTATGCATGATATTCCAAGATGCAGCAGTTCCAGTTATAGGTAACTGAGAGAAAGCATATGTGTATCCAAAAATTGTCACACAGATGTTTATGGTAGCGTTATTCATTATAATGGCAAAAACCATTATGAAAATGTCCTCTAACTGGTGAGTGCATTCATTTTTTAAAAAATATTTTTTTGTAGTTGTAGATGGACATAGTATATTTATTTTTATGTGGTGCTGAGGATGGAACCCATGGCCTCACAGGTGTGAGGCTAATGCTCTACCACTGAGCCACAATCCCAGCCCCTGCATACATATTTCTATAAAACAATATATTAATTCCTAATTATAAGAGACATACTACTGATAAATGTATGTTAACATGGATGATTCTCAAGAACATGTTAGTAGCAGAAGCCGCATATAAGATCACATGTTATATGATTCCTTTTCAGAAATTTCCAGAAAAGGCTATTTACGGGGATTCTGAAACAATTTAGGACTGGGGAGTGATATCAGGGATTAACTAGGAACTGGGGAACTTTCTGGAGTGTTGGCAAGTGTTCTAAAACAGGATTGTGCTGATAGCCACACCTTTCTCAAATTAAGAAAATCATTATACATGTACAATTCAATAGGTAAATTTCAGCAAAACAAAGCACAAAAGTGTTTTTGGTTAATATAACAGAACAAGTAATTATTTAGCCTAGCGTTCAGAAATCCTGAACTATTATAATAGAACTTCTAATTTAATTGAATGTTTTGGGATAGTCTTTTTTGATAAAAATAATTTGCCCTTTTGCCCTTTTGAATCATAGAAATTATAAGAGAATATTATAATTTTAATAATAAGAAGGTCATCTAGAGGAATGCCCATTGGTTAAAGTATTATTTCAGATATCTCATCTTCTTTATACTTGAGTTTCAAGTATTTATAAATAGATAACCTTGATATATGAAAAACACTAGTCGTATGTATTAGAAATAACAGAGGGCTGGAGTTGTGGCTCCTTGAGCACTTTACTTGCCTATCATGTGTGAGGCACTGGTTTCAGTTCTCAGCATCGCATATAAATAAATGAATAAAAGAAAGGTCCAGCAACAACTTAAAAAAATATTTTAAAAAAAGAAATAATAGAATGGAAAGGGAGTAGTTTCTTTAGCCTTAACTCTAAACATTTGTTGCCATTCATAAGTAATCATGCTAGTGTATTTTTACTTTGTGATCTAAGAAGAGCTTTATTTTTACACTTTTCTTTGGGTTTTTAACTTTATGAATGAATGCTTTAATTGCCAATTTCAATCAGTTGTATTTGTCTATAGTGTGCTCTTTTTTGACCCTTCAGGACCTGCAGTTCATAAACATCAATTCAACAGTAATGCTGTGACAGACATTAATTTGGATAATGTTTGCAAGAAAGGAAATACTTTGTTGTGGGATATAGTCCAAGATGATGATGCAGTAAGTTATTTACTAAAACCTAAAGAGTACATAATTACAGCAAGATGTAATCAGGATAAATAATAACTTTATGCATGTACTTTTTTTGTAGGTTAATCTTTCTGAAGGATTAATAAATGAAGCAGAGAAACTTCTCTGTTCCTTAGTATGTTGGTTTACAGATAGACAGATTCGAATGAGATTCATTGAAGGTTGCCTTGAAAATTTAGGAAACAACAGGTAAAGAGGAATTAAAATCTTTAAATTTTTTTTGGACTTTATTGATGAGGTATGGTCTTTTCATAGTTTTTGATGTACTATATCTAATTTTTAATTATTATGATTTTCATGTTAGGAATAAGGATTTTTCCCTTAAGGGAAATTTTATTTTTATATATATGGTGTGTGTGTGTGTGTGTGTGTGTGTGTGTGTGTGTCTATTTTTTTTTTTGTACACTTTTCAGCATTCTTGGTTAGATCATCTACAACAGAAACAAAGTTATTCTTGATTTTGGGAACTCAGTGATGATTACTTTGTTTTAAAATTGCAGTTAATTTTTTTTAACTGTTTCCTATTGTATAAAAGGAACCTACAAGAGAAATTAGACTTGGGCTAAAATATGCACATTTTATATGTAGTGTTGCTTGTCCATGTGAGTGCATCTCTTTTGTTTCAATTTCTTTTTTTTCTTTTTATTTACACGTTGATAGACCTCTGTTTTGTTCATTTATTTATATGAAGTGCTGAGAATCGAACCTACTGCCTCACATATGCTAGGCAGTTATACCACTGAGCCACAGCTCTAGCCCTTTTGTCTCAATTTCTATAGTGTGTAAAAGCATTAGGTTAGTAACTCAACCAGTTAAGTACATTTAATATATATAGTTCACAGATATCACTCATACCTCAATAAAATGGTTTAAAAAGTACAAAATAGGCCAGGTATGGTGGTACATGGCTGTAATCCCAGCGATTGTGAGGCTGGGGCAGGAAGATCACAAGTTTAAAGCCAGTTTCAGCAGTTTAGTGAGGCCCTAAGGAACTTGGTGAAAACCACTTTCAAAACAAAAAATATGAAAAAGCGCTGGGGATGTGGCTCAGTAGTTCAGCACCCCTGTGTTCAATCTCCTTCACTGCGCCAACCCTCCCAAATACAAAATGGGAGCTATGAATGTAGCTCAGTGGTAGAGTATTTGTCTATGCATGATGCCCTGGGTTTAATCCCTAGTACTTCAAAAAACAAAAATGGGGAAAAAAAGCAACCATCCCCCACAAAAAGAAAAAAAATACATGTAAACAGTTTATATGATAATGGGTCAATATTCAAAAAACATAAGAAACTACAAAAAATGCCAATAAATGAATAGATAAAAATAAAAAGCTCTTGAAAAGTAAGCCGGGGCCTGAGGTTGTCCTCAATGGTAGAGCACTTGCCTAGCATGTGTGAGGCACTGGGTTTGATTCTCAGCATCACATATAAACAAATGAAATAAAGGCCTCTTGAAAACTAAAAAAAATATGTACATTAAAAAAGAAGAAAAGTAGGCGAGGTGCAGTGGTGTATGCCTGTAATCCCAGTGGCTTGGGCGGCTGAGGCAGGAGGACTGCGAGTTCAATGCCAGCCTCAGCAATAGGGAGGCACTAAGCAACTCAGTGAGACCCTGTCTCTAAATAAAATACAAAATGGGGCCGGGATATGGCTCAGTGTCCCTTAGTTCAATCTCTAGTACCCCACTCCCCGCCCCAAAAGGGTAGGCAGTAAACCGTATGCATATAGGCATTTCTCAAAAGAAGACCTGTAGATGGACAACAGGTATATGAAAAAATGCTCAACATCCCTAATAAAAAGGGAATGCCAGTCAAAACCGAAGTGAGATATCACCTTACTCTTGTAAGTTTGGCTGTTACCCAAAAGACTGAAAGGTAACAAGCACTGGCAAGGATATAAAGGAAAGGAAGCCCTTTAGTGTTGGTGGGGATGCACCCATAAGATTGAAGAATTCCACTCCTCTGTATATATCCAAAGGAAATTAAACCTATGTCAAAGATGTCTGCACTTCCATGGTTATTGCAGCTCTATTCACAATAACTAAAAGATTGCAACAAGTGTCCACTAGTAAATAAATTGATGAAGAAAATGTGACTACTCAGTCATAAAAAAGAATGAAATCGTGTCATGTTTGACAACATGAATGAACTGGTGATTATTATGTTATTTGAAGTAGGCCAGGCACAGAAAGATAAGAACTTCACGATGTCACTCGTATTTGGATCTAAAAGTTGATCTTACGGAAGTCAAGAATAGAGTAGTGTTTATAAGATAGTAGAATAGTGTTTACTGTGGAGAAAGCAGGGGGAAAGGAGTGATGGGGAAGGGAACATCAGTGAGTACTAAATTACAGTTAGATCTGATTAAGAAGTTCTGGTGTGCTATTGTACAGTAGGGTTTCTCTGGGTAATAAGAATGAACTATACATTTCAAAACCTAGATAAAAGTATATTAACCTAATTTAAACATTATACAATGTCATATTACTGTGTTAACATTTAGACTATTTTTAAATTTTGTTCTCATGGAGGCTCAAATGATCACAAGTTTCTTGTCGGATCTGTTCTTTTCCAATGATAGTGTCAAATTTGCTTTGATTTTCACTGTTTTGAAAATGTTCCATTCTTTGATGTAGCGAAAACATGGTTTGTGTATGTATGTTGACAGTTCAGTTATAAATACATTGTTCTCATCTCACATATGCCTGCTGTGAATGTCCAATTTTATTGAATATCTCAGTGCTGCAAAGTATTATTTTTCTCTTATCCAATTAGGAAAAATACATGTTTTCTCCTTGTGATTCTTCAAATGGCATAGTGTAAATGAGAGTAGAAAAATTGCTGGTTCATTCAGGTATAAGAAGCACCTAATAGAATTCTGGTATTGGATCATTTATCTTCTTTGGTGTGTGGGAGTGTGTATGTGTGTTTGTGTGTATGTGTATATAGCAAATCCATATAGTTCACAAAAAACTTAAGAATATATATTGCAGTACTGTTTAACTGAACATTCTTTGTATAGATATCCAAATGCCAAAAACCAGTAGAGTGAATAATTGGAGTTTTTATTACTGAGCTTTACCCTCAAACTTTGTTATTTGTGAAATGGGGTCTTGCTGAGTTAGGTTATCATGGCTGGCTGAGAACCTGAGATCCTCCTATCTTAGCTCTTAATTCACTGGGTTACAGGCATGCCATTCTTTTAAAAGAATATTTTTAATGGCTGGGTGTTATATCATCATTTACATAGATTTTATAACAATTAATTGTAAAATGTTGATTGTTTTACAAGCCTTTTTGAAAGGACCAGTTTAAAAAAAAATAGTATTAATTTACACTCGTGTGTTTTTATACCATGACCCAGCAATTCCACTTCTAAGTATGTACCTAATAGATTTATCCAGACGGTCCACAAAATACTCAAAAATGTGCATTGCAATACTATTTTAAATAATTGAATATTCTTTGTATAGCTGTCCAAATGCCAAAAATCAATAGAATGTATAAATGGGGATTGTTCATAGAATGAAATGCTATGTAGCAATTGCAGTCAATGAACTATAGCTGCTTGGAACAGTGTGGACAAATCTCATATGCATAATGTTGTGAAAAAGGCTAGATATGAAAGAGTATTTGTATTCAATTTAGTTTAAAAACGGGTAAAAACTTTTACTGTCTTTGGGCTTATAAAGGGGGCACAATGGAGGCTTCTGAAGGGTAATATTGATATTGCACAGCTATATTTACATCAGAATTTTGAGTTGTGCACTTAATTCTGTACACATTTTTGCGTATGTGCTCTATTTTAATAAGTAGAAAAAGTGAAAGATGAAATGGCCAGCTATGTAGAGTCCTGTTTTCATGGATTACAATGATATAGACATATCCTTACATATCCATATTTTAAAAAGAAAAACAGTACAAGAATGTAATATCCAAATTATCCCCCCCCCCCGCAGAGGACTATGATATTTTTTTCTTCTTTATGTCTTTCTGTGTTCCATTTTCTCCAGTGAACATGTACTGGTTTTTTGTTTGTTTGTTTGTTTAATTGTAGATGGACACAATGCCTTTATTTTATTTTTATATTTTTATTTGGTGCTGAGATTTAAACCAAGTACCTCACATGTGCTGGGCAAGCACTCTCCTACTGAGCCACAATCCCAGCCTAACATGTATTTATTTTATGAGTAAGGAAGCTTAACATATTCAGAAGGAAAAATCTGTGTATAAAATGGAAAAATTGTCAATCTGGAATTTTAATCATTACTTTCTCCCCCCTCAAATTGAAAACAAAATATTATTCATTTGAGGCAACCCCTATACCATAATTATGATTATCTAATGGTTTATTGAATATGTAGTAAGCATATATCTACTTGTAGATATATTTGTCTTCAAACTTTACTCCGTTGGTTACTATATTGTGCTATCCTTACTTTCAGTAGCATTAGTCATATGTGACAGTATTTTGTGGTATTTTCAGCCTGTAAAATATGGCACCATGTCCTGTGAATAACAGCTAAAATTAGTGAAGTTTTTATGTAAACATCAATCTGCATTTCCACATGAATCTGTAATTCTTAGTGGGAGTGATTGTTTTTCCTCAGGCAATGTCTGGAAGCACTTTTGGTAGTCACTTGTAAGTGGGGTTAGGATTATTATTTCAGATCAATAATGCTGTTATACATACTGCAGTACAGACCAGTTTTCCAGAGCAAAAAGTTCCCAGCCCCAAACCCTCACTAGTGTTAGAATTAAGAAACCATATTCTAAACACAAGATTCATTTCTTCAAACCTAGCCTTCTGTTTTATTATCATGGTAAGAGAATATATGGCATAGAGTGTTGCTATTAATGAATAAGAAACAAATCGGCCACTGGGATTTCACCTAATTTACCGTAATCCTGACATGTGACCAAAATATTCTTTCCAGTTCTTTACTTGGTATGATTGGTACACCTACCAGCATTTTTTCCCCTTCCCATCAAACCCAGAGGTAAGCACTCTACCACTGCATTACACCTCCAGCCTGCTTTGTTTTTCTGTAGTCATAGTCCAATTTATACAGTGAACTCGGGTATTTTTTTTTATGGTAACATTGTTTATTGTGAAATACAGAGATCTAAAAGGAAAATTAAGAGTCTTCGATAAATCACCCATTATTCTACCATTTCTACAGGCCCATTGTAAATGCTTTTCAAAAATGCACCTATATGCCTGGCATTGTGGTCCATGTGTGTAAAGATCTCAAGTTTGAGGCCATACTCAGCAACTTAGTGAGACCCTGTCTCAAATTAAAAAATAAAAAGGGCTGGTGATGTAGCTCGGTGGAAAAACAGTCCTGAGTCAATCTATAAGATGGGTGTGATGTGCTGCAGGCCTGTAATCGTAGGGATTCCTGAAACAGGAGGAGGATTACAAATTTGAAACAAGCTGGTCAGGTTAGTGTGACCCTGTCTTGAAGTAAAAATAAGAGCTCAGTAATAAAATTCCCTTGGGTTCAATCTCCAGTCTTGGGAAAGGGGGGTCTGTAACTGTGATATGTAGACCTATATCTTGTGCACATTTAGACTCAGGCACATTGTTTTGTAAGGCAAAGAATAAGATTTCAGCAGTGCAGAAGTTTAAAGTTATGCACAGAAACATAGTAGACAGGAATTTAGAATAGTTTCATATATTGAGAGCATGAGGCAGATAGCAGCTCCCATAATGAAAATTCTTTTACTTTTCAGCTTAGTGTTTATTATCAAGGATGAGTAAGATAAGACTACTTCCCAGTGAGTTTTGTTGAAGTTAGGTTTGAAATTCTCTGTCTTCCTAGGAACCGAGATGAGATTTTTCTGGGATTTATCCTTTGAGTTCCTTTTTTACTTTTCTTCAGCTATTTGTAGATACTTTATCCATTTGTTCAAATTTCTTACCTATGTGTACAAGTCATTTCTTAAGTTAAATCATTGCATGTGTCAGGGATTCTGTTTACTTAAATGGAGGTTCAGATTATTTAGAAATGGATGGCACTATTTTTGTTTTTAAATTTAGTTTTTGGTACTGGATATTGAACCCCTGGGTGTTTCACCCCTGCATTACCTCCTCGTCCCTAAGTTCTTTTTTTTTTTTTTAATTTTTTAAATTTTTTAATATTTATTTTTTAGTTTTCGGTGGACATAACATCTTTGTGGTGCTGAGGATCGAACCCGGGCCACACGCATGCCGAGCGCGCTACCGCTTGAGCCACATCCCCAGCCCCATGAGCCATATCCCCTGCCCCCCTAAGTTCTTTGATGGTTCATTATTTAAGCAGATATATAGTCAGTATGTACTATTAGCAAGATTTTTAATTGATAAAATAAGGGTGTGCTCTTATATAGCACTTTCTGGTGGTAAATAAAAAATACTCATTAGATAATGGTAAATGAAAGAAGTAATCATGGTGAGATGATGAACCAGTGGAAGGGTTTCACTTAATACAGAGTTGTTCTTATGTGAGTGATGGGAAGGAATCATGCAGCTATTTAGACAAAAATCTTTCCAAGTAAACACATTAGCAAAGGCCTTATAGCAGGAACATGTTTCTCTGTGTTGAATGGGTAGCAAAGACAAAGATTGGGAGGAAGTTAAGTTAGACTGATGGGAGGAATGGAGGCAGTTCATACAAAAGGTTTGTATTCCAATTTAAGTATTTTGGATTTTATATTCAATAACAATATGTTTTTATTTTCTCATTTTTCTCCTACTAAGAATTTATTCACCACTGCTTCCCTGCCATCACAGAAGCACAATTCTTTTTTTAAAAAATATATGTATTTTTTAGTTGTTGACAGACCTTTATTTTTTATTTACATGTTTATATGCAATGCTGAGAATCGAACCCAGTGAGTTACACATGCTAAGCAAGCCTTCCACCACTAAGCCAAAACCCCAGCCCGCACAATTCTACATTGTAAGCGTGTGTATGTATACACATACATACATGTATAAACTCACATATATTTATACAAATAGGCTTTTTTTGGTCACATTGTGTGAAAATTGGGGGGAAAATGGTAACAATAACTTGTTAAAGAATATTTTCATGGAAATAACATACCTTTAAATGTTTTTCATTTGTGTTTTTACCCATACATTTATGGTGTGTTTTCTTTTAAATGTCTTGGATTAGAATATTAAAACTTGGATTTCTTGCCCTAACATGTATAAAATGAATTTATAGTTTAGAAAGAATATATTTTGTTTATAGGGAATATATTGGATGTAAAATTCACTTAATTCTTTTACATTTAAGAGTTTAACTGAATTTCTGGTAAAAAGAAAAAAAAACTAGTTACTCATAGTTAACCTTAATTTTATTCTATGAATATGTTTTTGTTGTTTTCAGATCAGTAGTAATTTCACTTCGTCTTCTTCCAAAACTGTTTGGTACTTTTCAGCAGTTTGGGAGCAGTTATGATACACACTGGATTACAATGTAAGTAAATAAAAGAATAGTATTTTAAAGTTCGTTTTTCAAAATTCTACTTATCTGTTATGATTTGGAATAACTTACTGATTGTATACTAGGAAAATTGAGTTTAATATGATTTAAACGTTTTATTAGATTTCTCTATGAAATCTAAAAAATTCATAGCCCTGTGAAGACTGTGTCTCTCTCAGTATAAAAATCAATGAGTTTTGTTTGCTTTGAGAATAATATCGCAACAACAAATATTCTAAAGACCTAGTACATGTTCTCACAGCAGAAGATGATACATAATAAAATAAAGCATTATTAGATGTTTGTGAAATTTCTTTGAATTTATTCTTGAAATATTTTTGAATTAGGGAATTTTGTTTTGGCAGCGGGGTGCAGGGCATCGGGGTGTGTTAGAGATTGAATCCAGGGTCTCATGTATGGTGGACAGTGCTCTTCCACTGACCTACATCCCTCCTTATTTTAAGACATGGTCTTGCTCAGCCTCTCCTCCAGTTTGTGATACTCGTGCTTCAGCCTCAAGTAGCTTGTATAACAGACCCTTGTCTCTGTGCCTGGTTTAGGGATAATCTTGACAGGTTACCTTATTGCTCTTTTACATTTATAGAGAATTGACAGTTAATATTATCCTTGAAAGAATCCTTTTAACATTATGATGTGAAAGAACTCTGAGCTACTGTGTTATAATGTTGTTATTAGTAATTAACAAAAACCTCCCTTTTGCTGGGTGTGGTGGTGCATGCCCATGATCCCAGGGTCCCTGGAGGCTGAGGCATGTTCAAAGCCAGCCAGCCTCAGCAATATAGCAAGGCCCTACGCAAATGAGGGAGACCTTTTCTCTAAATAAAATAGTTTTTCAAAAAGGACTAAGGATGTAGCTCAGTGTTTAAGTGCCCCTGGGTTCAATTCCTGGTACCAAACAAACAAAACAAAACCACCTCCCTTTGTTAATATATTATATATTTCAGCATTCAGCATTTCGAACATATTATCTCTTAAACTTTTCTAATGGCCCATATTTTAAAATTAGGGACATTTATCCCTAAATCTTTTATCAAACATTCAAGTAGCCAGTAAATAGACTTAACAGGTCAGGTTACTTGACTAAAGCCACTCATCAAGTGTTTTAGAGCCAATTCCATGTTTTGTGTTGTGGGTGTGTAGTTTTGTTTTTTGGTTTTTTTTGGAGTTCATTTGAAACCCAAGTGTTATTAAATATTTTTTCTTTCTAATCTTGCCTTCATTGAAGGAGTAGCAAGTCAAGAGTAACCTATATTGAAAATATAGGCTATTTGCTGTGGTACACGCCTGTTATCCCAGTGATCCAGGTGGCTGAGGCAGGAGGATGGAAGTATCCTGACCAGCCTTAGCAACTTAGCATGGCTTCAAGCACCTTAGCGAGACTGTCTCAAAATAAAAAGGGCTGGGGACGTGGTTTAGTGGTAAAGCACCTGTGAGTGAAATGCCCAGTACTCACCAACATCCTCACCCACCCCCCCAAAAAAAGAAAGAAAATACAACCATGACAAAGAAATTATATAATTTATGTTAGATCTTTTGAACTTTAATAAAAAATGTTTTTGGTGTGTTGCTGGGATTTAAATCCATGGCCTCTTAAATTCTAGGCAAATGTTTTATCACTGAACCATAAACCCAACCCAGACTTTTGGGATTTAAATACTTATTTATATCTGTACATTTTAGCAGATTTATTAGTACCAAATGTTATATGAAATAATTCGTTAACTATGGAATATCCCAATGTATTTATCACTTCTTAAATTTTCTAGTATTTCTAGATTGTTTTGGAAGTTAACACTGGGGTATTTCTTTAGTCCTTTTTAAAAATTTGTTTAAAAAGTAAGTACAATTGGCAATTCAAAAGAGATTCATTAAGTAAATTTATATTGTCTCTCTTCATATGCCAGGTGTACTGCAAAAATCTGTTGCATAACAACCAAAGGACATAAAATGAAATGGTATATTATATTAATGGTATATTGTGTTAACTCATAATAGCAGTCTGCCAGGCATTTTATCCCATTCATAGGTATTGAATACTTGAGATTTTAAAAACATTAACAATATTTTAAATTTGTAGAAATTAATGTGCATTGCTTAATGTATTTTAATCATTCAGCTATAAGTAAAATTTGTAAATTTTTGATTCTTTGACATTTTTACAAGCAAAAATTTTTCAAATAAACTATTTTCTGTCCAAGCATGGATTTTATTCTGTTTCTCTGCTATCTTTAAAATTATTGTTTTTCTTTAATTGGGCCAGGTGGGCAGAAAAAGAACTGAACATGATGAAACTCTTCTTTGATAATCTGGTATACTATATTCAAGCTGTAAGAGAAGGAAGACAAAAACATGCACTGTAAGTACTTTTCATCTAGATTTACATATGAGTTTACATGTGGATTACCTTTCCTGTGAAGGATAATTTTCTTCTATTTCATATAGTAAATAAATGTAACAGGAAAGTTTATTTATGTAAAATTATAAGAGAAAGAAATGCTGAGTAGCATGTCTTTTTTTTTTTTTTTTAAAGAGAGAGTGAGAGAGGGGAGAGAGAGAGAGTTTTTAATATTTATTTTTTTAGTTCTCTGTGGACACAACATCTTTGTTGGTATGTGGTGCTGAGGATCGAACCCGGGCCGCACGCATGCCAGACGAGCGCGCTACCGCCTGAGCCACATTCCCAGCCCCAGTAGCATGTCTTTCTAAGTTAAAAATTATGATATTCCACTTTAAAATCTTAGTGAAATTAGCTTATATAATTTAGTAGGTTGGTTTATTTTTATTACTGATATTTATTGAAAATAATTTTTTTTAGAAATGAAAACTAAACATTCTCTAGAAATCTTCAGTATCCTTGTCTTCATGTATTAGGGCATTGATTCTAAAATTTGTAAATATTAACTTCCAAAAAATAAACAACATATAGTTAAAACATTTACATTTTCCTCTTACGATTGAATACTACTATTAATTATGATTGAATACTACTAGTAATACTACTATTAATGCTATTAATATGTTTTAGGACATGTAGATGGTTTCAAAACTGGTGGTAGTACTAATATTCTACTTTCTCTCTATATCTTTATATAGATATATCTGTCCAATATTGAATAAGTGACTTGGAATAAGAATTGTAGAAACAAAGTAGTAGAGTTGAAAACTTTTTGAAAGGAGATACATGCCTAAATGCTTAGGAGGAGACGTATACAATTCAGATTTCTGCTGGTGAACTTACTGTTGTGGCATTATGTCTGAGTCAAAGACGTCACCAGTTCATTGTCAGTACTGAGCATATCAGTGAATAAGAGAAGGAGTAAATCTGTTTGAGAAAACCTCCACATGGATGGAAAGTGGGCCAACTGAAGAAGTATTGTAAAAGTTGTAGACGTTTAATGAATGGTTTATTCACTTCCTAAAGTGAATTCATTCATTTTCCCTCAGAAATAATTTCCTTCTGTAGATTTTGCTGTGACCTTTATTTAGGGTACCACTATTTTGTTAGTAACCTGAAACTCTTAAACTCTTCGACTGTATGGGGTGGGGAGCTTTTTGCTATTCTTTTATTTTGAACCATCGATGATGGTAATAGTGATTAAAAATAGCTAGTGGTATGGACTGATGTCTGAGTGAAAGATTAAGCATTCTTTGATATTTACTATGGGCCAGGTGCCATTTTAAGTATTAAAGGTATAGAGCAACCCATTTGAGGTTGATGGTTTCATTTTGCAATTGCAATAACTGAAGTTATGAGACAGTAGCCACACATTTAAAACGGAATGGAGCCAGGATTTGTATTAAGCCAGTTTGTCCTTAGAACTCAATTGTTTTTTGAGGGGAAGGGCAGTACTGGGGATTGAACCCAGGGTTGGGGAGGCTCTCTACTATAGAGCTACATCCTCAGCCTTTTTTATTTTTTGATAAAAAGTCTCACTAAACCACCAAGGCTGACCTTCAACTTCTGATCCTTCTGCCTCAGCCTCCTGAGTATCTGGAATAACAGGTTTGTGGCACTACACTGTAGTTGGAACTCATATTCTTAAGTACTATATTATACTGCCATCAGTATTTACCTATCTTTGTACCAAAATATATCCATGTCTTTTCACAAATTGACCTTACCAATTACTGTTTTGTTCCTGATGACCAGCCTCTGGGTCAAATTTTTACTTCAATCTTCTCTTGTTAGTTCCTTTCTTATGCTTGTCAAATTAGGCAGTCAGCTTAATATTGGAAGAATGCATGTGGGCTTTGAATATCAGACAGCCATGGGTTTAGATTGTGAATGTATTACTTTAATCTTATTTCAATTATCTTTTTAATAAATTCCAATTATTTTACAAGTATTTATAAGAATGAAATGATGTGAATTGTATCTGGTATATAGTAAATTATTTGTTTATTTATAAGTTGTGATTACCTGGCTAAAACAAAATAAATAGGAATTCACATTTAGCTTCTTCATAGCATGAAAAATTAAATACCAATGCCTGCAACCTAGTATTCTGAATTCCTGAGATCTAAACCCAGTTAACCTTTCATGTTTCATTGTTCAATGAGTGTTAAAGGCAGCTTAGTCTACAAGCCTACCAAATTATTTTTGAAGTTTTAATTTAACCTAAATTTACTCCATTTCATAGCTTTTCTTACAAAGTTCTTTGATATGTTCTTTTAAGACCTTATTAAAATTTTATTTTTCAGAATCCGTATCTTTAATTATTCCTCCAGGATATGAGAATAATACTAGCCTCTTTAATCTAAGCATTACCATATATCCTCTGTAAAAATTGTAAGATAAACAAAGAGTACAAATGAAACCACCCATGATGCACATCTTCAGCATTTTTAGGAGACAGAATCTAAATTACCTGTCAGTGAAGAAAAAAACAGTTATAGTAGATCCCCAACATAGTCACAAGTCAGTGGATTTGAAGAGAAGGAACAGATGACTAAGAGCAGAGAATGGGAGACATAGATTAATTGTCCTCATAAAGGCAGAGTCCAGCACTAAGTGCCCAGAAATGAATGCATTTCTGAGATGTGGTTGTTCACTGTATTGACTACAGGAGAGTTGGATACTTTGTAATGGAGTCAGAAGTAGGACCTCATTAAAACATTCTTTCTATGTGGAAAGACAAAGGAATAGTGCTTCTTAGAGACAAATTTTATATTTTCATAGAGCATGTTACTGTATCCTTGAAACTAGCTGATCTACCTTGTTTCATGGCATTTTAGGAGAAACCCCAGAACAGAGAGCTGTTATCTGGATTGTTTTACTATGCTTCCTCTGTTCTTTCATGCTGAAAAACAGGGTTGTATATTTGTTTTTCTTTGTTAAAGCATATTGATTTCATAAATTTTGCCCCCTTCCACCTCCATGGGGATTATAGTAGGTGAAAATCTTAGTATTTTCCTAGGAAAAAATAGTTTGGGACATGAAAGATAATACTTCTTTCTTTAAAAGGCATGTTACAGGCTGGGGTTGTAGCTCAGTGATAGAGTGCTTGCCCTGCATGTGGGAGTCACTGGGTTCAATCCTCAGCACCACATAAAAATAAATTTTAAAAAGTCTATCAACAACAACAAAAGATAAGCATAAAATAAGTCATGTTACATAATTTCTTGAATCCTAGAGAAAACTGTTTCAACATTGAGGCTACAAATAGAATTTTTTAAAAAGCATTAGTTATGAAAGATTCATTCCTAATGGGGAGACCATTAATTGCCCTGTATTCTTTCTAATGTCTGAAACCCATGCAGTATGTGTCAATATTCATTTCAGTTTTAATATCTCAAATAATTTTCCTGGCTAATGTTTTCAGTAGCCAGTAGGTCTCTGATGTAATGGGCAGAGTCCCTTGAAAATAGTTAAGGACTGGACGGTAGGATTTATACATGAGAGAACAAAGAGACTGAACCCATGACTTCTAGGGTTTGAATCTCTTATTCTGGAATGCAAGTGTAGGAGAAGGAGAAGTATGCAGAATACAAAGGTACTTTCGTAAATGGCAACACTTGATTCCTGATTTGTCTGGGATTGATGTCCTCTAGACTCTGGTTTAGAGGAGTGTATTAACTCAAATAATAGAAATAAATGGGTGATAGACTCTTCTTTGAACCTGTTCTCCTACACCTCTGTTTTTCCTATATAGTGGTGATGAAGGGACAGAGATATGAAACATGAGTTTTAGATAAAAATATGGATTTTTACTTGTCAACTTCTAATTTATTTGCATATTACATAATGAAAAAATGATATATCTTTTGTTCTGCTATTGAGGTCTTATGTATTTTCTTATCTAACTTGAAAATCAGTTTTGTTATAGTTTGAAGAGTTTTACACTTTAATAGCATAAATTTTAAACTACATTTGTCGTTATGAATTTTTTTTCTGTAACCAAATTTATATAATTGAAATAATTGCTAATTTTGAATTGTTACAATGAATTTATGCTATCTTAGTTATGGTTAGGACCATTAAACCTTTAAAAATAAGAAACGGGGTCTTTTATTTAATTATTTTAATGACTTTTTATAGGTACAGCCATAGTGCCGAAGTTCAAGTTCGTCTTCAATTCTTGACTTGTGTGTTTTCAACTCTGGGATCCCCTGATCATTTCAGTAAGATTTTTAATCTGTATATTTTAAAATGTTTTGACACTTTGAAGAGTCCAGTTGAATTTACTCATGCCTTTCAATTTTGGCAGTGATTATTCTCAATATATTTAAAAATTATGTCAACGTTTAGAACTTTATAAATACAATTGAAATTCCTGTTTACATTTTAAATGCATTTTCCCAGGGTTTTATTTTTGTAATATCTTTTATAATCATTTTTAAGAGTTGGTCTCAGATTATTTAATAAGCACATTACCATTAGTATTTGTTTTCTTGGAGGCTTTATGATTTGTTATTACAACATTGAAAATATTTTTCTTCTTTAAAACACTGTATTTTCTAAGTTCTCAAACACCATCCTTTAAAGATGAGCATGGCCCTCACATTCTCTTTCTGGCTTCAATTTCTGAAAATGTTAGTTTCTCAATATATTAAGAACTCATTTCAAGGGTTAGGGTTGTAGTTTAGTGGTAGAGCACTTGCCTAGCATGTGAGAGGCACTGGGTTCAATTTGCAGCACCACTTATAAATAAATAAGGGACTATTGATAACTGAAAAATATTAAAAAACCCATTTTAAAAACAAAATATTTGTGATAGGACAAAAGTCACTGTAGGGGGATTGCATCTTTTATTACCCTTTGTTGTAGATTCTTATTGTTACTAACATTATAAATAGCCAGTGTTTATTATCATCAGTGTTGTATGATTTGGGTTAATAGGTGATACATTTGGGGGTCCTGGTTTTGTTTAAATTAATTTTATCTCATTGTCATTAAGTAGAGACTGATCTGAGATACTGGAGTGTGTGAACCAAATCTGCATGTTAGTGTTCTCAGAAGAGAGATGAAAACTTGATTTCTGTTGACTGAAGTTCCTTATCTTTTGCAATGCTGATTTTATTGTCTTTCACATATTACGTTCTTTTTTTTTTCTGTGTGCCTGTGCTAAACCTCATTTGTTAGAAGGCCACTTTTTCTTTTGCTGTGGTTAATACAGTCAAACTGATGGTGTCTTTCTAGCCTAAGAGTATTCATCATCACTCTTTCAAGTTCATATCTGTGCTTAAGATACATTATATATTTCTCTGGTGATACTAATAAATTCCAAATCTAAGCCATCTTTTTTTTTATATATATACTGAGGATTGAACCCGGGGCTTTTACTACTGAGCAACATCTTTAGCCATTTATTTATTAGTGTTTGTTTATTTAATTATTTTATTTTGAGACAAGGTCTCTCTAAGTTGCTTTGGGCTTTTAGGAATTGTTGAAAACTGGTCTAAAAATTTAAATCCTCTTGTCTCAAGTTTTGAGGATTACAGACATCTGCTTCCACACCTGGCAAGGCACCTGTTTGTGGTGGTTTTGTTGTTGTTGTTGTTGTTGTGACACAATACCTTTATTTTATTATTACTTTTTTTTTTTTTTTAACGTGGTTCTGAAGATCCAACTTAGTGCCTCACCACTGAGCCACAACCCCAGCCCTGCAGGTCACCTGTTTTTTGATAGGAAATCTCTGCTCCTTGTTATTAAGTCATTTATTGTGCCCAATTATAATACTGTACAAGAAATACATAAAATATAACAAAACCAGACTTATGCATCAAGCCAAAACACATGTGATTAGTATAAGTAATTACAGCCAACCATTAATTTTATATTTATTTTACACAATGTAGATTCTCTGAGTTTACAATAGCTACTGTCCAGACAAAATCAAATAAAAGACATTTCTCCCACAGTAGAGATGTAGTTTTCTTATTGGCACAGTATACATTAACAATAATGTGTTTACTTCAGTCATGTATAATTGCATCAAGTATGCTAATACAGATGTTCAATATACCAGTAAGTATTATCTTTTGAAAAATTAAAAACATTGACTGAGTGTTGTGGCACATGCTTCATTATTCCAGCTCTTTGCTTCTAATTCTAGTCGTGGGAGATTGAGCCAAGAGGGCCTCAACTTCAGGAATTTGATTTTTTAAAATTTCTCCTCCTCCTTCTCCTTTTTTTTTTTTTTTTTTTTTTGTCTTTTGTTTTTTGTTTTTTGTGTTTTTGTTTTACCTGGGATTGAACCCAGCGGTACTCTACCACTGAGATATCCCTAACCATTTTTTGTTTTTTATTTTGATATGGGCTCTTGCTTATTTGTGGATGTTGTCTTTTGACTTACAGTTATCTTGTCTCAGTCTCCCAGGTCATTGTGATTACAGGGGTGTGCTGTCATACTCGGCTTCAAAATAATTTATTCGTTTATTTTTGGTATCAGGGATAGAATCCACTGAGCCACATCCCACGTTCTTTTAATTTTTTATTTTGAGACAACTTTTGCTAAATTACTAATGGCATTGATCTTGTGGTCTTCCTTCCTCAGCCTCCCAGATAGCTGGGATTAAATGCATCAGCAACTGTGGCTACCTCAAAACAATATTTAAAAAGGACTACGATGTATTTCAGTGATAGAGTGCTTGCCTAATTTGGGCAAGGCCGTGAATTCAATTCCCTCTGTTGGTGTTCTTTCTTTCCCTTCCCCCCATCTCTCTCCCCCCATGTCTCTCTCCCTCCCTTCTTCTCCCCTACACTCCTTCTGTCCCTCCCTCTTCCTCCTTCTCCCTCCCCCTCCACCCCAATTTAAAATAGTATCAGAAACTAATATATGACATATTTAAAGTGGATTAGTTGGTCAGCCTTTTGTGTATACAATATGTTAAATAGTTAACTAATTAACAGGATACTTTTTATTTTGAAGACTCCTGTATTTTCTTAATTTTGTTCTTTTCAATTACGTAGTGTGTTTTAAGTTGTAAGACATATTATAGGTTTGTTTGTATGTTATTTTTGTTAGCTCTTTGGAGCATATATTCTTCTCAGAATAATCTGCATATTAGGAGTTTGAAAAACTGATAGGATACTTTTATTCGGATGTGATATTCTTTAGATTGCTAGTGCTATTCATTATTTTCTGAGTTGTGCTTCATCTTCTGGAATTTGTTCTACTTTTCCAATAAAGAAGCATTTGTGATAAATTTCAAGTTATCTTAAATTTCATGCACTGATACTGTAAATCCATGTCCCTTTATGTTCTGGGGAACCATGCTAAGCTTTGAAATGCTTCATGATTTACATTTGAAATTCCCGTGATGCTTTTTTTCTTTTTGGATTGTGTTATTCGTGTTCAACTTATAATTCCCTCTAACCCTCTGTTTCTGAGTGGTTCTTCATCTCCATTTCTTCTGTCATATTTGGGTCAAAGTACCATTCAGATTTTATCTCATTAGTCTGCTTCCCTAGCACTGTTCTCCTCTGATGTGTTGCTGTTGTCTGTTTTACCCAGTTCCCTATAGTTTTGCTTTGTTCATCACAAGAATTCGTTTTTTATATTTTATAAAAATTTATTACTGTTGTTTATCTCTTGTGTATAGAGAATGGCCTTGAATATTGTATCTAGTCTATTTGTATTTATTTGTAGTCTTTAAACCTTAGAACTAACTTTTCACATTTTGATATTATGTACCCCAGTCATTTTTTGTGTGTGGTGCTAGGGATTGAATCCAGGGGTGTGTTTGTGTGAGGCAAGCACTCTACCAACTGAACTATATCCCCAGCCCCTACCCCAGTCATTTTTACAATGTGAAATGGTATGTTCATGTTTTAGGGAGAATGATATTTTAGATCAGTTGGCTCTTCTAGAATACTTTGTAACTTTTTTCAAGTGATTTGTGTATAGGTTATATTTATATTTTGAAAGCATCTTATAAAATGCTTTAAGACCCAGCTGTGGTGATATGTTCCTATAATCCCAGCTACTTAGGAGACTGAGGCAGGAGGATCACAAGTTTCAACCCAGTCTATGCAATTTAGTGAGATTCTGTCTTAAGATTAAATAAAAGAAAAGGTAGGAAAGTAGGTCAAAGATAGAGTGCTCCTGGATTCAGTCTTCAATACTACCACCAAAAAAAGGAGGGGTTATATCTCCTTTAGATTTTGGCTAAATTGGTGCTTCTAGAACATTGTATTTCGACCAAAATGTTGTATATATGCCAAAAAGGAAGTAATAAAGAATTGTGATTTAGATAGTAAATACTACATACATATTTTTATCTAGGGTTAAGTTTAGAGCAAGTCGACATTTTATGGCATTGTTTAGTAGAAGATTCTGAGTGTTATGATGATGCGCTCCATTGGTTTTTAAATCAAGTTCGAAGTAAAGATCAACATGCTATGGGAATGGAAACCTACAAACATCTTTTCCTAGAAAAGGTAATATCCTTTCCTGATAGTTTTATTGTTTTTCTGTATTCCCTTTTCATCTTTTGAAATATGAATTCTGTAATGTTTTCTCTTATTTTTTTTAAACTAGATAAATGTACTATGTTTTGGCAGTCATTATATAATTTTTTGCCACTCAGATTTTGCAGTAACTTTTTCCTACTTATGTAGTTACATAAGTACTTAGATTATACAAGTGTGAAAGCTGTATTCTGTGACTCTTCCTTAGTTAAATGGCTGTGGTTTTAGTCAGTCTTCTGGGCAAATATCAGTCATTCTCCAAATTGTAGATTCCTGAGAAAGCATTGTCATGGTGGTAAAAATGTTCGGGTTCTTGTTTTCCTCCATTAGATGCAACAGTTGGTCTAGATGTTAATTTTTCTATATGAACTATTCCCATTTGAATGTTGAAAATGAAGCAACATACTTATTTTTCTTATGTTTAGTTTTGTGATCTCATATTATCTCTGTAGTAGAGTAAATATGAATGAGTTTTAGAATATAAAAATTAAAATCACATAATAGATTCAGGACCAGGCTACAAATAGAACTTAAATTCAAGTTATCTTAAATTTCATGCACTGACTTTAATACAAACTGTAAACGTTGTTACCTAACTCATAAAACTCATAAAAGTATATAATGTAGAAATTTGATAGATGACATAATGTTTTTATTCACTTTGTCTGATTTGGGTCTCTGTACTTTTTGAAAATTGAAACATAAGTCAGTCAGATAGGCTTCAGATATGCCTGAGTAGAATATCACTAAATAGTGTTTTAATTTAAAAATTATATTACGATTATGAATTGATAGTTTTCTATAATGTTTTCAGTAAAATAAAAT
The DNA here is from genome assembly GCF_045843805.1 of Urocitellus parryii. Classification (NCBI taxonomy): domain Eukaryota; kingdom Metazoa; phylum Chordata; class Mammalia; order Rodentia; family Sciuridae; genus Urocitellus; species Urocitellus parryii. The sequence goes on along the minus strand of NC_135542.1, from coordinate 81,201,642 downwards.
TTGTCAACTTACATATAATAACACTTTTAAACTAATTATCTCACTAATTTAGATTTAACATTTTTTCCCCCAAGATGCCCCAATTGAAACCTGAAACAATCAGCATGACCGGCTTAAACCTGTTTCAGCATCTCTGTAATTTGGCTCGGTTGGCTACCAGTGCCTATGATGGTGGTTCAAACTCGGAGGTATGGTTTTATAGTTATTGTTAGAATTTATTAAGCAAGTATGTGGAATTTTCCTTGTGTTCAAATTAGATTACTATTATCAAATAGACTCTTATTCTAAGTTTGAAAAACTTTTATCTTTTGGTTTTTAAACCAAATGATTTTTTTTCATTATTAAAGATAACCTTAGAGGTGCTTAATGAAAACCTATTATACTTTCATTGATTTATAGAAAAGAGGCCATCTGAGTGCTCTTGTAGTCTCTTAGAAATTCCTGGGTAATTTGAAATGGTAGGCTAATTTGTCTCAAATCTGATTTTTGAGCTATTTGGTATTATTGTATGATTTTAAGTTAGAACTTCAATCTTCTAATAAGTTTCAGCATTTAACAACAAAATGCAAAGATGTCTTTATATTTTTCTTTCCTAGCTATGTGGTATGGACCAATTTTGGGGCATTGCTTTAAGAGCACAATCTGGTGATGTGAGTCGAGCAGCTATTCAGTATATCAACTCCTATTATATAAATGGTAAGTGATTTGAAATATTAATAAGTAATCATTATGTGAGAGCATTTGGTTAAATTACATTTCATTTGATTTTCTTTAATATGTCTAAAGAAGACTAAGATTAAAATATGTGTAAACATCTGGCTTTCAGGTAAAACGGGTTTGGAGAAGGAGCAAGAATTTATCAGTAAGTGCATGGAAAGTCTTATGATAGCTTCTAGCAGTCTTGAACAGGAATCACACTCAAGTCTCACAGTTATAGAAAGAGGACTGCTTATGCTGAAGACACATCTGGAAGCATTTAGGAGAAGGTAATTTTTTAATGCTATACTATTAGAATGAATTTCAGTCCTTTTATTGCTGACAAGTCCAAATGTATTCTTAAACCCAAATTTTTGTTGAGTGTAAGGAGAAAGCATAATTTACCAAAACCAGAGGGTCAGTAATAGATGTAATTAATTTTTATTTAGAATCTATACCCGTTTCACCGTGGAATAGGAAATGTAGTTTCCTGAAAAAAGTTGTAAAGCTTTAAAAATCATTAGACTCTGAACAAATATGCATGAACAAGAATCTCTGAACAAAATTCCATTTCTGAAAAGGTATTAATTATGATCGTAAAGGCAGAAACATCACTACTAAAAAAGGTTACACGTAAAACTCTCACGAAGAACATCAAATAATCTTTCATCGTTGAATCAAATTGAGTCATTTGTTTCATTTGCTGTTTTTTTTTCTTCCTGGACTAGGAGACAGTATTTTAATTTTGAATTTCCATTTACCATGGAAACATGACCAAAAAATTCTGTGTTAATGAATATCTGTATAATTAATTTAGACATACCCTGTGTAATACAGAAATAAAGCAAATTAACATTTATGAATATACCAACTGAAATGAAAGGTGAGTAGATAGTTTTAATTAAGAAATTGTTTGTTAAAAATCATTAACTATGAGTAAATGTAAAAGTACTAAGAACTGTGTTGAAAAATTGTTAAAGTAACTTCTTTCAACTTCAGATCTTAGTTAGATAATGAAAGTTAGGTATTACAAGTGATGTTTAATAATGTTTTCTCCTAAAATATCAGGAAATATTGAATAAAAAAGGTGTACCCAACACATTTCTTATAAATAACATGATTCCATGGTTTGAAACATTTGACCATTGCAGAATTCTTTTATTATGATTACAATTTGTAAAAATAGCACTTAAATAATTTCTTTTGTTTTCAGTGAATGTGTGATAGGACTTTTTGATTATTTTTTCTCATAGAACCCTCACTGTGCCTCATTACTTTCACCAGTTTAAAAAAAATTAAGCAAATGTGGTAAAGTCATTCAAATTAATAAAAACTCAATGTATATATTCATCATAAGATTCAGATATTAAACTAAGATACTATGTAGGAAATGAAAGTTTCCTTTAATTGTTCTCTTCCTATTAGAGATAGTTATTGTTAATGGTATGATACCAAATTTTTTTGTGTGATGCAAAAAACAGATAATACCTATTGATTCAAACCATTAAAACTTACATAGTATTACTAGTACCTAACATTGTAATTAGTACTCTTAAAAGAAATAGTCTTTAGGAAGTACATTATTTTCTGATACTTAAGTAGCATTTTTTAGTAGTTTAATGAATCCAGATAGCAACATCCCTTTGTATTTGTTTCATGTTAAAAAATTAATGTTGGCATTAATTTATGTAAATACTCATTTTGTGAGTAACTGATGAACTAGGAAATAAGTAAAGCTAAGTCGTGTTTCTAAAAATTTATCTGCATATTTTTTTACAAATTTTTGTCTAGTATTAAGTATCAAGTATAAAATCTCAAGTGCTTAATATGTTTAGTGGTAATTGAAAATTGCCTAAAATTTAGATTGAAACTATAAGCATTTTTCATGTATTCTTTATATGAAAAGACTGAATAGTAATAATGTCTTAAAGGGCTTTCTTCATAGAAAGAGATAAGGTTATAATATTAAATAGTGGTTTTCAATGAGAAGTGATTTTGTTTCCCAAGGGACAGTAGTTAATGTTTGGAGATATTTTTCATTACTACAGCTTGGGGATTATTTGGCATCAGACTCCAGAGATGCTGCTATACATCTAAAGTGCATGAGATAGCCTCTCTTCTGCCTTCTGACAATAGTAAATTACTGTGCTCAAAATGTCAGTAGTGTCAAGATTAAAAAATCCTGGTCTTGAAATATGCAACTGAAAACATTTTAAGATTACTCTTTTGCTCAGTCATAGAACCTAGACGTTGGATCATGTATAGGTAATAAGATGAGTCCATTTATTCCTTATTTTCTATAATTGATGGTTAATTTTAGCCATTGACCATTTTTTTCTTATTAAATTCAGGTACCTGCATTCTGTCTTCACCAACTAAAACTAAGTTAGAAAATTGACAAATATTTAGTTTGTGTTTTGCTAGATGCTTCTTTCATTTGAAATATTTGTCTATTTTATTATTTTAGCAATCACTCATTTTGTCAGGCTGGCTGACATAATTACTACAATATATTTCTGTGAAAAATATTTTCGTATCTTCTTATAAATGTTGGAATGATAACTTGATATTTCATTTACCCAACTATTTTTTTTAATTCCTTCAGGTGCTTGTGTTTCCCTCGTCTCCCTTTTACATTATAAAGTATTTGCAATAGGATTTTTTCTTCCCAGTAATTTTTCTTGGAGACTATTTTGTTAGGATCTTTTGTCATTATTCATTTAAGTCTGATTCAACATAGTGAACCTAAGCCTAAATTTAGTGTTATAAATTGGTGTGTGCTGGAACCCTCTGAGAATTTTTCCAGTTTGTAATCATTATAAACTTCTGTGACATTGAAATATTTTAAAATTTTATCTTTCCTATGTTTGTTTTTATTTTATCTTAGGTTTGCATATCATCTGAGACAATGGCAAATTGAAGGCACTGGTATTAGTAGTCATTTGAAAGCATTGAGTGACAAACAATCTTTGCCCCTAAGGGTTGTATGCCAGCCCGCTGGACTTCCTGACAAGGTAGTTACAGAATTTAATTTCCAAATTGATCCCATTTCTCAGTTCAAATATCTGTGTGGGTTTTTGTTTGTTTGGTGGTTTTTTTTTTTTTTTCCTGTTGTTGTTTTGGCTTGTTTGGGTTTGGTTTGGTGTTTTTTGCTTTTGTATTTTTAAATTGGTTGCATCTCATATTTCAGATGACTATTGAAATGTATCCTAGTGACCAGGTAGCAGATCTTAGGGCTGAAGTAACTCATTGGTATGAAAATTTACAGAAAGAACAAATAAATCAACAAGCTCAGCTTCAGGAGTTTGGTCAAAGCAGCAGAAAGGGAGAGTTTCCTGGTAAGTTTAACAGTTAAAATTTTCATTTTTTCCCCTAAGTTCTGTTGTATAGAAACTATTGGTCTGTTTTATGCTATACTAGCAGAATCTCTTAAACTGGATAATTTATTAAGATCTGAAATTAATTTTTGTTCTGGATATTGGGAAGTACAAGATCAAGGTGCCAGCAGCCAGTGCAGAGAGCTGCTTTGTTTCTAACATGGTGTCTTGAATTTTGCTTCCTCACATTATATAAGGTGGAAGGCCTAAAAGAAACACTTTTTTTTGTCAAACCCTTTTATACAACTATTTATCCATTCATGAGAGAGGAGCTTTTGTGACCTCACAGCCTTCAAGAAGGCCCCACCTCTTAACACTAATTGCATAGGCGATTAAATTTCACCAAGAATTTTGGTACAGGACAAATATTCAAACCATAAGAGCAACTTTAATCCTTTACTTTAAAGGTTCACCACATATGTTCCCCTCCCCTTGGTATAGTTACCTTTTAGGTTTAAAATTGCTGGAAGTTGTTTAAGATATTGTTTGTAAACATTCTTCAAGTACCCCATATTGCCCAGTAAAAATTTTCTGCCTTTTTGATGTATTTTATTTTTTCTAAGCACAGGAAATTAATACCCCCTTGAATCTCACCCATGCCGCTTTCCTTTTCTTCCAAAAATGTATTGTGTTAGGAACTTTTTTCAGGTGATCCTCAAATACACCTGAAAAATTCCTCTATTACTGTTACCAACTAGTTGGTTTTTACTGTCTTTCTGCACCTAAAATGTGAACTACTCAGAGAAATGACCATGAAAAATGTTTTTACTTCTAATTTAAGGGTCTGAAATAATAGTTGAATACAGGTTAAGCATAGCTCATATGAATATCTGAAATCTAAACCATTTTGAGCACCGCATGATGCTCAGTAGTTTTGGATTTTGAATTTTGGATCTTGGAATTTTTTAAATTAAGTATTCTCAACAGTAAAGTCTATGCAAATTTTCCAAAATCTGAAGAATCCTGAAATCCAAAGCACTTTTGGATAAGAAAATACTAACCTGTAAGTATTTAGAAAAGAAGATCTAAAATGTCTAAAAGATATTTTGGGGACCTTCTTAACCTGGCTATGAATCCTTCAGTAAGGACCATCTCTGACATTCTTGCAGTAAGGAACAAAACATCTGACTACAAGATGTATCATATGCCTTCTCTAAAGTATCAACTCTTAGTGAATTCACTATTGTTTTCTTCAATAATTACATTTTTGGTAGGAAATAATAAATGTGGAAAAGCCTCCCTCTTACCTCCATTTTTCCTTGAGTCACATTATTTCTGGTTTCATATATCAAGATATAATGTAATAAATCTCTCTCTCTGTTTTTTTAACTCAAATGATAGCTTTTCATTTGTATTTTTCCTCTTGTAGTGCTTAACATTTTCATATAAGGAAATTAAGTTCCTGGAAAGTTTTTTGTTGTCGTATTTTTGTTGTTGTTTTGGTAATGGGAACTGAACCCATTGGAGTTTAACCACTGAGCCACATCTCCAGCTCTTTTTAATTTTAATTTTGAGACAGGCCCTTGCCAAGTTGCTAAGGTTGGCTTTGAACTGAAGATCCTCCTGCTTCAGCCTCCCGAGTCACTGGGATTACAGGTGTACACCACTGTATCCAGCTAATACAGAGTTTCTTGAGAGAAAGTTTCTGAGGTGAAATTCTTGGGAATTTGATGAAAAATATCTCTCAGCTGGGCATAGTGGCCAGCACCTATAGTCCCATCTACTTTAGAGGTGAAGGCAGAAGGATCAGTTGAGGACAGAAATTCAAAGCATCTTGGGCAACATAGTAAGATCCTATCTTTGGTGGAGGATGGGGGTGGGGGTGGGAGGGAGTATCTCTTCACAGATACAGTGACACTTACCTATAATAACTGCTCTCTGGAGACTGAGTCAGGAGGATCATTTAAGCTCAAAGAGTTTAGAACTAGTCTTGATAACATAGTGAGACCCTGTGTCTTAAGGGAAGAAAAGTTTCTCATTATTTTTTCATACCTGTCTCCTTTCTTTCCTATCTGTTTGCTTGCTTTCCTTCTTTCTTTCATTCTTCTTTCCCTCCTTGGGTTCTCTGCCACTGATTTATACCTGTAGTCCTTTAATTTTGTGACAGGGTCTTAATAAGTCTTAAAAAGGCAATCCTCCTGTCTCCACCTCCTGAAAGTTGGGGTTATAGGCATATGCCCCCTTGCCTGGATTTTTTTCTAAATTTTATAGTGTAGTAAAAAATTTAGCTACTATAGCTTTGTAGTGTAGGTCTTTGTCTACTCCAGTAATAACAACATAGACATGGATAGCAGTTATCTTTTTCTGTGTGTCTGTGTGGTACTAGGAATTCAACCCAGGGGTTTACCATTGAGCTAAGTTGTCCAGGCTCTCCTCCTCCTGCCTCATACTGCTGAATTGCTGGGATTACAGGTGTGCAACAGTGTGCCCAGCTTTTTTTTCTTCTTCTTCTTCTCACCTTACCCATTTAATGTATAAGTCTAGAATTAAAAGTGCCTAGACTATTAATGTCTCATAGTGTCCTGAGGCACTATTCATTTTTTTTTTTTCTCTCCCACCTCTCCCCTTCCTTCCATTCTGGCTTTTGTAGGGTGGGAATGTTCATTGTTGATATTAACTGTGCCAAATCATTATAAAACATATTCTATAGAATATGAGGTTATTTCTCTGGTTTAGAATTTGATTTTTTTAGGAACTTGCTAGTCATTAAATTTTATTTTGTTTACTTCTTGCAAACTTTGATATGATCTCTTACATTGTTTTCCTCTCAATTTATATAAACTTTTTAAAATCATATTTTTCATAGAGTTTCAGAGGGAAAAATTAGAGATGTGTTGTTCAGTTTATCATAATAACCAGAGAGTTTACAATTTTTATTTCTTTTTTGTTTTGTTTTGAAACATTCATTATACTAATATTTTCTTAAAGTTAAAAATGCTTTCCTAAACTGGAATAAGCAATTTTTTTTTGGTGGTGGTGGTGGTATTGGGGGTTCAATACAAGGTCTCAGGTGTGTTAGATAGACCCTATATCACTCAGCTGCACCTCCTTTTCTTTTTATATTGAGGTGTGGTCTCACCGAGATGCTGAGGCTGGCCTGTAACTTGGCATCTTCCTGCTTTAACTTCCCAAATATTTGGGGTTATAAGTGTGCACTAGGAACAAGCAGGTTTTTTTTTATTAAAAAGAACTCAGAATCTGAGTTCTCTTTTAGAAAAACGTCTTTCATGTTTAACAAGAGTAACGGTAGGAAACAAATCAGTGTTGTATTGTCTTAGCAGTCATCATGACCACTGGTGTTTTGTTTTAAGTGTATAAAGATCAGTGATCATAAGCTATATTTGATTAGTTTATTAAGATGGAAAAGTCATTTAATAAAAATTTACTAAATCATTAAAACTTAATGTAGAGTTTCTGTCTATCCAGTGGCTAGAGTTTTGTTTAATAAATACTGTGCTTTACTAGCATTCATTTTTTCCCCTAGTTTTGTATTATACAAAATGATTAGAGTAAGAAATATACTTTTTGGAAGAGAAAACTTAGTTTTAATCAGGGAATAATGATGATGAATTGAAAACTAAAGAAGTGCTCTATAACAATTTAAAAAGTTATGATGATCATTTTCTGTGTGTGGGGCGATGGGTGGGTACTGGGGATTGAACCAGGGGCACTTACCTGCCAAGATACATTTCCCCCCTCCCCTCCCCTCCCCTCCCCTCCTCCTCCTTTTCCTCCTCTTCCTCCTCTTCCTCCTCTTCTTCTCCCTCCCTCCCTCCCCCCCCCCTCTCTCTCTTTCTTTTTCTTTAATTTTGAGACAGGTTCTTGCTAAATTACTGAGGCTGGCCTTCAGCTTGCTAGCCTTCTGCCTCAGCCTCCTGAGTAGTTGGGATTACAGGCCTGCGCCCCCATGGTTTTTGGGGGGCATATTATAATTATACATAGTAGTGGAATTTGATGTTATATATCATTATAGTGATCTTTAAAAAATTTTTTTTGTGTAGTTGTAGATGGACAGAAAGCCTTTATTTCGTTTATTTTTATCTGGTGCTAAGGATCAAACCCAGTGCTTCACACATGCTAGGCAAGTGCTCTGCCACTGAGCTACAGCCCCAGCACCTCATTATGCTTAATGCGAGGGATTTGTGAAGTATATGAGTATAAAAATTTCTGAGATTTTGTGTGTGTGTGTGTGTGTGTGTGTGTGTATGAACAACTGAATAAATAGATACCTAGCATGTCTATCTACTGAATATTATAGAAATATCAAATTTATTTTTTAGTTTATTTTATCTAAGATTTCAGTGGAATTTCTGTTTAGAATTTGAAATTACTCTGAAATTGTCTATATTAATAAATATCAAGTTCTGTGAGGAAAAGCACACAAGGGTAATCATTGAACATTTAAAGTGCATGATTTTGTGAAAAAATTTATTAATAAATATAGAGAGTGGAGAATCCTGAGAAATAACTATAGTGTATTCATACAAGTATTACTCAATTTGAAGGAAGAAAAAAACTATTTCTAATTTATGGTATGTTTAAAATGTAGTATCTGTATTGATGAACAGTAAGCAAGTTCCAAAGAAAGTATGATTAGATATTTATTAATCCCTAAGGGCCAATATTTCTTGGCTTAAAATTAAAGAGAAGGAACAGAAGATATGGGGCTGGGGCTGTAGCTCAGTGGTAAAGTGCTTGTTTTGAATGTGTGAGGCACTGGGTTCGATCCTCAGCACCACATAAAAATAAATAATCATTCTATGTGTTCATCTACAACTAAATAAATATTTAAAAATACTGCAAAGCAGTTGTACTTAAGGGAATTGTTAAAATGAATCTTACTGGGGGAAAGCCATTTTACTACTCTGTTTGAAGTTATTTCCTGTAGAATTTTTTTTATTTGAAGAGGAAAGGTAATTTTAAATGTTATATGTCACTATAGAAAGTAGTTCTCCTCCCTTAGTCATTATTTCTGAAAATTTTTTTTTACATTAAGTTAGGAAAATTCAATATTTTTAATAATGTCTATTCATCAGTGTTTCATAATTTTGCTTAATTTTTCTATTCTTCTAGGCATTTCCTTTTAAAAAATTCATGCATCATACAATAATGTCTACTGTTTCTAGTGCCTGGAATACATATGTATATATAAAATGAAATCTCTGCATGTGGAACTGGGAGGAATTTTTTGGTTTTTTGAGGAGAGACAGATGTAAATACATGCTTTAAGGAAAGATAAAGCAGAGTAAAGGGCCAGTAGTGAAATGAGGCCCTTTAGATTGAGTGGTTGGGAGGAATTTTCTTAATGAGAGATTTGAAGGAAATTAGGGAAGAAGACCTTGTAAATTCCTCAGCAGGAACATTTTAGTTCTTGAGATGAACATGCTTAAGAAAGGGCAAGTAGATCTGATCAGGGAAGCACAGTTTTGAGGTAAGGAAATGAAGTTAAAGATGGAGACAACAAAAAGAACTTTATGCATTCTAGAAAATAAATTGCCTTTGTCGAGTTTATTGAACAAAGTTAGCCTTTTAAATAAACTAAATTATTGAATAAAGGAATAGATATCAAAGGTTAAAGCTGGTATTCCCATGAGACTGTTCGTTTTGCACTCGTTTTGTTTTTGTGCATAGTAAACAGGGAGAGAGAACTTAGTCATCAATACATGCCAGTTTGCCCAACTAAGGCATTAAAGAATCTCTGTATATTTTTGTATATCTTTGTATGTTCCCCTGTATGTATATTTGGAAGAAATGCAGTCTATTCCCAGAAATTTTCTGTATTGATTTTTTTAATTCTTATAACATTTTTCATATTGTTAAGGAAATAATAATTGATCTAGTTAGACTAGTCCTAATGGAGAACTTCTTTGTGATTTTTTTTTTATTGCCTGAGGGCAACTTCAGACAACTGAAAACTTGCTAAAGCATGTTTAGTACTGTCTCCAATTCTCTTAGTTATATTTATGGTTAACATACAATGGACTTAATTACTAACTATACCCTTGTATTCTTGTTAGCAAATGAATTAACTATAATTGTTTTTACTTTTTTTGTGATGTTTTTAAGGAGGGCTAATGGGACCTGTAAGGATGATTTCATCTGGACATGAGTTGACAACAGATTATGATGAAAAAGCACTTCATGAACTTGGTTTTAAGGACATGCAGGTACATATATAAATTGTGGTTTGTGTTTTAATTAGCTGTTGATTGATAAAGACAAAAGAATATTCAGAAGTTTAGTCTAAAATTTATTATTGCTTTTATTATATTAAAATTGCAACAAATTACTTTATACTTGACTTATTGTTTTATTAAGCAGAAAACTTAATGTGTATTGTTCCCCCTCCCCCCTCTCTTATTTTTGTAGATGGTATTTGTATCTTTGGGTGCACCACGGAGAGAACGGAAAGGGGAAGGTGTTCAGCTCCCTGCGTCTTGCCTACCACCCCCTCAGAAAGACAACATTCCGATGCTTTTGCTTTTACAAGAACCCCATCTAACTACTCTTTTTGATTTATTAGAAATGCTTGCATCATTTAAACCACCCTCGGGAAAGGTGGCAGTGGATGATAGTGAGGTAACCATATCAGACTTCATTTCCACAAATCTTTTTTTTTTTTTAATATTTATTTATGTAATTATCTACACATGACATTACAATGATCTTGGAAATTCATACATTTGTGTCATTGGGGTATAATTTCTCATTTTTCTAATTATACAGATTGCAGAATCACACTGGTCATAGAGTCACCTATATACATACATCAATCATAATGTTTATTCTGCTACCCTTCTTATCCCCCCTACTCCTCCCCTCCTCTCCTCTCCCATCATTTCTCTCTATCCAATCTAATGTGACACACTTTTTTTCTTTTCTTTTTTTCATCACAACATCATACATGTATTCTGTATAACGATGAGGGTCTCCTTCCATCTTCCATTCAACTCCCCTTCTCCCTCTTTTTTCCTCCCACCTCTCTTCCCCATTTAGTGGTAGTTTTCTTCTCATGCTCTTCTTCTCTATCCCATTCACAAATCTTATTTTTGTTTGTGATACTGAGAATTGAACCTAGAGCCTTGCACATGCTAGCAAGTGCTCTACCACTGACCTACATTACCCTTCCCCCTCCCTCTACTATTTTTTTCTCTTTTCCTTTTTAAAATTTTGAGACAGGAGCATGCTGATTTGCTTAGGTTGTCCTTGAACTTTAGATCCTTGTGTTTCAGCTCCCAAGTAGCTATGGTTATAGGCATGCATGTACCACCATACCCCGCTCCATAAACTTGTTTTATCTTTCTGTTGAAAGAAAAATAATTTTCTCAGTAATCTCTCAAAAAACAATAAAACATAGGAACACATTTATTTGTGAACTATTTAAGTGCTTAATATGATCAGACATTCTGTTTTAATGAAAGTGTTGTTTAAAGGATGATCAATTGAGGTATATGTCAGTCTTGAGTCAGAATTGAGTTGTGAATGGCAAGTTTACCTTGAAACTCCAGCTCTAAAATTCCCTTACCTTTAAAGTACAGTTAAATCTCCATATCCATGAATTCTGCATTTGTTCTTTGTTTTGCATTTGTAGGTTAAACCAGCTGAGGAATGAAAATATTTGGGACGGGGAGGATCTGTTCTGAACATGAAGATTATTTTCCTTCTCATTGTTCCTTAAATAATATAGTATAGCAACTGTTAATACAGTATTTATAATATGGGTATTTTAAATAATCTGGAGATTGTTTAAAGTTTATGGGAGGACATGCATAGATTCTGTACTATATATTTTATATAAAGGATGTGGGCTCCACATTTTGGTGTTCATGGAGCGGGGGGTGCTGGGACCAATCGGGGATAGATATTGAGGGATTACTATATATTGGTTTTATAAAGTCCTTGTACCAAAAGAACTAAGTTGCTTTTTATTGACTTTTAGAATATTCCTTTGGCATTCCCTAAGAGTGTATTACACCAAAGAATTAATATAATAGGATCAATAATAATATAATAATAAACAAAATTATACTACATGGAAAATGCCCAGTGAATTTTAGCTTTTGATGTTTATTGTCTTCTGGGGTGGTACTTTGACATTTTAATTACTTTTTTTTTATACTTTTGAAAACATCATTTAGAATACTCTTAGCACCTTACTGAGCTAAGGTTTAACAAAAGATAATAGCAAAAAGAGTATTCTTTAAATTTGCTTTCTCCTCTTAATGTCTGTTCATCTGAAACTGTTAAATAAGATATTCGGGGCTGGGGCTATAGCTCAGTAGCAGAGCACTTTCCTAGCATGTGTGAGGCTCTGGATTCAGTCCTCAGCACCACATAAAAATAAACAAATAAGATAAAGGCATTCTGTCCA